>NC_081546.1:17781358-17862678 GCF_901000735.1 Corylus avellana
TTCATAACATGATATTTGGGGTTGAGCTTATTTAATGAAGTGAGCTGGAGCTATGTTGTGTTTACCTATGATGGTATAATTCAATGGAATTCTTTGCAGGTGGGCTTTGAGATGGTGGATGCTATAGCCGAAGCTGAAGGGATATCCATAAGCAGTGTTTCATTCAAAGCTCTATTAGGAAAAGGTTTGCCTTCTTTGTGAACTGTTCTCTCTTTTCAGGTTAAGTGATTGCACATATAAAATGCTTTAAACAACCAATGATCATTGGTGAGTTTGACTTTGTTTAATAGGAAGGTTAATTAAGTGTGACAATTCATGCATCTTATTGCAATTTTTTTTTAAAAAAGTAATAAACCAATCTCATTAAAAGTGTAAGGCGCCCTTAAGTACACGAGAAGTAAACAAAATGAATGACTTAACTAGATGAACAAGGAAGTCACTATAACTAATCGACAAAGGAGACATATACACTGATGTACAAAGATGCAAAGTTTCATAGAACAAAGATAAAATTTTCCTAGTGTTCTCTGCCCGCAAAATATCTTTCATTTCCTTCCATACACACCAAAAGAGGCATGTAAGCACCATTCTCCACATTGTAGTACTCCTATGCCTGCCATAGGACCACCAATAGGTAAATAGATATACAACACATCTAGGCATAACCCATGACATCCCAAAACAACTGAAAGGAGCACTCCAAATAGCGGATGCCACATCGCAATGGAGAAGAAGGTGATCCACAAACTCCCCATTCCTCTTGCACATGCAACATCTGTCCATCATGATGATGTGCCGCCTCCTAAGATTATCAAAGGTGAGGATCTTGCCTAGAGCTGCCAACCAAGCAAAAAATGGCACCCTCGAAAGAGACTGAGTGCACCATATACTCTTCTAGGGGAAGTAGCTACCTACCGGAGAAGCCAAAGACCAATAGAAGGAATTGACCTTGAACAATCCTCCTTTGGAAGAAGCCCACCGCAGCTGATCTTCACTTCCTCTCCTTCTTTAATTGGATGCAACACCTGGTAAAAAGAAGCAAAGACATCCACCTCCCAGTCTTACTGCAATTATGTTTGTGATAATTGTGGTTAAGTTGTAATTTTATTTATGAAATGCTTGAGGGTGGCAGCTAGGCTGCTAATAAACTTTCTACATGGTTCTCCAATTGTTAAAAGAGAGATGCTAGGTTTACAAATAAATTTTACAAAAATTGTTTTACAATATGATTGGAAATGAGATAAATTTAACTTTTGAGAAATCCAATCATATTGTGCCACATTATGTTGTAAAAGTTTTTTTGTAAAATTTGTTTTTAAGCCTAACATTTTTCTTGGTAAAATTGCTGCTTGGTTTTATTGCTTTTTCTTGCTTGGTAAGAATTTCATTGTGTTTTGTTACTACCGCACATTTTGAGCAAACCCGATGGCTCCCCCCCTCCCCCTTCTAACATATCTTATGGTTGAATAAAATTTGACAGAAAAATATTTGTATATTTGTAGGAAGGGGAAACAGTGACAGATTATTTCAATAAAGGAGTTTTTGTATACTTTTTGTGTACGGGCTTGATCTTTTCTTTCAATAAATTATTATTCATATATATATATATATATATACACACGTTTGATCCATGATGTAGCTAGTTTCTAGAGCTTCTTTCGTACTGGAGGCATTGCATCAGTTTCATATAACATGGAATTATATTAAGCTGCATACTTGTTGTCTGGGCATAACATTAAGCTGGATCAAAAACTAATTATTTATCTATCTAGTTTTGAATTAATATGATCCGATATTCCAGGTTTTATTGGAGATATTCCAGTTATGCTTGCCAAACCCCAAACTTTCATGAATGCAAGTGGTGAGTCTGTAAGTAAGCTATCTGCAAGATTTTTTTAATGAATTAACTTTCAAGTTTTCTCCAATTATGTTCCTATGGTTTTGATGAGGATTGGTTTGTGAAGGTTGGGGCCATTGTTTCGTATTACAAGATTCCGTTGAAGCAAGTAATTGTGGTAAACCATCTTTCTTACTCGTGCACTTTATTAGGGATAGCAATATTTGCCTGCTATGTGGGGGATTCCCCCAATCCACCTTGTTTAGGAGACGGGTCACGGACAGGATTTGCTATTAAACCAAAGGGGGGGTTTGGGTAAGTTACACCTTGGTGGCCCTGCCCCAGGTGTATATATATATATACACCTATTAATCATATGGATTTTTTCCCTCTTCATTCTCCCATCTCACATAGCCAGCTGCCATCTTCCCCTCACTGCAGCTACTCTTTTCAGACACCTCTCTCTCTTAAACCTCATCTTCCATAGCTCGCCCTTGCCAATTCTCTCCCACCGTTCCCCTCTTCTCGAGTTCATATCCAACTTACATCTCCATAGATTGGAGATGATGGGGATGGAGGGGCAAGCACCGTGAACAGTGAGCTGTTCAAGGGCACTGAACAAGGTGGTCCTTGCTGTGGTAGTGCTCTGTGTGCCATCACGTTCAACTACTGGCTTCGTGGTCAACAGAATCAGCAGATCGAGTGGGTATGGGGACCTTTGGTTTTTTTTCCATTGAATGATTGTCTGTTGTGGTTTGTGGTCATTGGTATGGTGTTTTACACTCTCAACAATTGGTGGGGTGGTCTGGCTGGGAATGGGGAATGAGGTCCCCCCATACCAGACCCGTCCATTCCCATCCCTAATTTTTTCAATCTAAAGTTCTGATTCTCTTCTACAGATTTTTGACGACTTAGATTTGCCATTTGCAAAGTTGCGGCTTTTGCCAAAAGGTGGACACGGAGGACATAACGGGTAATTTGAATGCTACTTTGATGTTCTATTTCTGCTACTTTTGAGGGCACTAACACACAAGTAATGGGTTGACTCAGACACCAGGGTATTGAACACAACCATTCCTATTATTTGGGACTCGGGGCAGTTGTAAATGTGTCTTTGTGAATCTATTATATGTTTTCTCTTTTGCAAGAATGATAAATATAGAAAGTCAATCATGAAAACATTATTGTGTATAAGCTTCTTGACAAAAGTGAATCCACCATCATAAATCTGCATAAATTTGAGGTAAATGATGGTGAATTCCTTGACAAAAGTTAATTATTATTACTTGGTTTCCCTTGCAGGATGAGGAATATCATTGATCACTTCAAAGGGAACCGTGATTTTTCTCGTTTAAGGATTGGTATATTCCTCAAAGCACTAATATTATTTCCATTTTACTTCTCCATCATTTTATTTTTGTCAATAAGTTGGTAAAATTTACTAGGCATTGGACGGCCTCCTGGGAAAATGGATCCTATCAACTTTGTTCTTCGCCCCTTCACCAAACAAGAACGTCAAGAGGTATGTAAAAAGTTTTTCTTGTGCCCATGGTGGAGAAAATTATGTTTACATAGATTCTGCTGGATTGTGGATTCTGATTTTTCAAATAAAAAATGTCTTTTCAGTTAGACTTTACGTTTCAACATGGCCTGGAAGCAGTGCGGATTCTTTTGCTTGAGGGGTTTAATAAAAGTGCCACATTTGTTAACAGTGCCAAACCCTTGGAACAACTTGGTTAATTTTTGGCATAAAATCTATGATTTTTTTTTTTTTTTTGGTGATCAAGGACTGGCATATATTATTCATCAAGGAGATTGTGTCATAGCTAATAATCATTGGGGTTTTTTTTTTTCCAATGATTTTTCCAGAAGAAATACCTTTTGCGAATACATTAGAGATCATTTCCAAGCTGATGGGTAAAGTGATTGTCTCTATGTTTTTATAGGCAATTTGAAGTTCTGATTATGAAGTACAGAATTTCGAGACTCTCACACTGCATTTGTTTCGGCGTAAAATATTTTTTGAAAAATGTTTTCTGTATTTTTTGGTATTTAGTGCAACCAAATATAATAGTCAAACCGAGAAAAGTTCATTAGTTTCAGACTTTTTGTCTATGGTTTCCGTTTTAAAATTTTGTAAATAATTTTTCGAGTCTGAGTTCAAACTGCCAAACCTCCGCGAACCACCGTTGAAGGTTGCTAGTAAGTTGTTGACCTTTTTTGGCTGTTGGCTCATTTTTCGTATTAGTCAAAAAATAATAATTTCCTAGCAAAATGGAGTGAATTTTTGATGATAAGTTTCCAAGCAGCCTGTTTTCCAATAAGAAGAGATGATTGATGATAAGCTGGCATTGAGATATGCATAATTAATGAAGCTTGCAAAAAAATTATGAGTATTATTGGCTTACCTAAATGCATGGCTATATAGACTTGGCGGAAGCGATAAATTGAAAAGAAGAGGTGAGTCTTCAAGGCTGAAATTAAAGCAATATCTTTGAGAAAATCAAAGAGAATTGCATTGGTTGATTTTTCAAAGCAAAAGAACTTTCCACCTTGACGCTATATCGATCGAGTGCTCAAATCTAGAGGAATACCCCTCGGTCTGCTCAAGTGGTCTTATCAGGTAGAGGACTGCGCAAGCAAGCGCTATCGAGGCTAGTCGGATCCCTTTTGTTCTCCCCCAATTGTTCTGTATTAGTTTCCCCCATTTCCGAAAAAAAAAAAAAAAAAAAAAAAAAAACTTGATCACGAGTTGTGTTCAAGATATAAGGGTTCATCCAAAAAAATTGAAATCCCCTCCAATTCGGGAGAAATTAGAGATTCTTCAATTGTTAATCGTGGCCTTTCATTTTAAATCCAATGGTCTATAAAATGTCAGCTACTTTTGTATAACTGATGCATTAATTGCTGTCATTTGTTTTACAGAGGTTTAAATGATTTTATAGACCATTAAATTTAAAATGAAGGGCTACGATTAACAATTGGAGAATCTCTAATTTCTCCCAAATTGGAGGGACCAAGGGATCCGGATCCCATCCAAAGAGTTGTACTCGAACAAATCAAGAACATTGAAGGTGAAAGAAATGAACATATTAGAGGGGGGTTCCACAACATAGGCATTGTTGCTGATTTTATAAACCTGTTCTGCCAAGGCATGTCTTGGAGGGTTGGTGTAAACAACTTCAAATGGTTTCTTGCAAGTCATTAAATGTGTAACACCCCACCCTCCATTGACAGACAATATTGTCCGCTTTTGGCTTCTCAAAACTAGACTTCCAAGGAGGTCACTCATCTAAGTACTACTCGGGCATAAGCTCGCTTAACTGTGAAGTTTTTATGAGATCATGACTATCGTAACTTTAAAACATGTTAATGTCATGAAGGGTGTAAGTATACATAAGCACATCTCCATCTCCATACCCAAAAGATATGGGACGCCACAATTTTGTAACAACCCAGAGAAAAACGCTAGCCACATCTGTGCTATCACCCCAAAATGACTAGTGAATTTGAAACTTTCCTAAAATTCATTATAAAGCCTAATTCCACCTAATAACTAGGCAATGAAAGACTTAGCATACATGATTATATTTATAAACCACTTACTCTATGTGGGCTACTTCTCATCTTTCCAATATGGGATCATGGTAGTACAAAATGGCCCTTGTGAGCCCATTTAACTCAAAAGACCCGCATACATTAGTATGTTTTAACTCAAGCATACTATTGGCCTTGTACCCTTTTTTTTTTTTTTTTCCTGAAAATGTCATTTTGGTCATATTACCAAGGATTTTCATACTGGGGCCTCATCAAGATCCAATGGGCCTTGTGAGCCCATCCTTGACCAATCTTTGGATCCTACTTAGATTAATATGTTTAAGACATACATGCCATACATATGCTTTGTTAGTAGAAGAAAACTACACCTTTAATGATAAAGAACTAGAAACTAGGTTCTAAAATGGAGTTCTTTGCAATGCATGAATTATAAACAATATTTAGACTAATCATAATAAAATTAGAATAGATAAACACTTTTTCATTCCTTTATTACTTTGGTATATTTCAGCAATATAAACCAAAAGAACTACAAAAAAACCAATTTTCTATAAATAATGTATACATAGTTTGATGAAATTGAAATGACTCAAAATGCAAAAAACTATCTTCCAAAGAGAAAACTGGAATATTCATTCCATCTTCCCTTTTTCTTAATTTTTCTAGTTTCCTAAAATTCCTGCAATAACATTGCAAACATGATAAGTGTACCTGAATTCACACACCAGGAACTAGTGAGATTCAATCACTAAAACATGTTTTACTAAAAAGAACCTACCTTGGCGTTTGGAAGCCAAATATCTGGGGTAGTTTTTTAACTTTTGTTGTCTTGTTTCCCATTTTATTTACGCTTGTGGCAACTTGCCATCATGTTTAGAAGAAGCATGTTGGGTCATATGCATTACCAGCCCTTGTCAATGATGCCACCTGCTTCAACATTCACTAATTCAGACAAAATGTATGCCTTATTGTTTAAGGAAACACTAAGGGCTCGTGTAGTTTGTGAAATAGAATCCTGGAATGAAATGACTATTTCTATATAATTGTCATTCTTTTGTTTGGTAAGGGTCTATTCTTAGGAATAATTATTCTCGTGACTGTGGGAATCACTAATCTTTTCTACACAAAAATAGATATTTCTGAAGGAAGGGACAACTATTTTCAAAAAAAAAAAAAAAAATCAAAAGTTTCTTTTAGCCCTTAAATTTGTTTTTTTATTAACAAAAATAAAAAGAAAAGAAAGGGAATGCCTTGAATTGCAGGGGAGTGGCCGGCCACCCACTGCAATTCTAGGTTTTTTTTTATTATTTTTTTTAATTTGAGTTTTGCATCTCTCGCAACAGGTGTTCGATAGCATAAAAAAACCGCTATTCTTGAGCGTCAACAGTTGCCCAAAGGGTTTGCACTCCACAATCTTCATTGCGAGAGTAGTGGCTTGTGTGTCATCATCTTCCATCAGAGCAAGCTAACGAAGGCTTTGATACCAATTGATTTAACGAAAGCGATAAATTGAAAAGAAGAGTTGTGTCCTCAATTCACAATCAAGCTAAAGATAGGAAATTGGAATAAATTCAGGAAATTATAATGTTGAAATTAAAGCAATATCAGTGAGAAAAATCAAAGAGAATCACATTGGTTGATTTTCTAAAGCAAAAAGAATTTTCTAAATCGGCTAGCAGCAAAGTAGGCGCTCGCTTGAGCACTCAATGTTGGAAATAATTTTGATGGTGCAAAATATTCTTGTTGATACTAGACAATATTAATCCGGAATAAAATAATAAAATAAATAAAATGTAATAAAATAAAAGGTAAAGTCCACATACCCTCCTCAAACTACCACCTAATTGACAATGTCCCCTCCAAGACTAGCAATAAGACAAAAATGTCCCTATAAATTTCTCAATAAGACAAAAATGCCCCTATAAATTCAAAAAAAAAATTTTTGATTTTTTTAAAAAACGAAAATTTTAATTTAAAAATAATGTTTTTTAAAAAAATTTTAAACAAAAATTTTTATTTTATTTTTTTTAAAACGGAAATTTTTATTTTAAAAAAAAAAAAACTATTTTTTTTTATTTAGTTTTTAAAAAAAAAAATTTCATTTTATTAAACGAAAATTTCATTTTTTTAAACGTAAATTTTTATTTAAATAAAATTATAAAACAAAAATAAAAATAAAAAAACGAAAATTTTCAATTTTTATAAAAAAAAAAAAAAAAGAATCGAAATTTTTTTAATTTTTTTCTTATAAAATTGATTTAAAAAAAAAAATTGGCCAACGTTTGGATTTTTTTTTGTTAGTTTTAGGTTTTTTCTAGAAGTTTTAATTTTTTTTTTTTAAAAAAAAAATTACAAGGGTAATTTCGTCATTAGGAGAAACATTGACAATTTTTGGTAGCTTGAGGAGGAACATTGTCACAATTGAAAGTTTGAAAAGAACATTATCAATTGAGGGGATTATGTTGACTTTTCCCTAAAATAAAATTAGAGTAAAAAAAAATTTTACAATGCTATAAAATCACGTAAACACGTTATCCTTAAAAGTTAATTAGTACCTCTTAAAATATATAACTCTGGGCGATCTTCGGGAGTTGTGTCTTTTACTTTATATAAGTGCTTCATCTTCTGTCAACTGCGTACCGGAGTCAAAAGAGACAGCCAGCCTTTTCAATCCTTTTTTTTTTTTTTATGTCAAAAATGTGAAACAATTTATTCACTTTTTCTATTGTCAACGTTTAGGTTGTCTTTTTATTTTATTTTATGTTTTTTCTCTCTCTTCTGACTTTGACCAAAACCACTGCCGAAAGAGATCTCTATCGAGCCATGAAATCTGTTGAGCATTTAGAAGCCATGTGGGCATTTGGTCTAGTGGTATGATTCTCGCTTTGGGTGCGAGAGGTCCCGAGTTCGATTCTCGGAATGCCCCTTTCTTTTTCTTGCCATTTTAATTTTGGAACTTGCCATTCTGTGTTAATTGGCTCGTAATTGATGCCAAAGATTTGTCATCTTTTTAATCTTTTTTCCCAAATATCTTCCTGGAAATCTTTATTTTAAAAACAAATCATAATTTTCCCCAATATACTCTTTTCTATGAACTAAATAATAATAACAAAAAGAAAGAAAAACATTCCAGGATTGAGGCCTTGATTAGAGAGGCTTGACATGTGATGGTTGACCAGCAGTTTTATGGTTGACTCCTATTTTCAAATGGCATATAATTTTTTTGGGAAACAAAAAAAAATACTAAATCGTTTAGAAAAAACCTAAAACTTATATATATATATATATATATATATATATAAGTTTAAAAATTAAAAAAAAAATATTTTTATGAGAAAAGAATTAAAAAATTCGATGTTTTCTAGAAAAATTGAAATTTTCGGTTTTTTTTATTAAATTTTTTTCTTTAAAAAAAAATAATTTATTTTTTAAATTTTTTCGAATTTATAAGGGTATTTTTATCTTTTTGTTAGTTTTGTGGGGGGACATTGATAATGTTTTGATAGTTGGAGAGAACATTGTCATAATTAAAAGTTTGAGGAGAATATTGTTAATTAGATAGTAGTTTGGAGGGGCTATCTAGACTTTATCCTAATTTTTTTATTGGTAAAAATATATTTTAGCCCCTTGAACTATTGCTCATTTTGCATTTACACATTCTAACTTTAAAAAGTGGCATTAGAACCTCCTATACTAACCAAAAAAAAAAAAAGTACCAAAAAGTGTGGCCTTTTTCATGTTAGCCTCCTTGATTTATTATTTAATTTTTTTTTTTTTGTCAAATGGTTATTTTTATATATATTTTTAATCACTTTAAAGGTATTTTGAAGAGAAAAATGCAAAAGTATCTAATTTGACACTAGAGTCATCCCAAATGTGATGTGGCTTTTAAAATTACCAATAGATCAAAAATCAATAAATTACATCTCAAATTCAACGGTAATTTTAAAAGTCACATCACATTTGGGATGAATCTAAGAGGACTCTAGGAAGACTTATAACATTACTCATAGTTCTAAAGGCCAAAATATATGGACAAAGTTTTCCTCCAAACTGGGTTAGATGAATTTCCTTCAACTTAATCTATAAAAGTGACATGTGTCCTTTTTTTTTTAATAATATGTGAGATGCACATATTTTTTTAATAAAATTTATTCTAACTTTGTCCTTACTATTAAAAAAACATGTGCATCTCACATGTTCAAAAAACACGTCACTTTTATAGATTAAGTTTGAGAAAATTTCTTCAACCCAATTTGGAGGAAAAATTTATCCAAAATATATTTTTCGACAAGCCGCTTTTTTTTTTTTTTTTTTAATTGAACGAGGAAAAAAAAAAGAGGCATAAATGAAAGAAACAAGTGATAAATTCGGTGGCTGTTGTGCATGCGGTGCCAAATCTGATTGAAGATATTCGTCCAACCAATTTGGTTTTCCCTTCACGTGAAGACTTTTTGTCATCATGCAAAAACTAAAAATGTTTTTCAAAGATTCACGTTTACCCCACCGCCTTTGAATATTAATTAATCATTTCCAACTCAAAGAAAGCACCCAAGGGGAGGACCAAAATGCCCATGAAAATCCTTTTAGAATCTGGCTTTTGGTAACAACATAGATATCACATCATAATTTTGATATTTTAAAGATAGCTCCTTTGTCTCATCCCATGATATTTTTCTTTTTTTCCTTATAATAGGAATACTCTAGCGATAAAATCACTATAGAATTTGAATTTGAGATTATTATTATTAAATTTTGATCTAAAAAATTATTTTAAAAGTCACATCACATTTGAGATGATTTAAATAAGATTCCAAATTTCTTAAATTTTAGTCATCTTTCTAGTATTACTTAACGTTCTAATATGAAGATGTAGAAGTCCATTTATGTTTCTTTTTAGAGAAATGCTATCTACTACACTTTTATTATATTGAGCTGATAGATCAGTCTTTGATTTTTTATTTTGTCTAAATAAAGACTAATCTGATAATTGATTGATACCGTCAGTCTGTCATGTCAATTCATTAAGATGAAAATAAAATAAAGATAGGGAAGTCAAGGGCATCATTATAGTTTTTGAGAAGTGTTTTCAAAAGATAGATTCAACCGCCATCAAAGTAGATGGAACACATCTTTTGGTCAAGTAGTTCTTATAAAAGTAGGGCCTTCTTCTAACATTATCATGGGAGAATTACGTTGCTTTATTTGGTAAAGAAATAATAAAGGGATGAATTATTTACGAAAAACTTCACAAAATTCTACTCATTTTGAAAGTATTATGTTAAAGTTCAAAAACTCTCAATTAAGAGTATCAAACTTTCAATTTCTTTTAATTACTCAATTCCCTTAGAGTTTTCCATTAAATTCTGTCAAAATTTTTAAAATACTCATTTTTTTATTATAAAAAATTGAAAGATTCAAGCGTTTATTTTTATTTTTATTTTCTATATATATAGAAAAATAGGGGTATTTTTGACATTTTGACATAAATTAAGAGAAAGTCCCGACCGAAATGGGTAATTGAAATAAATTGAAAGTTCAATATGTGAGAGTTTTTAAACTTTGAGGGTAATATCAAAACTAGTAGAAGGTGAAAGAAAATTTTCTGAAGTTTCACCAATTATTTAATTAAGGGTTAGATACTAAAAACCCCATAGGGTTCGAACTCTTTATTTTTTGCCCTCTAGGTTTTTATTTTTATCACAAGAGATAGCTGTGATTTTCATAAAGAGGGAAAAGGTACCTCTGTTAAAATTTCATCCAAAACTTAACGGAACGCAATGTCAGCACCAATCAAATTGCGCTATGTGTTCTATAATTAATTTTTTGATTTTTTTTTTTAAAAAAAGAATTAAAAAAATTAAAAAAATTAAAAAATTTGGGGGTAGCTCTTGGCCATTTGGTGGCTGGCTGGCCACCCCCTTTGGCCATGTGGGTGGCCGGGCCACCCCCATTTGGAAAGGATGGTTTGTTTGGCATTTGGGACGGCGAGTTCGAGAAGATCGGAGTTGATAGAGGCCAATTCGGTGGGCTCCTATAGCTTTCTTTCTAAAAATTTCGCCAGTGCCATTGCCTTAATCGTCCTCAATGGTCCTCCCGGGTTTGCCAATCTATAACCAAAAATACAAACAACGCATAAAATTTGAAACCCTAAAAGAAGAGGAAGAGGAAGAGGGGTGAAAGGGTAATTTTGGAGAGTGAACTTGCCTGGATTGGGAATGAGGAGGTAGGGGTGGCAGGGAAGGGAGGGGGTGGTTTCGGCCACCCCTTGGGCTCGAGCCACCTCCAAAATTTTTATTTTATTTTTATTTTTTGAAAAAAAATAATTTTTTAATATTTTTAATTCTTTTAAAAAGAAATCAAAAAATTAATTATAGGACATGTAGCGCAATTTGATTGATGTTAACGTGGCATTTCATTAAGTTCTGAAGGGAATTTTAAGAGAGGTACAATTTTTGTCTTTATAAAAACCACAGGTACCTCCTGTGCTAAAAATAAAAACTTAGGGAGCAAAAAATAAAGAGTTCGAACCCTATGGGAGTTTTTTAGTATTTAACCCTTTAATTAATTAATACCCAACATACCCCTTCAGAAACGATATATTTTTCCACATCCTACTTGCCTTCATTTTGTCTCTTTCCACCTCAACGTTGAAGCTTGAGAGCACTTCCCAAAAGGTATCTACTAGCTACTGTTTTTGTTGGGCATTTAGGAATCAAGTCATCAATCTTTTCTTGCCATTTTTTTTATTCACTCGTAGTCTTTTGATTATTGGAAGGTAAAAAAAAATGGACAAAAAATAAAAATAAAAGAAAGTTCAAAAATGATAGTTTGGAGCACAAAAATTCCCAAGAATGGCAAGCAAATGAATGACTTGGGACATTATGTGTATTGCAAATAACCTTTCCCTCACCAAAAAAAAATTTCTACATTCTTAAGGATTTAATTATAAATAATTTGCCCTTTAATAAATATGCATTAGTTGTTAAATACTTATAAAAGTGAGGAACTATTTTATCCAAAAAAAAAAAATGGAAATAAACAGATTTTATTTGGTTAGAAAAAAAAAAAATCATATTTTGGAAAGAAAAATTAATATTAGATGTTCTCCGAGTCCTAGGTGAATATTATTTTCTAAAAACTATGTGAGAGAAATAAGGGCTAGTATCTTTTTTGTTTTTTGTTTTTTTTTTTTTTAAATAATATCCACTTAGGACCAGGAGAATGAGTAATTCTATGAGTCACTCTTGTGTCCCTTTTGTGTCGATCTAAGAATGTGGCAGCTTTTGAAATCACAATTTGATCAAAATTCAATAATAATCAATCACAAAGTCAATGGTGATTTTAAAAGTCACATCATTCTTAGAGGGACACTAAATGGGCTTTTAGTATTGAGAATACCAAGAGAACACCTAGCATTCCCCCTTTGAAAAATAAAATAAAAACTATGTACTATATACAGTTTTTTCCTTGCCATTTTCAGTTTAATTTTTAAATACATTTTTGTATTAAACAACTTTATGCACTTTGCAGAGAAACAATCGGGATAGTTTGGTAAGCACAGATAATTCATACATGATGCTTAAGAATAAACAAAACATAAAAAATCTCAAATTTTCAAAAGTCCTAATTATTTTCTAATTGGGTATATATAGTCACATTCTCAAAAATTTAAATTCTCATTTGTCACATAATGTTGTGTTTGGGTGAATCTTCCATCTACATTCCCCTTTAGGGTGTGTTTGATATTGCTATTTCATAGACAAAAAGTACAATTTTTAAATTAAATCGCAGAAAATAAATTATTTAGAATTGCGCTTTTTAAAAGATTCAAATCATAGAAAATTAGTGTTTTCAAATCATAGTCATGATGATATTTTTTTTCTTTCTAAAACACATAGTTTTAAATGTTAAACTGCGATTTTATATTTTAAGAACTTGTCATTTTCCCTAATATATTTTTCTATGAACTAAAAAGATAAATAATAAAAAAGAAAAACATTCCAGAATTGAGGCCTTGATTAGAGGCTTGACATGAGATACTAGACCACTAGTTTCATGGTCTTTTTTTTTTTTTTTTTTTGAAAGGTTCATGGTTGACTCATATATTCAAATGGTATACAATTTTTTTTTTTTTTAATTGGAAAAAATACTCCTTTATGCCCATGAATTATCGCTCATTTTCCATTTACACTTTCAAACTTTAAAAATTGACATCGGAGTCTCCTATACTACTGGGTAATGCTGTTGTGTCCCTCCAATAATGATATGACGAATCTGTGATCTATCACTTTTAAATTTTGATCAAATTGTAATTTTAAAAGTCATCTCATTTTTTAAGAGACAAAATAGAGATTTTTAGAATTACTCATATACTACTACCATGTGTCAAATTATATAAGTTTGTATTTTAAAGGCTTAACTACATTTTTAAAAATTACACATTTTAAAATTATTATTTAGAGAAACTTCACTTTAACTTCCTAAACTTTCATGCGATTTGACAAACCTCCTAAACTTTCATGCGATTTGACAAACCTCCCAAACTTTCAAATCCCTCAATTTGGACCCAAGAACTTTTAATTGCTCTTAATCTCGACCCCTCCGTCAATTTTAGCCATTAAAAATACCAAAAAAGACCAAAATATCCCTGATTTTTCGTTTTTTTATTTTTAAATAAAAAGAACGTTTTGGAAGTAAGGGTAAAGTTGAAAATTTATACCTAATTTAGGGGTATAAACATCATGTAACGTTTAAAATCCGATGGAGTGGTTCACATTGAGAGCAATTGAAAGTTTATGGGTCCAAAGTGAGATATTTGAAAGTTTATGGTTTGTCAAATCGCGTGAAAGTTCAAGTGGCTAAACTAAAGTTTCCTCTTATTATTTTGGAAAAACTTTACTTTGGCCCCCTGAATTTCCAATCGATTTTACAAACACCCCCTGAACTTTTAAATCTCTCACTTTGAACCCCTAAACTTTCAATTTCTATCACTTTGGACTCATCTGTTAGTTTTCAACGTTAAACTCAAACGGTTTGACTTTTTATACCAATTATACTCCCACGATAAAACTACACCGTTTTGGGCCCCAAAACTACAACATCCACTCAGCCCAAAACGATGTCGTTTTGGGCATTAAAATTATTATTATTATTATTTAAAAAAAAAAAAGAAGAAAAAGCAAAAAAAAAAAAAAAATCGAGGTGGCTAGAGCCACCCCCAAGGCCGGTCTGGGGGTGGTTTGACCAACCCCATGGCCAAGGGGGTGGTCCGAAAACAAAAGGAAAAAAAAAAAAAATCCATTCACGGTTTTGGGCTTTTGGGGGTGGTCCAACCACCCCCAAGGGTTTGGGGGTGGTTTCTTTTTTAATTTTTTTTAATATTTTGCATTTTCTCTTTCTTTTTTGTTTTCAAAGAAAAAATAATAATTTTAATGCTCAAAATGGTGTCGTTTTAGGCTGGGGTGAGTGCTATAGTTTTGGGCATTTTTGAAATTTTAAGTGGACAGAGTAGAGGTATAATGAGCATAAAAAGTCAAATCGTTTGAGTTTAACGTTGAAAACTAACAGAAGTGTCCAAAATGAAAGATTTGAAAGTTCATAAAGAGTTTATAAAATTAGCTGAAAGTTGGCCTAAGTAAAATTTTTTCGATTATTTTTAAATCCCACTTTTTAAAACCGCTTAACTCAAACTAGCCTGCTGCCTGCTTCAATTTTTGGGATTTTAACGAGTCTATAAAAGATTATCCACGTCTTATATACAATTATCTCAAAATCCTCTAACCTAAGTAACGAAGTGCAGCCATCACCTTTTTCAAAAAAAAAAAAAAAAAAGTGCAGCCATCATTTCCAAGTAAAAGCAAGAATCAATCAATCATAGGTAGGAGCTGTATTTATTTTGCAATTGGTTCCCTGAAACTGAGCGCCACGTGTTGAGCAACGAAAGGAAGGTCGAAAATATCAAACATCCCAGACGGTTGCCGACAATCACGGCAACGGCCCCACATCCCGACAGCGGGACCAAGCACAAAGTGGGCGTACCCTCGCAGCACCATAATTTTTCTATAATCTACGTTGTTGTCTTCCACTCCCAACAGTGGGCCGCCACCAACTTTCCCTATTCCCACAGAGCGGCCCCACAAAACCCGCCAACAAAAAAAGAAGGCTATTGTAATTACTGAAACGTTTCCCATTAATGAATAATTCACAACACCCACCCCCCACAAAATCCAAAATTACTTTCATCACCATAATGCCACGTGTCACACATGCATGTCCTCTTTCTTTAAGCTGTAAATTTAGCGGTAGATGATTCTTTTAAAGCATCCAAAAAAAAAAAAAACAAAAAAAAAACTTCATTACACTGAGAAGTGAGAACATACGAAACTCATAAATAAAAATCACAATTCATTTATCAATCCCACTGCCACTGGTTTGCCAAATGGCCCCTACAGTTCTGGCTAATTTTCTATACATGCCACTGAACTGAACCACACAATAGTACATTTATGAGCCACACCAGCCAAAGCTTCATTCGACTTTATTTAGATGGGCCCGATTTTAAGCGAGTCACCTGCCTTTCCGTAGAACATTTCATTTTCCTACACGCATTACAATTAACCTATATTAAGGATAAAAAGGTAAATTACCCTACCATTTTCTTTTAATTTTTTTTTTTAAATTTTTTTATTTTTCATCAAACCTGACTGCCCAGTGCCTACACCCACCTACTAACATTTATTGGAGGAGAACCCCACACGCGAGTTTGCCAAATCAAAGCTGACACGTGTCCCCTGTTGCTGCACATTCCCAATAATTGACAAAGACGACGTCGTGGGAGCGAAGGCAAAGCAGAAGGTTCCGGCCGAGTCGACCGGAATCAAGTAATTCTTGGCCGGCAGCGAAAGGGACTTCCCATCGGAGAACTGAAACGAAACCGTGGGGACTCTGACCACATGCTGCGAAGATAGATCGTAACACGTGTCGAACAGAGCCACGCTGCTCGCCGACGGCAGGTGCTGAGTCATACTCGCGAACGCGTCGCGGAGTGAGTTGTAAGCCTGAGTCTGCAAACGAGTTATGGCCGTTCCAGAGTCGACAATGATCCCACCGTTTCCTGACGCGTCCATTGCGAACAGCGAGGACGGGAACGAGAGGGGCTTCCCTCCCACGCTCATTCCATTGATTCCGATGTAATAGAACGTGTCCATTTTGCTGTTTTTCAGTAAAGCAGTCGTGACCGAGTCGCCGGGTGGAGCCGAGTTGAACTCGAGCGTCGAGGACTTGCCCGAGTCGCGGTCGACCAGGCAGTAAGAAAACGACGATGCTTTGATCTGAGAGTTAAGCGAGAGTGGGCCCCCTCCGAGCCCGAGTAATCCGGCGGCGGCAACGAACAGACCTTCGTTATTGTGGCCGCAACCCAAAGCGACGTTGTTCACCGCCCCGGAGCTCCCGAACGACACCGTATCGGTGGCCAAATCGCCGACCGTGTAGGAGCCGTCGCCGTACGCGACCTGGTAGAGACAGCGGC
The DNA here is from genome assembly GCF_901000735.1 of Corylus avellana. Lineage (NCBI taxonomy): Eukaryota > Viridiplantae > Streptophyta > Magnoliopsida > Fagales > Betulaceae > Corylus > Corylus avellana. The sequence continues at coordinate 17,798,284 of NC_081546.1, forward strand.
CGCCGCGACAGGCGCCATTATGGAGAGAGGTGCATTGCTGAGAGGAGCAGGAGAGGGGCTTGTAAGAGGAGGACGCGCTCGGGTCGAAGATCGGGTCGGATTGCTCGTAGCAGTCCTCACAGGGCTTGCATTGGAGCCAGTTGATGTCGCTGCCCGTGTCGAGCACCATGTAGAAGAGCTTGGCGGGCTGTCCCACGCCGACACGCGAGAAGTACTCGCCGCTGCCCTGGCTCGTCCCGGACACAATCGGAGTGGAGAGGTCCTCGGGTCGGACCTCCGTCAACACGGGCTGGAGATCCGACTTCTTGACGCCGCTGAGCGCGAGCTGGAGCTTGGTAGTGAGCGCGTCGACTCGGGCCGACTCGCGCTCAAGACGGGAAAGAACCAGGCTCTTGTAGTCCTTATGCGAGGTCTTGTAGAGGGAGTCCCGGGCGTGAAGCTGGAGCGAGAAAGAAGAGGAATTAGCAAGAATTTGTTGTACTCCTTGTTGACCCAAGGGCTTAACAGTTTCCGGGTCGAAGCTAAGGACGGCTTGGGCTTGACGGAGTGCAGCGGAGACGTCGAGGAGCGCGTGAGTTGCAGTCTCCGATAGGCTGCGAGAGAAAGCAAGGGGAAAGAGAGCAACAAAAATGGCGAAGAAGAAGAAGAGGAATCGAGCCATTTTTGGCTTGTTGCAGAGAGACAGAAAAGAAATGAAGCAGAGAGTGTTGGGGAGGGCTTGGCTTTATTTAGAAAGGATAGAGAGAGAGAGAGAGAGAGAGAGAGAGGCTAACGTCAGCCTTGACTCCACTCATTTCACTCTCAATGCTCAATACAGTATTTAACGGTGTTACGTAATATATAGTATTAAATTATTTTAAATTATTTAATACTATATATAAAAAATATACTATTAAGGATATATTTTTCTTACCGTATGTTCTATTTATTAATGCTATTTAAAAAGTAGGTGAGGAACATATGCTATTCTCATCTCTCTCTCAAAGGATTGTAAGAAAATTTATACAAATTGGCTACTTCCAGTTCTCTAAGAATTTAATTTTAACCCTAAAATAGCTCCACCTAAACAAAATAAAATTAATAAATGCTTCAGACATTTTTTATTATTGGATAGATCACTATTAGATTTTGAGTTTAAAAATGGTAGGTGTTTTTCTAATGTTCTTTTGGTGTCCTCTTAAATGTGACGTGGCTTTTAAAATCACTAATAGATTAAAAGTCAATCATGATAATCTCAAATTTAACGATAATTTTAAAATGTTAGGTGTTCTTCTAATGTTTTCCTGGTGTCTTTCCAACGGCTTTTAAAATTATCGTTGAATTTGAAATTATCATTATTGACTTTTAATCTATTGGTGATTTTAAAAGTTATATTACAGTTGGGAGGATACCAGGAGAACATTAGAAGAACACTTAACATTTCTCTTATGTCAAGGAATATGCATTCACAATTAAAAATTTAGAGTATGTTTGAGATTGTGTGTGAGAAAAATAGAGCATTTTTAAGTCAAAAAGCATTTTTTTGGCAAAAGTTTGATTTTTAAGCTTATATCAAAAATTCGTTTTGACCATTTTTAAGTTTTTTAGACGTTAGAAGTTTTACCAAAAGTAGTTGAGACTGTTGTAAAAACATTGAAGGATAATTGAGACCGTCGTAAAAACATTAAAAGATAATGTTTGTTGTGTTAGTCTCAATTAACCATTTGATCATATATTGTTAAAAAAAAAAAAATTAACAATTAGTTGAAACTGTGGTAAAAAGTAAAAACATTGTATAATAAATTTACTTAGGGCCGGCCAGGTCACGTATGGAATTGCGATTTAACGGTGTCAAACACTGACGGAGATGTTTTTATTTTATCTTTTTCATGGAATTGGGATTTAACGATGTCAATCAAACACTGACAGAGATGTTTTTATTTTATCGTTTATCATGAAATAATAATTTTTTTTTTTGCTACCATTGAATATTGAAAGAAAATAAATGACATTTTCTTTTTTATATATATTTTTTTATCAAATTTATTTATTTTTTTAGTTCTTTTTAAGGTAAAGTCCATGTTCTCTCTGTTTTAAAAGCAAAATTTTTATTAAAAAAAATTTTAAACAAAATTTTGTTTAAAAAAACAAAATTTTTATTTTTTTAAACGTGATTTTTTTAGAAGTTTTAGTATTTTTTGTTTTTATTTTACTAAGGGTAGTTTCGTCATTGAAAAAAATTGATAATATTTTGATAATTTAGAAGGATATTGTCACAATTAAAAATTTAAAAATAGACATTGTTAATAAAGTGGTAATTTGAGAGAATACATGCACTTTTTAATGATAAAGGTGATGGACCTGCTGGTTATCGAAATTTAATAGAGAACAATAACATTCACATTGGTTCATCTTTAAGTTAAAAAAGAAATAATAAAAATTATTTAGTAGACTAATATAGACAATTACATGTTAGTAAAAATCAATTCCTAATTTTTTTTACTAGCCCTGATCTAAAGAGTTAATTTTTACTAACTCATTATCAAATTATATTTCAGCTATATACTAATTTACTAAATAGAATTAACAAATACAAAAAAGTATTTTTCATGGAAATTTTCAAAATCTTCTTTCTTTTCTTTTCTTTTGTAAGATAAGATAACAATAAAAGCTTATAATTTAAAACATGTACAACACTGATGCTTACAATAAATGTCTGCTCCAGTTTTTTCAGGCCTTACGTTTTATATCATAGGGGAGAGGGTTGGTGTGGGGCGCATTGCATTTATGAGAAACGATTGGCCTTAATAACTTGCTCAAATTTTTTCTCATATATGTTATAAATTCAATTGATTAATTATTAAATTTATGGAGTCTATCATTGGCTTAAGATTTATTTAGAATTGTGATTTTAATAAGTGTGATTTTAACAATTATATTTTTAAAAATTACATTTTTGAAAAAACTACTTTTTAAAATTGCAAAGGCATTTGGTAAAACATGTTAAAGTATATATATATATATATATATCAAATATTTGTTATGCAAAATTGTGATTTTGGTTTAAATTCGCACATTTTCAAATAAGCACCGTTAACCTGCTTATAGAAATCACTTTTTTTTTTTTTTTTTTTTCCGATCGTAGTGGGTAGGGGTGGGCACGGGTTAGTTTTTGGGCATTTTTCGTACCTGATCTGCACCCCTCGGGTAGTAAAATTGGTACCATTGACCCTGCTTTAATGGACAGTACCTGCCAGGTATCAGGATTTGCGGGGCGGGGCGGGTAATTCGGGTTTGGCGGGTCGGATCAAGTATTCTTCTTCTTATTTCCTTTTCTCTCTCTTGCGTCGTCTCTCTCTTCCTCTCGGTGATAGGTCTCAAATAGATAATAGAAACACAACTAATATTTAATATAATATAAAGATAATACACGTTACAAATCTCCACTTATGGCTGGAGTTCTACCACAATACAAATACATAAACAAGATCATATGTTTTGATACTCCTAGTGGGTCCTAATCAAAACAAGATAAACAAGATAATACTCCACTTAGGGTGGGAGTTGAACCACAACAGAATTAGGACTCTACACAAATCATCATATCCCAACAACACATAGTCCCTAGTTTAAATACAATAACTAATAAACAACCAACTAAGAATAATCCACTAAAAGACCCACTTCCATATCTCTAGTTAACTGCTCCCACATCCACTAACTTCTCCCACGCTGCTCCCATATTGTGAGTCTTCCAAGCATCACATAGCAAGCAGTTAGGCCACGTACTTAGGATTGGGTCGCCTTGCACGACGTGGCCTATCATTCCTCCCCTCTTTAGCAAGCATCTTGTCCTCAAGGTCTAACGTGGGAATTTGAAGTTGAAGGTTTGTAACCACTCTCCCGATCACGTCCTCTGGTGGTAGATGTTCCCAGTGGATTAATGTCTTCACTTTCTTCATTTTTATCTTCTCCCAATTCTGCCATAACAGACCCATCTCTTTCAATTAGACAAGCTTGCACCATGTTGCATTTATGGCCATGAACAAATTTCTCATTGCAATTAAAGCACAAACCCTTTGCACGTCTCCTTTGCATCTCATCCCATGAGATTTTCTTAACAGTTGGTACATTGGTTAAGTGGTTATTTATGGATTGCAATTCTAACTCGTTGGCCCTTCTTTGCTGGCACAATTGGTCAGCTTTCATGCGAACCAAGCTAATAGTATCTTTGAGTGTCTTGGGTTTGAACATTCGAACTCCTTTTGCAATCTCTGGTTTAGGACCACCAAGAAAGTTTCCTATAAGATGCTTTTGAGTCCACCCTTGAGCTTTGTTCCCCAATCTTTCAAACTCTTTCTGATAATCACGTAAGGATCCTTCTTGTACTAGTTTCGTCAGAGACTCATCAAAATCTTCGTAGTCGGTTGGCCCGAACCTAGCCCATAGTTCCAGTTCAAATATTTCCCAAATAATCGGTGTAGCTTCCTCTTGATGAGCCTTCTGCAGCCATTGCCACCATTGGTTGGCCTCACCTTCAAGATGAAAAGATGCTAGCACCACCTTTTGCTCTGAAAGCGTCCCATGATATTCAAAAAACTGCACTACGTGATTCAACCATTTGGTGGGATCATCTCCTTGATAACGTGAAAAATCCATTTTGGCATAATGTGGCACCACCGCTTGTCGCCCAGTTGTAGGACCACCCTACTCATACGTGCAGTATGGTTGACAGTTAACTAGTCTATGTTGCACTGAAAGAATAGTTGAGATTTCATTTAAGGCTTCTTCAATTCTTTGCATGTGATCAGCGGAGCTAGTTGCTCCTTCTTCCAAGCGTTGAATGCCTTCCTTAACGTCATATACGTCTGCCTCCGAAGATTCAATCCTCTCACGATTAGTAGCCAGGCTCTGATACCAATTGATAGGTCCCAAATAGATAATAGAAACACAACTAATATTTAATATAATATAAAGATAATACACGTTACAAATCTCCACTTATGGCTGGAGTTCTACCACAATACAAATACATAAACAAGATAATATGTTCTAATACTCCTAGTGGGTCCCAGTCAGAACAAGATAAACAAGATAATACTCCACTTAGGGTGAGAGTTGAACCACAACAGAATTAGGACTTTACACAAATCATCATATCCCAAAACAAATAGTCCCTAGTTTAAATACAATAACTAATAAACAACCAACTGAGAATAATCCACTAAAAGACCCACTTCCATATCTCTAGTTAACTGCTCCCACATCCACTAACTTCTCCCACGCTGCTCCCACATTGTGAGTCCTCCAAGCATCACATAGCACCAGTTAGGCCACGTACTTAGGATTGGGTCGCCTTGCACGACGTGGCCTATCACTCGGCTCCCCCTCTCTTCTCTCTCTTTCTTCTTCTTCTTCTTCTTCTCTCCAGCGTCTCTCTTCCTCTCCTCTCCCTTTTCTTCTCTCCTCTCCTTTGTTTCTCAAATCCTATCCGTTCGTGACTGCGTGCAACGTGAAGAAAGAGAGATAGAGGGTTTTTTGTGGGTGGGAAGAGGGACGAAGAAAATGATAAAAAGAAGAAGCTGTAGAGAAAGAAGAAGAAGAAGGCTAGAAGCGGCATGAGTTAGTGAGGTGTCACAGGAGGAGTCCAGGGTTTGTTTTTTGGTAATCAACAGGCGGGTCGGGTACCCGCAGCCCACAATTTTCTATATCCGAAACCCTTCCCGCCTGAGTTGGAAGAAATCTAATCCGTTTCGGCAAAAAAAAAACATTCAATTCCGAGCGGGGCGGATCAGGGCGAATTTGCTGATTGAGAGGTTTTTGCCCACCCCTAGTAGTGGACCATGAACCCAGGTTAAAATCTTACCTAATTAGAAATAGAGTGCATCTTCTGTGTGGTCGTTGCACAAAAGGGAGCTTTTGTGCAAACTACACAGATTTTGACACATCAACAATCTAAGAAAAATGCAAAAAAAAATGCATGTTAGCAAAACATAAGATTAATTCTCCCTCACTGACATTAGCCACCACCCCCTGCCGCTGCCGGTTTCACCCACCGCCCACACCCAGACGCCATCGCCCAGCCTCTCCCTGCCACCACCACCCCCAGCGGCTTGGGGGTGGCCACGATCCACCCCAACGCCTTGGGAGAGAGAGATCCGGCCACCCCCAGGCCGTTGGGGTTGGCTCGCGGCCACCCCCGGCCATTGGGGTTGGCTCGCAGCCACCTCCGGCCACTGGGGGTGGTGGCGAACCGCCCCACCTCCCTCTGCCACCCTCTCCATTTATTTTGTTTTAAAAAAATAATAAAACCTGATATAATCAGGTGTGGGTGTTTATTTTTTCATAGAATGTTTGAGCTGATGTGGCAACCATTGAATGGTTTGTACAAAAGTCTACTTTTATGCATGGACCACATTGAAGTTATTTTCTTAGAAATATGACTTGTTAACTAGATTACTAGATGATGGACCAATCAAGCCCATTTAAAAAGCCATTAGAATTTAGGAGAAGTATGATGGAATCTTCTGTGTTTTAATTAATTCTTACTTTTACATTCATATTTTCATTTTGATTCCGAGACCTAATTTTTTGTCAAATAAATAATTAAAATAATATGATAAATTATACTTTGTCCCCCCAAGCTTCCATCTTATTTGCACTCATATCTTTAAACTTTGACTTATTGGAACTCGCCTTTACGAACTACCATTTTATTCCAAATTGCACTTCGAGTCAAAATGGGTTGTTAAATGTGAATGAAAAACATGCCATATGCATAGGAGCAAAGTGTAATTTTACTCTATAATATATATGTTGCATAAATATTGCTGTCATGTGAGTCTATGTGACAGATTCTGTCAACTTTATCGACCCAATTTGACCTGATGTGAAACTTAACACAATAATAATCCGTAAGATCAAGTTGTATTGAATCAAAATTTAGATATATGAGTCTAAATGGGGTGGTAGTTTGAGGGACAAATTGTAATTTATGGTTCGTTTGACATTGCAATTTTATAGACAAAATAAAATTTTAAGCCAAATCACATAAGATTATTCCTCATCCATCCAGCTATCGCCTTTCCCGGTTTGCCCACTCCCTACTCACCCACCTAACTCCTTTCTCCATCCCCACATGGACAAATTCTTCTCTATCCTTCTCCTTTTCCTATGTCTCTTCATATCAGGTGCTCTCTCTTTTGCTTACTCGTTGGACATTATATCGTCTCCTCCTCTAATGGCTCTACTCACTATCCTCCTCGATGTGGTGCTCAGCGCTCAGCTCAGCTCCCCTCCTCGCCGCTGCGGTCTCCTCCCCATCTACCCAACTTACCTACTGCTGCAAAACCACAAACCCTTACTACGACCTTTTTCTTGGCATGTGGACCAAGAATCATAGGTACTGTATTTGTTAGTTTGGGGTGCCTGTTAGAAGCCCCACTCTTTCGATCTTTGGTCTTTCCCTGAATTTTCCAGGAATTTTATTTTTGCGAATTACCTTCTTAATGTATTGTAACTCCTATCTCGCCTAAAAAGAAACATTTCAGAAAAAGCCATAACTGCAGTCTAAGATTACAGAAAACACATGCCATCAATCCAATAACCCCTATTACAAAGTATACAACTTTTCAGTACATTCCCAATCCAAGCATAACCTTTCAACAAAATCATTTCCCTCAGAAAAAAATGATGGGAAAGATGACCAAGCCACGTACAACAGTTATCGTGTTCGTGTTCTCAGCGTATACAATGTGATACAACTTTTGAATTCAAAGTACAAAACTATACCACTAAGGTGTAAATCTAATCAACCATCTACCACAACAGATATAACATGCCTAAACCTGAAATACATATCACAACAACAACAAAAAAAAAGTAATGCATGATTTTTTTTTAAAATTTTTTAACTATTAACCTGTCCTTTTTTCTTCAACCTCTCAGCCTTCCGACTAGATGGGTGTTTCGTAGTAGGCTCGACAAGCAGCAAGCGTGACATGACATATGTCAAGAGTTCCTCATGGTGGGAGAAGGTGAAGTCCAAGTGGGCATACTCAAACTCATTATATGATACATCCACACCAGAATTCTTCATTAATTTATAGTGCTTTCTTACCATCGATGGCCGGATTACCTTGTCCTTGTGTCCGGCAACCAGATCAATGGGAATGTCAATGAGCCAATAGAATTCACCCAAGTCCAATGGCCCAGGAGATCCATACGCCTCCATGTTAGCGGACACGCTCCCATAATCGAACATTTTAAATTTTCCGCTACGCTTCATCTGCGCAAGGTGGAGAGCCACCTGAAATGAAACTCCAGGCATATCATTCATGTTGTAGTGAGGTAGCCCTAAGACACCAACCCAATTTGAGCTGTCTCCACCAAAGCCATAGCTCATCAGAGTTTGAACTAGCCCTCCAACTGCAGGATAGTTATGGAAATCCCTAGCCAACTTGTTGAGTAGCATACGGAAGAATCTGGTTGGTATGTAGAAGCCAGGCACGAGTGGTGCCAAAATAGGAGCCAACATAAGGAAAATATGCTCCACCACCGTGAAGACAAAAGTAGAATCATCATGGAATCCGGCAGGTGATAATAAAATCAATCTGGATAGCCTGTGGGGCTTTTCTTCCACTCGGCGTGTTATAACATACATCAACATAGCAGCTCCTCCCAAGCTATGACAGACAGCACAAAGTTTGTAAAGCTGATCATTGGTTTCCTGCTCGAGATCAGGTTGGCTAAGCTTCAATTCCGAGGTTTTTACTTGGTGAATTTTCTCTATTATTGCAGGAATATCTTCAATCCCATGCTCATTGATGGAGTATCGCCAGTACCTGCATTGATGCTAACATTTAGATATACAGCATTACCCTACTAAAGTGGTGCCGCATTATTTAAGAATTCTGTAAAAATGCAGTCCCATTCTCCTCCTTCCCAACCATAAACTTTCAAGGATGCAAATGAACCAAAGATATAATCCCATATTAAAACTGACAACTAAACTTACTGTCGTGAGGAAATGTTCTTGTCAACATGTTCCCTAGAAACCAGACCTCGCAAATTCCCAAGAAAAACATCATACCCTGCGGAGCAAGCAAGCAACAGCATATCCATAGTTCAATATATTGACTTATTTTGCAAATTGAGCATACTTTTAATGCAAATATAACAAACCTTTATCAAAGGCTGCAAAAGCAGGAGAACCAACAACCCCATTGGACACCCAACTGGAAAAACAAAACAAAAAACAGTGAAAAACTAAAACTACAAACAAAGGAACAAAAATCTAAACTTTAAGGCTTTGATACCATGTTAATAAATTTGTAGTAAGAAGATTATAGGGAGAAGAGGAGGCTGATTGTATTATTCAGCTTATTATTTAACCTAATACAAACATCCTAATATATAGGATTAAGGAAATATCACAATGACCAAACTACCCTCAAACCCTTATGACTTACTAACCCTAATAACTCTTCTAATAGCTATAAATGCTATTTTTACAAACATGCCAACTCCCATTATATTCTGCCAACTTTTCATACACAAAGTCAAGCTCCTAATTAAGGTTTGGCCATGTGAAACTTCCCACAAACAGTAATCACATTGCCAATACACTGAAATGCCAGAGACAAAAAAGCAATTAAAAATAGCTTCACAAGTCACCCTCACAAACCATTGGAGCAAGTCTTCACTAAACTGACCCATGCATACAACCCATGGGAAGAGATTAGAACAATCAACAACCCATAGACTTCCTTTCCTCCCATTTAATCCTTTTCACTTACAGAAAAGTCCATGATATTTCGAGGTAACTAGTATATTGGGGAATTCAAAACATTAGGAAAAGTACTTCTTCAATGAAACTATCCTCTGCACAAACATGACCATAGTAAAACCAAGAGTGAGAAGAAGGGCAAGGGACAAACTACAGCCAAGACCATTTACATTTCCCGACACTAATTATTCATGAGAAGAGATTAATGGGGGTACCCGGTTATAAGTAAGGTACATATGGAACAAAAAAGTAAAACACTTGATATATTGTACAATCATCAAATATGTATTAAGGTAGAAAGGAAATGAAGTAAATATCTACAAAGCCAGCCACTCTTTCTGGTGCAAAAAAAGTATCTTAATTAAGAATCAATATATGCATATTTTGATTGTAGCTCATATGCAAATGTCAACAAAAAAATGAATGACAAGAAGACAGACACCAATCTACGTCAAGAGTGTTGCCTTTTGAAGTGCCAGTCATGTAAGATGACCGGGCAAGGCTGAGTCAAAATTGATGACCCAAGGTTCATTGAGCATTGAGGGAAAGGAGAGTCGGGAAGAGGGGGCAGCCTTACAACAGGTTGGTGGCAAATTGTCTCGATGATGGACTCACAAGAAGACAAAGGCCAACATTTTAAACATATATACCAACATACAAACTCAAAAGAGTGATCCCATATTTCGTTACCAAGTTTAACCTATGTAAGGAATTCAGTAGTTTTATTGAGTGCAGATTCCACATTTCTACAAACATCAATCAATTTCTCAACTCCTCATTCACTAACTCTTGACCTCCAACCAAACTTGAAGATGAAAATAATATCTGATAATGAATAGGGTACATTCTGGAGCTAGACACAGAAGAGTTAGAACTTTATTAACATCATGGTGTTTTTAATCTCTTCTCCCAATAATTGCAGAAACTACACCGACTGTTCACTAGTGCAAATTACAATTAATCAAGAGAAAAAACCAACTCACCCCATAGATGAATCCAAAATTCCATGCTGAAGATAAACTGCTTTCCGTGCATCACGTCTGCAACATCACACTGTAAGCATAAGGCACACAAATAAACTTATAACCTGACAGGAAAAGTTGTTACCTAGGAATTCTTTCCAAAAGAAGAACATATCCATCAGCAGTGATCACATGGATAGCTTCATATGGGTACCTAATAGAGAAAGAAAATTAAGGAACTTGCAGAAAATATGAATAATTTCAGAAAGAAACATAAGTTGCAGGAATTTGGCAGAGCACGGCCCTTACCCAAGCTCTGTTATGACATCCTGACATGTCCGAGCATCAGTATTTAGAGACTGATGAAAAGTAGTATTCCTTTCTGTAGGAGCTGGATCATTTTCCCCAAGTGTAGCTGTAGTGACAGAGGCTTCCAAAACACTACCATGATTTTCTCTAGTACCCCCTTTGTAAGATGAAACCCAGCTCAATAGTTTTCTAAAAGCCGCTGATGGGGAGAGAATAAAATGAGCTACCTTATGAACAACATCAAAAATAGCTTCTATGAAGATCTCGATTGCTAGATTAAGATCCTGGTAGACATAACAAGAAAAATAAGCAAAAGGGAAATCCAGCATCTAAATCTTTTACATAAGACAAGAAAAACAAATTATCAACAAACAACAATTTCCATGAATCATAAGTAATAGCAGTCCAAGCACAAACCTCTATGACTCCACGTCTCCTGTCAGTGGTAAAGTGAACAATCTGGTCCTTGAGTGTTCGCACTCTTTTAATTGGATGTAAACGCCTATGACTCCCAGAAATAGCAGGGGCTTTTGATCCCTTATTATAAACAAAATGACAAAGACGAACTGGGATTCCCAGAAGGAATTTTGCGGGCAACAGAATCCAAAAGAATATGCACCTGATCCATCCTGTCCTATGCTTATCATACTTGGTGGAAGCACTGGACCCAGAGACTCGTGAACTCTGAGATGATGGTGATGCAGGATATATGTTTAGGTCGCTATCTTCTTCGGCAGAAGAGTAATCTACGCTTGATGTATCAGAATCCATAGAAAGCTCATGAATGAACTGGTTGAAAGAGGACACACCACTATAGCATCAAGGAAAAGCAGAAATGTCAACAATTGTTATCACATGTTCAAAAAAAATCACCAAGTAAGTTCTTGAGTTGCTATTCTTGAGTGAAAACCCAAAACTTTTTAGACTACATGAGTTTGAAATAGCCATTGACAAGTGAGAAAAATATTCTTTTGATAAGTAATCAAATTTCATTAAAAAGCATAAGGGTGCATATACAAGAAAAACACCTAACAAAAAAAAGAAAAAAGAGACAAGTGACAAAAATGTTAATCCCAAGCAACATGAATACAAGCAGGTTTATGCTTAAAATGAATTAATAGCACTTCACAATTTGAAAAACACATTTTCATCCCTTTCAATATGCTTTCAATTTATAAAATGAGATAGGAATGTCAAACTCTACACTCTCACCACACAAATTTGTTAATATATTTCGTGGATGTAACAAGTGTGTCGGAACCTTGGACCAGAGAAGAATGAGATGAGGAAAATAAGGTAACTTGTGGGAAAGTTTGTCTCTCACTTACTATCCCAGTTTGTGTGATGAGTTTATACACCCAGAATCTTCTTGTCATCTTTCTTGCAAAGTAGAGACAAAAAGATAGAATCTTACTCCAATCAGATTGAGAAATAATTAAGAAATCTACCTCTCAGTTTTGCACTTTTATTAAATTCAATCTTCTGTCACAGGAAAGCAAGTTGTTACAAGACCCTGTTCGAAGTCATAAATTTAAAGCAGTAGCCCCTAGCATGCATGAGCTTATTTTGTGAAGATAAATGGAGAGAGGTGGTTCAAATACACAGCAATGCCCAACACATGCCCAGTTTCACATATAAGTTAGTAGAAACATCCAATCCAAGGTCTAGCAAATGGATTATTCCAACTTAGCCACCTTGCGATATAGAATAGATAAAAAACCTGCCTATATTGCCATACCATAGGAAAGCTTTAGAGTCCAGATGTTGAATATAATGACACACTACTTTGAGGGGGATGGGAATGATTGTGGAGTAATTGAATGCACACCATTAATCGAAAAATTATGCTCATTGCATAATTAAGAACTATGCAGAAAATTATGCTCATTGCATAGGCAATCAAAGAGAAGACAGAGAACTAAGTAACCTCACTTTCAACAAATTAAAAATTCAAATTTCCATTAATCAAAAACTACTCCTTGGAAATAACTTTCTCCATCCTGTATTTTTAAGTAAGTCTGCCCATTTTGTCCAAAAATGAAAGAAGTCAATTCCCCATAAAAGTTCTAGTGCAGAAAATTTTCCTTTTTTTTTTATAAGTAATATGTATTATCAAACACGCAAAGGGGCACAACTCAAGTACATAGGAAGTATACAAAGTAACCCACTAGAAAAAGGAAAATTTCATAAAAACATTTACCACCATAAAAACTTACTTTTCCATCCAACGTGGAAATCGAGGTCCACGAAAGCCTGGCCTAAGCTCCCAGCCATGGATACCTTCAAGGATAGTAGCCTTCCCCGGTAAAATGGTCAACAAAAGTGCTGACACTCCATTGATCAGCCTCACAATATTGTTCAGAGATTCATAAGTAAATGTCTTTACTGACCTGCACAAAAAAATAAAAAACAAAAAAGCAATTTTGTCATATCATGACCAAAAATATGCCTTAATAAAAAAAAAAAATTGTAACATATATCTGAAAATATAAACCTCAGTAACACCCAGATACTCTCTAACTCGTAAAGCAGAAAATCAACCAAATAAACCCTGTTATTAGCAATTCTGAAGACAGCATAGAGAAATTACAGATAATTTGGATAAGAACCTGAGCTGGAAACCCCCCACTTATTAATGTTTAAAAAAACCATAAACCAAAATGTACAAAATGCAGGAGCACGGGGTGATTATACAGGGGGCATAGAGAACTTATAGTCTCAAACAAGGACAAAAAGGGTAAAATGGCGTCTTAAACTCAAGACAAAAATACAAACATGTGAAACCAGTCAAAACCATCTATATGTTTGTTTCTGGAAGTCCCAAAACTTTCACCAAGGCCTACTTCTGATGAGGACCAAACACAGGCATCATATCCATACACTGAGTGTATTCCCCAGTCAAACTGTAAAGACTCAATCAAATGCAGCTACTATGTGTTAGCTAAATAACTTAATCGACAAATACGCATCACATGGTTGAAAAAGCCTGCGAATACGACCACAAGAAAAAAAAGATGGGGGTTGCCTGGACTGCCGATCACTGACAAGACCCAAAAAAACCAATTTTTCCATCGTTCTAAAGATAGCTGATAATGATGTCATTCATGTAACATAAAAGGTAAAAGATTCATCTCATCTAATTCCAGTCATTTAGAGGCCACTGATGTTCAAGAACCGACGAACAAAATTTGTTTAACTGTCCAAAGGTTATGAAAAAAACAAATATCGACGAATTAGATTCACTAACCCATCTCGTTAAAGTACCAAAGCTTTCCATATATACAACCAATTATAAAAACCAAATTTTTTGACCCAAAAAAAACCATAATAAATGTCACATCAAACATTTCTAGCTTCATGTAATCAAAAATATGAAACTATTGAAGCCACCTCCACTAATCACATCGACATCAATACATTTATCACGTTATTCAAATCAGTACACCTATATACATGCAGTAGAAGAAGAAAATGGGATTTGGGAGAGGAGGGCTCACTCTTTTGTGACGGCAAGGATGTTGTCAACGAACCGCTGCAACATTTAATTCGTATTTTTCCCTTTTCCCACTTTATAAACTCCGATTTCTGCATCAGAAGATACAAATTGTCAAGGCCCCATGTTAGAGGAAAGCATAGGAGGCATGACATTGGGGCATGCCTAGTCTCAACAACCAGGACCATGAAAGTGCAGCAGGAAACCTAAACTTTCATACCTATATTGGCTATATAAACAACTGTCCACAAGGATTGGGATCCCAAAACTCATTACATGTCTTTCAAAACATCTTACATATGTATCCAAGGGCACAAAACAAGACTACTACAAGGAGAGGTCATCGGCTTCCTATTCTCTGGCCCTCCTCAACATGGGACTGACAACCCAAAACATTTCCATGGTATCTGAAAAAATATGGTTTTAAAGAAAGGGGTGAGTTTTACAACTCCATGTTTACTGTAAGGTGAGAAGAAATAGTAAGAAAATATGTGTCTTAAACATGCTTGGAAAATTTCTTGTAAACAAACATGAGAATAATAGATGCAGTCAATAAAACATGTAGGATAAAATTTATGATTCTGTAAAGTTTTCCTTCCACTTTCATGAATATTATTTTCTTGTGTAATATGTTTACCCCTTGGCCCATTTCCGCATGTCTTGAACCATGAGCAGCGCATGTTGGCTTGTCCCAAAGGACTAACATGGCTCAATCCTATGGCCGCAAGACAGCAACCAGAATGGAAGCTTCCCTAGGTGAAGACCATCCGGCCGATAGCCCACACTTGTTGAGTGTGGTTTGCCGTGCTATCATACATGTTGTGTGATCCAGTACCAGTCATAATCATGTAATAATGGTGCATGGGGTGCAACATCATGCATATACATGACATAATTATTAAAATCATGGCATGTGCAATTTCATGGAAATATAACATGTCATTGTAATCATGGCGCATGCAACTTCATGGAAAATATAACGTGAGTCATCATAATCTTGGCACATGCAGTTTCATGGAAAATATATCATCATAATCATGGCATGTGCAATTTCAAAGAAATCATGTTTTATACTTTATTTCATGAACATGGTGTGTATCAAAAATCATGTTAATGTGTATAAAATGTGGAAGGAAGAAGTGTAGTTTCAAGGGATAACAAAAGCTTATAAAATTCCCTGACTTGTTTTAAAAATAAAATATTTCTTGTGTCAGGGGTGTGTTTACTTACCTGAGCTATTGATTGGTTGGCGAAACTCCCTCCCTACAAATAATCACAAGAGCTTGTTAAGAGAGGTGTATTCTATTAAGGAAAATTAGTCATGTAACTTCCCTAGAATAACTATTCTAAGTTCAAGTATTGAAATAAACCAATTATTGTTAACACTCCTAATCACCTCATAATTCCTTAAAATAATACTAATCATCACTTGACTAAATTTATCCTTCTTAAAACTTGTGCACTACACCTAATGAACTTTTTCAAACCTACAACCCATAGAACTTCCAAGTAATTAAATCCAGCTTACTACCACAATCCCTTAAGCAATTATATAGTCAATCTAGTTTCACGTACCATATGGTACACTTCAAATAAAAGAAAGAACTATTCATAAATTATATTCATGGGAAACTTATAACCACATTAAATCTCCAAACAACCTAATAACAGCCATTTGATTTGAAAATCCGCTAAAAAATCCTTATTAAATACTTCTCTAACCATAAGTACTCCCCACAATGCATTCTAACATGTCCCTACCACTTAGGCCCAATCCAAACAGATAAGTATTAAAAGTTGTCTTTCATTCATAAATATGACTAAAAGCTTAAATGCTTATTCACCATATGTAAAACTTGATAGAAAGTCAAGACATCATGATTCTCACTTATAGATGGACATCAAGTAAATAAGTCAACATCCATTTCCTACAACATAAGCATTAAGTTTAACTCAGCAGTAAAGCTGTCTACAATATACCCATGTAAGTAACTCAAAATACAGCAACCTTAGTAACCCAATGAGCATGTTTAAACCTCAATAATTTACTCTTAATATCTCCTCAAAATAGCTAACAAGTAATTATTTTCCAGCAAGCATTTACAATCAAAACATGATGTCCAGTCTTTTATGAATGTGGACAAAGGGCCCTGCCTTAAAGAGGTTCCCCGACATCCCAAAAAAAAAAAAAAAAAAGAATGGGGACAACTTACGCCTACGATAATTTTTCATGTTCTCTCTTTATCCCCCCAAGAATTCCAGCAGCTTTAAACCACATTAATCATGAGTGTACGTTTATAATCATCTTGGTTCCTTACCCACAATAACAACCCAAAACACCAATAGTCCAAAGCCAACATGGAAATTTGGTTGCATTAACAATCACAGATGCAGCAACCTATAGGTCTCAACTTATGGAAAATAGCTCTTTGACATAGTATAAACATATTCTAGAAACTTTAAATCCGCCCACCAAAAAGGGTATCATACTATGATCACTATTTACAAAACTCAAAAATATTTTCTAATTCTAATAGCCAAAATAACCCTTTATTTCAAGTAATTTCTATTCCACATGTAGCTTCCATAGCTTCATCTATGTACTACAACAAACCAAGATAACCAAGCATTCTTAACATACATCCTCCAACAACCAATAACAAGAATTATTTTTCATCTTCACAATCCAACTTGTAATAATTTATCCAATCAAGTAACAACACTTCATCACTTACAAAACAATAAGAGATATCATGCCTTAATCAAAGGAAACATCCTCAAACCACCAAACAATTCAATTAAAACACCCATTTTCCATCGAAAACTCCACCAGAAATAACCCCAGAAATCCGTTACTTTAGCTTTTTCAGTTTCAGCCAATGTCCACAAATATCCAGGAAATCAACCCACAAATTTGTGTTCAACTCTCCCCAATCGGTATGGACCAAGAACTAAAACTTCATTTTAGCCAAAAAAAAAATCGGAAACCAACCCAAAACTAAACCATAATCGGTTAAACACAAATCAGAACATCAAAACAATCTCCATAAATGTCAGCATGAGAACATTCCACTAAATTTGGCCAAAACAACAACTAAATCAGTTCCATAGCCAAACCAAAAACTTACAAAAATCTACACAAAATTTCCAACACCCAATCAGAATCAGAGAGACAATCCAACAAGATCTACCTACAAAATTTAAACACATATTCGGTCAATGTTCAAGCCATGCTCCCCGTCAAATACTTAACAAAATACATATACCCATTCGTTAGAAATCTTTAAACTTCAAACTTGAAACTCATATAATCATCGACATCAAGACCCAAGAAATTTTCTTTCTAAAAACTCAAGGAAAATCACCCAAGCTCGTCAATCGTGCAAAACCCATATCAAATTTCTTCAAAACACAATTGAAACACTACCCATTAAAGAAAACGAGAGAGAGAGAGAGAGAGAGAGAGATGGACCTTAGAAGATTTCTTCTTCTCCAACTCCCCTTTAATTTGCAGCGAGAGAGAGACGGGATAGAGGGAGTGAAACGTTAAGGGAGAGAGAGAAAGAGAGGGAGTGAAACGTTAAGGGAGAGAGAGAAAGAGAGTTTCGATTGAGAGAGAGAGAGAGACAGAGAGATGAGGGAGAGGGAGAGGGAGAGTGAAATGTGAGTCTCTGTTTTTTCGTAGAGGTTTTCTTACACGGAATGTGGTTTCTTCGTCGACGTGAAGAGTAAGCGAAGGTCGGTAATGTCACGAAGTCCACGTGGTGGAAGCTTGTCGAAGATGTGTCGCTTTGGAGACGCGGAATACGCCCACGTGAAGAGTAGAAGTATCTGGGCCGTTGGTGAAGATGGACAGTTAGGATATAGGCTACTTGGATAATGAATTAGGACGCCACGCTGTACAGTGTACAGCCCGCTGGTTCTGCCACGTTGTACACGTTCTTCTTTTATCCTTGGAATTCCATTCTCAATCCACTTCTTTCCTGAATAAGAAAAAAGAAAATATCCACAAGGAAAAGATAGCTAATGATGATGTCCTCAAGAAAAAAATTCTTTCGTCTAATTCTAGTCATTTCGAGGCCACTAATATATATATATATACATAATAATTTTATAAAGATTGATATCTTCCAGAATTTTTTTAAAGTTTGAAATTTTTAAATTAATAAATTTCAATCATTTATTTTATCTAAGCGTCTAAAATAAACCATGTTTCAGCATTTAATAAAGAAATATGACTTATTAAATTTATAGTTTTCTTATTAAATGTTAAAACATGACTTATTTTATACGAATTAAGATCCTCTCAATTTTAAATAAAAAAAGTTAAAAAATAAAATTAAATTATCCCTCCACTATAACTAACTGTATATTATCCAGTTTAGTATTTGAAATGAAGAGGATAATTTTCTATTTTAGACGCTTAAATGAGATAAACCGTTAAGATTTATGAATTTGAGAATCTAAAATTTAAAAGAGAATTCTATCAAATAAACCCAAAAACACAATGTTGTGTCCATTATTGCTGAGTAAAACAAATCAAAATATTACACAACATCAAATAAACCCGAAAACACACGATTGTACCCATTATGAAAATATTAATGGAGGTTGTAAACCCTAGTTTTACTGACCATCCTAGAGAGGGATACCACATCTGGTGTACCGTTGTTGTAGCAATAAAAGATAAAATTCTAAGAGGGAAGAAAAGACAGTGAACAGGGAAAAGAGAGATGCCAGGGAGAGAGAGAGACCAAAATCCAGTGTTTTCATCTTTACCATTACAATCTATGTTTTTATCTTACGTGTCAAAGTTTAATTGGAGCCTGTAAAACCCTTGTTTTATGGCCCCTCCAAATTGAAGGTAAACTCAATTAGACAATTACGGACTGCCATGTCTAGATTTTTTTTTTAATGAGCAAATTTTCTTACAAACTAATGTTGCACTCCATAATAGTAAAATTATTAAGCAAAAATCTAACTTGTTAATTTAATTAGTTAGCGACAGATTTGTTAAACATAAATTCTTAATCATTTTACTAATTATAGACCGTCACCTTTGTAATACTCCCAAAATTTCACACAATGAGAGTAACGAGTTTTAGTTTGAAATAAGAGGGGTTTAGGATATTTTGAAGGTTAGAAGGTTAATTTTGGGCGAATATTGTTTTAAAGGTCTTGACCTTTGATATCAAGGATCATTGAGTTTTATTCTCGTATACAATTTTTTATATAGTAATATTTTAATGGGTAAAGTTTACTTAACCCTCTCAAACTACCACCCCAATGACAATCTATCCCTCAAACTATCAATTGTGACAATTTACCCTAAAAATTACCAAAACAATGACAATGTACCCCTAAATTTAACAAAATAACAAAATTACTCTTACTAAAATAAATACAAAACACTAAAATTTAATTTAATTTTTTCAAAATTTTAAGGTTATTTCAGTCTTTTTGAAAATTTTACAAGGGTAATTTCTTCATTTTGCTAGCATTAGGGGGTACATCGTCTTTGTTTTGGTAGTTTGGGAGATAAATTGTCATAATTAATAGTTTGGGGGATAGATTGTCATTGGAGTGGTAGTTTAAAGAAATTAAGTGGATTTTACCCTATTTTAATTTTGTAATTAGAATATGATGAATTATCTTTGTAATATAATAGATATAGCTTAAATTATTATTATTATTATTATTATTATTATTATTATTATTGTGAGTCTTAACATAGACTCACAATAAAACTTGAGATTATTATTCTCGAGATATAGCTTGAATTATTATTATTCTCGAGTTTATATACATACGTATAAACTCGAGATTTGATTATTCAAGATTCAAGTTAATTTATTTAATCAACTTAAATGATAAAATCTTAACAATAATTAATTAACTAATAATTAGTATGAATTTACTTTATATAAGAAATAAATAAGTTAACTAAGCATCTTGTGAACGAGTTCAAGTTTACTCGAAAAATAAATGAGACAAGTTTGAATAAGTTATCTAGTTCAATAATAAATTCGAGCTCGGCTCGTGTTTGAAATTAAATTAAATAAACAAAACTTAAACATTCAATACTCGACTCGAGTACGCTCCAACTAATCATTTTTGTCTCCAGATTCTGGGGCAGGTATCTCTGTTGCTGTAGAAGTATGAGTGATGTCTTCTTTTGTTCTTTGTGTGAATGCAAACTGAGAAACCAAGGCCAAGTGATCGCTACCCACTTTCTGCACAAGAAACAAACAACTAAACCTACAACCACAGCTCTACATACAATTAAAAACAAATACTAAATAATTTAAAATTTTATAATACTACTAAATACCTTTTAGGAGAAACTTTACTTTGCACCTTTAAACTACTACGCGATTTAAGAAGACTCTTCCAAATTTTAAAAACTCTTAATTTATCCTCTTGAATTTTCAATTTGATTTAATTGAACTCCCCCCCTAGATTCAACCATTAACCCTCAACAAAAATTACTAAAAAGACCAAATTACCTTTCGATTTTTTTTAATAATTTAAAATTAAGGGTAAATTTAGAATTTTTTTTAAAAAAAAATCAGGGGTATAAGAGTCATTTTATCACTTTTAACATTTAAAATCTGACGGAAGGGGATATATCACATCAAATTAAAAGTTCACGAGGTAAGATTGAGAGTTTTTGAAATTTAAGAGAGTCTTCTCAAAATGCATAATAGTTCAATGATTTTAAATGAAGTTTTCCCTAATTTTTAATATGCGCTAGAACCAATTGCTGCTAAAACCTACCAGGCTACTGTGTAAGGCAACAACATTGTGATCCTAAACTTGGGTAAATATAGAGCCAAGTTCGATAAAAAACAAAACAAAACAAAACAAATAAAACAAACAATCGAACTTACAAATATATCCAACCAAATTATTTTGTAGTTGTTTTTCTACCCTAAACTCAACATAGAGATATTATGCAGCATCAACCAACTACCAACTTGTTTGCTTACCAATAATTAGCATATCCAAGGAGAACCACAACGGGTTTGAGAAGAACAAATGTTCTTCAGTAGAATGGGATATGTCAACACATTCCCAAATTTCACACAGGACAGCAGCTGAGTCTTGTAACTTCTACCTCTAATTTGGGGAATTAGGGTTTGGGGTTTGATATAGGTAGCTTGGTTAGGATTTAGATCTGATTTGATTTAATATTTAGATCCATCACAGCAAAGTAGTGAGAGAACAGATTAAAGGGCAAGCACAGAGAATAACAAAGAAACAGAACAATAGAGATTCCACAGAAATCAAACACATCTCTAAGATTTCAGTCCTCACTTCTCACTGATGTTCTATGCTCCCAAATTTGAGAATTACAACTCTTTTGTAATGCTAAAGGAAACCCCAAGGAAAAACAAACTCCATCCCTATGATAAAATAAACCATTGCCCTTCATTGAAAATCTAATTAAAAGGCATAAATAAGCCAACAGAAAAATATTTTACAAGTAATTGACTACCGTGGACACTAGTTGGACCAAAAAGACTTATAAATTGAGTACATCCCATAAGCTTTAGTTTTTATTATTTTCCAACCAGACCATTGCTGCAGCATCATGATTTGTTTAAGTTTTTTTTTTTTTTTTTTGGATGAATATAATTTCTTTAAGTTCTTTAAGTTCTTTCTTTTTTTAATTTTAAGAAAAGAAAAACTGCTTTTGAGTTTCATGTACAAGATTCAAACCCACAATCAAGCAAGAGAATCCTAAACCTTAAAACACTAACCCTCACTTAATTTCGTTTTCTGACCAAAATCTATGCATAAGACAAACTGTAATAATCCCTTCAAAGTGGAATTCTATATCTCTATTCATTGAAAAACTTTAAAAAATTTCAACTCAAATTGCATCAGGCGGCAGAAGTCTTGAGTGTTCCTACCTTGCATGGGAGACCACCTGTACTGTGTAGAATATCAAATGGAATGGTATCTAGAACTCTCGTAGGTACAAGACCATCAGAGTACCTGTATCAGTACAAGAAATTTGATTTTTCCATCATCATGAACCATTATTACAATCATCATCATAACTTTCATGCCAGAAATTTACCATAAATAGTCAACAGTTCCAAGAAACTTCGAGTGGTAGGATGTAGCTAAAGGTTCACCATCAGGCCCCCGTGTTTTTGTAGAGCCCTGAGAATGTATAGATATGAAATAGAAGAAAATATTAGTGGGTGTTTGTACAAGATAGGAAGACTACCAACCTCGGAAGACGAAGATGAACAAAATCTAAGGCCCGTTTGTTTCGGCGTAAAATAATGGACAATCCAAAAATAATTTCCTTTGACTACAGAAAACCTAGGACTTGGGGGAAAACAAAAACGCTTTTCCACACTTGAGAAGTGCCACACTGCCCCTGGTTCTCTCACACAACTAAGTTCTCATAGCTCCTCTTTGCCGTTGCAATGGGCACCAAGTACTCCCTACCATCTAGCGCCCAACAATTCCCACTGGAATCTGAACCTAGCCCACCAGCATCTCACAGCACTGACCCAGTATGGACGGGTAGTCAAGCCTTCCAGTGGCAGCCCAGCCAAGGACTTCCCAGTCACCCTCTGCAGTGCCTCTCGCCGGATCCCTGCCAACCTCTTGCAATTGCCTAGCTTCAATTCCAGTCAGTACAATGGTGTCGTCCCCGGCACCACCGACTTCATAATCTCCTCGACCTCTTGGCTTGTCAGAGCTGCCATGGCCTCAGTGGGCACAACTTGGGGTGGAGGCAGTGCACAATCAATGAGCCCTGCCACAAGAGACTTTCCGAGTGTCCTCATAGAAAATCATGTCCTCAGCATGGTTTTTGTCATCGGTGGTGGCCCAAATGTCGGTGGAAGGGCAAAAAATGGACTGGACAAAGCTAAGGAGGTAGATGAAGGAGGCGACCAAGGTGACGATTTTGGAGAGGTAAAACATGAGTAGAGGGGTCAAGTTGCAGATCTTCTTGCAACACAGCGTCAACAAGAAGTAGGCCACCGAAAGAAGAGGGTGAAGAACACTGCATTGGTCAGGTACAGAGGCAAAGGCAAATTTACAGTAACTAATAAAGAATAAGAATGATAAGAGGTGCTGATGGGTTGATGGATGATGAAGTTGCTGGGTTTAACACGAGGAAGGCTGGACATTTTCCAACCCATTTTCAGTGATGCTACCAAACAACAGAAAAATAGCTAATTTTCCCCAAAAACATTTTTAGACAAAAAAATGTTTTACGCCGAAACAAACTGGGCCTAAACTACAATGTTTTAAAAGAGTAGGACCTAATTACCTTCACTGTGGCGTAGGCACTGGCAAGCTTCAGTTGATGCACAAGTAAATGGCACCCAGCATTTCCAGTAGCAACTTTTACCTCTTCATCCGTCCAGCAATTTTCAAATAATCTGAAATGAACAGAGTTCAAACATATGAAGTTCAATGGTCCCAAATAAGAAATATAATATATATGTTCACTGTTCAGAATAAGAAATGATGAACAAGAATCAAGATGTTCTAATGAACCCAAACCCAGCATATGCCTATAAAATCAACAACTCCAAAACAAGCCTTACTACGTTTAAAATCGTCGAATAGGACAAGATCATAAGATGAGAAGAAAAAATGAAGATACCAATTGAAATGATAAAATTCAAACTATGATAGAAAAGGAAGATAGTGGACTAGTAATTTAAGTAAATGATTTTAACTCACAAAAGCACAAGACCTGCAGTTTTAAGATAGAGAACTAGACTCTGGCATCAAACATCATAGAATCCTTAATAAATAAGATGCAAATCCCACATAAATCTACCAGAAGGTGACAAAAGCATTCCAATGCTCTGTTGTTTTAGAAATTCAGAAAGGGAAGAACCTCTATTCATATATGATTGAGAAAAGAAAAGAAGGTAGTGTTTAATTCCTAATGAGATAATAAAAGGAGCAGACTATGTTGATCTGTGCCCATATTGCATAAGTCTTAAGCTAAAAAATCTCGTTTTGAAAACTGTATGAAAATAATGAACCTGGGCCCAGTCCAAGAACAGTTGTGCTGCTCTAGCCAAAGTTCTCAACCAAATGAAATGTATGTATCCATTATGTGAATTACATAAATATATCAGTGCCTGAGGAAAGTAACATGTAACTACCAAAAACAAGAAATTGTACCTGTTCATCAAGATAAATGGACTCTTCATTTCTTTCTTGACACCCAGAACTTGAGCAGGATGACAACTTCTCTGCCCAGATAAGTCTCTTCTATCATATGATAAGATATTTAGCTGCAAAATAGAAACCATAATCAATTTCAATCAAGCACCTTGGCTGTTAAATGTGTATTTTGGTTCACAAAATGACTATTGTCAGGATCATTCCTGTAGAGAATGACTTCTATAACCGTGATAATGTTCATGAGGTTAACAACTAAGCAATCACCTTGGAGGATGACAGGAACTTGTATATTGCACTCTGTCAATGAGAAGGGTAAGAATTAGAGCAAGAAGTATATCAAGACAAAAATAGCTTAGGATATTTCACCTGAGGAGTGCCATTGAAATCACCGGCAAGCACAACAGGGGCATTACCCCATTTTGCTGAGAGGCTTTGAGCCCTTGACAAGAGAAAGCGTATCTGAAAAGCTAAGCTATTCAATATCAAAGCACATCAGCAAATCAATGCAAAACATTGAAAAGCTTGATATCAATTTTAAGAAGCAAACCACAGTTTTTTTCATTAACATTAAATACACAAACTTTTATGCAAAAAGTTATTACACCACTAAGTAATTAACCAAAACTTCAATTTGTGTTCAACCAAAACTTCAACCAAATTACCCAGAATGTTGATAATAACTGTCGCTTTCTTATTGCTATTCTTCCTTCTTTTTTTTTTTTTTTTTTTTCTCTCTTATTTCTATAAGCAAATTTCACTCTTGCTAGAAATAAAGATTCTGCACAAATCTCACAAACTTTTTTTTAATAAGTTCAAAATAAGCTAACACCAACAACCATGAATTGGTACTCTTACATGTGCTCACATTTTCCAAAGAAAAAATTCCTCAAACCACATCTATAACGGGGGTGGAGGGAGAGCAAAGACAACCAGATCACCCATCACCCAGAATGTTGATAATAACTGTCGCTTTCTTATTGCCATTCTTCCTTCTTCTTTTTTTCTCTTATTTCTACAAGCAAATTTCACTCTTGCTAGAAATAAAGATTCTGCACAAATCTCACAAACTTTTTTTTAATAAGTAAAGCAAATTCATTAAAAAGCACAAGGAGCGCAACTCAAGTACATACAACACCAATTTATCACTATGATGTGATGTATGCGGAGATTATCCATAGCGAGAAATTTTCCTAAAGATGTTGTCTAAGTGAAGAAAGTCACCCTCAAAGGAGCCTTAGACCTCAAGATGCTCTTTCAAGGGAATGAGAATCAACATTGGCAAGAACTTTGTCATTTTGACCTCAAAAGATCGTCTTTTCGAAGGAATCCAACAAAGCTTATTATCACCTCTCCGACCCTAACGGAATACGGAGCATTGAAAAAAGTTAAAACATAATCCGCTTCTCAATTATGCACCAATCTGATAAAATCCATGTCCCAAAGCATCTCCTTATTGTGAGCAGACATATATGGTCAGCCACCAGAGCATCCTTATCCCTTGCAAATTTGCAATTATGGTCGTAAATGAACAAAGCCACTGGCAAACAGGCTTGGGCTCAAATTGGATTAGCTTGGCTTGAACTTGATTCATTTATTAAACAAACAGTGCTTGAACAAGTTTATAGGCTCGTTCATTAAACAAGTCAAACTCGTATAAACTCGTATAACTTCATTTTCATTATCTTTTAGTATTATTTTTAATTTTGTAATAAGAACATCTCAAGTATTTAAAAAGATAAAAAAGAATTCTTTTCGTAATGTAATAGATCCAACTTAAATTATTGTGAGATTGCAACAAAGATATGGAGTGCGGTTTTACAGTTGTTTGGTGGGTTATGCCTCGAAGGGTGAGCGAGTTGTTGGAAAATTAGAGGGGGCAATTGGGAAATCGTAATGCTTTGAAAATATGGAGGTTGGCCCCTTTGTGTCTAGTGTGGTGTCTTTGGAGCGAGCGGAACATAAGAAGCTTTGAAGTTCGTAAAAATGGATTACTAGAGATGAAGAAGATGATGTTACAATCCCTTTATACTTGGAGAGTGGCATAAAATAGTTTGTCTGTTACTAATTTTTCTGAGATTTTGGAATTACGTTCTTTTTCTATAATTTAGGGGTTCTCTTATATACTTCATGTGTACTAAGGTTGCGCCCCTTTGCGCTTTGAATAAATATATATTACTTATCAAAAAAAAAAAAAAAAAGAATTATTGTAATTATGAGTCTAGATATAAATATATGTGTGTGTGTATGTAATAAATGCATATACATATTAGAAGACAAACATATAGATTCAAGATTTGATTATTTAAGATTCGATTTAATTTATCTAGTTAACTTTAACATTAATTAATTAACTAATAATTAGTATGAATTTACGAAGAAAAAAAAAATTAATAACCACGAAATTTACTTTATTTATGCAATGAATAAGTTAATTGAGTTGCTTGTGAATAAATTCGAGTTCATTTGAAAAATAAATGAACAAAATTTGAACAAATTATCTAATTTGCTGATAAGTTCGAGCTCGACTCGTATTTAAAAGGAGTAATGCTACTCTTCACACCCGTTGATCACACTCATCTCACACCCGCAGATGTAACATGTTTTAAATGACTTCTCATGTCATCCATTTAAATAAAACAAGAGAGAAGCCACTTAAAAAGGCATCATGTCAGCCGGTGTGACTTGGGTGTGATAAATGGATGTGAAGGATAGCATTACTCGTTTAAACGAACTGAGCTTAAACAATCAATACTCGGCTCGGCTTCAGCCCTACTTGCAATGCAAAATAACTTCGAAGAGGTTTCCTTAAAAGAACGATCCCCACACCAAATGTCAGTTCAAAACCTAGTCTGAGAGCCGTCATCCACCTCGATACTAACAAAACTTAAGAACGCATCGCAACCCCTCTTAATATGTTTCCATAGACTCGACCAATATGGCCTAGTGACAACTTTAGAGCATCAACCACCCCAGTAAATTACCATATTTTTTTATCAACTACCTGTAGCTAGCTACCCATCTATGGTGGATAACCCAAGGGTTAGGGGCGTGCTGATAATGACTTCACCATATGGTGAACAAACCAAATGACACCATATCACCCCATTAGTGAATGCCCAATACCTCTAACCACATTATTGTCCCACCTGGTTAAAATCTCAAGTTACCGAGCTCGACTCACAAGCTTTTTTGACGTGGTTAGAATACAAAATCAATTGGGTGAAGGTGCTATGAGATACATTAGATGCACTTCATATCTGAGAAAAATCATTGTGAGAGGATGTTAAGTTGCCTAATTTAAGCCCTAGACCATAAGGAAAGTAATTATCTTCAAGTTATGAATAATATAATAGGACATCAAGGTAAAAGGACTTACCTGACCTAATTTAACATCCCCACGGCTTGGGTTATAAAGCACATGGATGTTACCAATAAGTAGTCTTCTTGATTCATCTTTACGCATCTGCCTGCATGATGGGCAAAGTTAGGCGCCAAAGCATCAAAATGACCATTTATCATAATACTGCAACAAAATATCAGCATATGCTAATAAATTGATACCTCAAAAACAGAAAGTTGAGCAACATTATCATGAAGACCATACACCTTAAATTCAATACTCTCTGCCTCTAATAACTGCAACCTGATGAAAAGAAGTTCAAAACTATTCATTTATTGCAACCTAACCAGTATCAGAAACAATAATATGAAAAACGATTATTTAAAAAAAAAAAAAAAAAAAATCCTTACTCATTGGCTTTCCAAAACATGGCACAGCCATCAACAGTATCTCCAGTGCGTCTCTACAATTGCAAAAAACTTACTTTGAATTTTCAGTTTTAACTTAAATATAACCCGCATAAGAATACAGGGCTTGACACTCATACAGCTCCATTTGCAAAGGTTTCCAGGTCTTAAAAAAAAAGGCTCAGTTATAAAGTGAAAGGCCACCAACATAAGTAGTAAAATATTAGCTTAAAAAGCAAGTCAAATGAAGGTGGAAATTTTAAGGTTTTTTGAAGAAAAGTTTCGAATCAGTTGGTTTAAGCTGAATTTTACTAAACAATATATCAAGCACGATTTTCAAATGGCACCTGAATGGAACTGTATGAAGGTCAAATACAATTAAATGTGTCTGAAAATACTAACTTCTTGGACAAAGTTGGCTCAAATTTGAAAATTAACCTTATAAGACCCAACATAACCCGCTTTCACCAAATTGTCTGATAGATCATAATATTTGTCCACTTCCTAACAAAATCACAACAGCCAGCATAAACCAAACTCCAAATCAGTAAAAAAAATTACCCACAACAATCAAAAGGCAAACACAAAATGAATAAATAAATAATAACAAAATGAACCTTACTTGCAAACAGATTATATCAGGGTTCCACCCCATGAGTTCTTTGCATATGACCCCTTTACGCCGCTCCCATTTCATGTAAGAAGAAGGAACATTTACGTAGAGATCTCTGTGCTTTGAAGCATTTCTGTCCCCCAATATGTTATAAGACACAACCGTAAATCTCTCTGGCACGCACACAAGCCGCAAACCAAAACAAAATTAATGCATTGCTCAATCAATGTGCTAGAGTTTTGCTACGTAATTCTTTAAAACAGGAAAGTTCACAGAACCAACTTCATTTTAGAACTTGATCATGCAATTCAAACGCTAGTGTTCCGTTTGGTTGCCAAGAATATTCCCAGGGCAATATTAATAATATACGTACCTGGGGATGCAAGTGGCTGATCAGCTTCGACCCAGTGGCGGACAATCTCCGGATCGTGATCCAACGGCCTACGTCTAAGGGCGTTGTACCATCGACGGCTGTAGGAGCGGGAAGATAAGGAAGACGACGATGGAGGAGAATCTGTGGGACCAGAGGTGCAGCAAGAGATGGTGAGCTTGAAGGATGAAAGGAAGAAGGGGCCGCGCTTCGGCGTGCCCGAGCTTGTGATCGACGTGGCCATGGGCGCGCGCGCGCGGAGCCAAGAAGAGACTTCGCAGCCCATCCTCGAAGCGCTTGAGTTTTTTTTTTTTTTTTTTGAAATGCTCGAGGCGCTTGAGTTTGTGGCTGTGGCTGGGCGCTGAAGCGACTGAACTCAACTTTTTTTTTTTTTTAAGTCAATTATCCGAGTAAAATTGCTGTTGTTCGCGGTTGCCATTATTTTGAAACGTGGAATTCAAAATGACGACATATATTTGGCTAAAATATAGTTTGTTCCTTAAAATTGCATTTAATTTTTATGAATAAATATAAAATTGGTCCACGTAATTAGTTTAAATTACAAATCACTTTATGTGATATAAAAAATAATTTATAAGTCCATTTAACTGGCCTAAATTACAAATCACTCATTGCGATATAAAAAATTATTTATAGATTCTCGGGATAGGTCAATACAATTTACTCCATAAAATTAATTTACGTTACTTTGCTACATTATACCCAATAAAAACGCGACACGTATTATTATTTTATATGACAACTATAATTCTTCGCATCATTTTGGACGCCAACTAAGATTACACATTAGCTCTCACTTCACGTTATACTACAACAGTAAATTAACATAATCTCTTCTATCCCCAAAATTTTACTTTGTGTGTAACCCCCCCTCATTTTCATCTTCCTCGCCATGATTTGAGAGTATTTTGCGAAAATTTGACAATCACATTTTGTGAAGTGGCTATGGAAGATGAAGATGAGTGAGGGTTACACACGGGATAAAGTTTTAGGGATATAAGAGATTATGTTAATTTATTGTAACAATATGACATGGAGTGATGGCTTATCTGTAATCTTAGTTAGCTTCCTAAAATGATGTGAAAAATCTTAGCTGTCATTTTTTAAAGTCATAAATTAATGATAACAAGTGTCACATTTTTAGTGGGTATGACGTGACAAAGTAACTAACTTTGATAAGTTATTTAACGGGAATTGATTTTAGAGAGTAAATTGTTATTTTTGCCGACCATGAGAACTTATAAATTATTTTTTATACCATATGGAGTTATTTATAATTTAGGTTAATTACAAGATTTATAAATTATTTTTTATACCACAGTGAGTGATTTGTAAATTACGCGTAAATCTAGGAAACATTGTCCTAAGAAAATCCTTCGAAGCTAGCAAGTTAGCTACATAAGATGGCGAAACATCCATTTAGAGTGTTACGAAGTTTTAAAGAAGAAATGGTGGAAGTGATTGGTTGGACATCTGAATGATCGGGGAAAGTACTGTAAATTCTTTTATTTATTTATTTTTCCATTTTATTTTCCGCACTTTAATTCAAGATTTCTTTCTTTCTTTTTTTCATTTTATTTCTTGTCATTTTATTATTTGTTTCTAACAACAATTAATCTTATGATACCTATTTCTGTAAGACAATATTGCTGTAAGTTTTTGACAGGAATGTGTTGAATGTGTTTGAATGTGTTTAAAGACAATATCTTTAAATTTCAAATTATGTGTTTGAATGTGTTGCTTTTGTTCGAGATGCAACTTCTCTTTGCGAGGTGCGACTCATCTTTCTTTCGGCGGTGAGACTCTACCCAAAAATCCATTGTTGGCCAGTGAGTCCCTTTTCAACATGGGCCTAGCTTTATTTTCTGCTGGCCTTCGTTTATTTTCTTTTATTTCTCATTCGTCCCGATTCACTCGCTGATAATATGCTCTTTTAAATCATGAATTCTCTGATAAGTGATTTATTCTATCTCTTTACATCTCCGTCTCAAATTGCCTTTCTTTCTTTCTTTCTTAAAATAAATGAATGAATTCTCCAATAAATAAGCCCGAGAAGGAATTCCACTCTATCATTACCGAATTGACTCCAGTCCAAGGTCTCACCTCGACTGATCGCGATCGTCATCCCGTCTCACACACAGCCCTCAGGTAGTTTCGAGCGGGTTATTGTGCGAATGAAACTTCAAGCTGTACACCTATACTCTAGAAGAAATTCTACTTGTGACGTTAACTCCGCATGTTAAAATTAATTGGTCATTTCTCTTGCATAGCACTTACTTCAATCGGTTAGGGCCACACCTCATGAAGCAGAGGTCATTAGTTTTACACTACCACTGGTACTTCAATCGCCAGGTGAATGTGTATGTATATTACTACGAGAAGGAAAATAAAAGTAGAAACATGTTTGTCTCAATTTTGTACTGATGTAAAAATCGATGGAAAGATTGATTTTATAATATTAGAATGTACAATGAGTAATTTATCACTTTTGAAAATTAAAAGGACTAATTTGATACACACGAAAAGCATAATGACCGATTTTGTATTTTACACTAAAATTAATTGGTCATTTTACTTGCTCATCATTTCTTGTACATGGAAAATGTCCCACTAGGAAGGAACCTCTGCCACGTACAAATTTGAAACTTAAAAGTCCTTCTACTATGTTTGGTTACATGGGTATGGTATCTATTGGATCAAAAATTTGTCATGCGAGGTCTTGGTTAATACTCTCCTACTACTAGAAAATGAGTGGTTAGCAGGCCTCCGTTGATAAATGGTTAATTTGTTAAGTGTGAACAAATTCACAGGTGGGGCGCAAGAGGTCAATACAAGGTTTGATCATCTCATGAATCTCTGAAAAGGAATGGGATTAAATTCGCACCAAGGATGTATTATGTTTCTTTTACACCATGGAAGAGCTTAAATTCAGGAATCTTATATTATTTTACCTGTATGTATGTTTGTTTTGCATTCTATTGATATTGGTTCAGTGCGCTTGCTTGTATTCTTTTAAAATGCCCAACAAATGTTACATCACCAATTATCCACAATTTTTAAGCCCATAGGAAATGGAAAATGGTAGCCTCTTAATCATATAAATTATATTATAATACTCTCTCTCAAGTATAGGCTCAAACTCCTCAATAGGTGAGGCCGAATACACCGAATTTTGAACTAAAATGGGGGTGGAATGAAAAAGACAATGAGCGAACTCAATACCTTGTCTCCGCGAGAGGACGTTGGACTTAAAGACATCATAGTGACAAAGTACCCAAAAATAGTTGTGCACTAGTCATCCTCCTTTTTCTTTTTCTTATTTTTTTTTTACTCTTTCTGATCTTATTTACTAATTTCTAAAACTGAGACCCAAAATAGACGAATTGTTTGACATAGACATTCATGTATAAAAAAAAAAAAAAAAAAAAAAATCGCAGAAAAAAAAGCTCTTCAACTGACAGCCGTTTTGAAATAGCACCATGACGTTTAAAGTGGTACATTAAACTACCAAAGTGTGTCAAAAAAGCCACTGTTTTTTATTGTATTCCTATAATACCCTTATTCTCAAGTAATAAATCAATAAATTAAAAATGAATTCTTTGTAAAAAAGAGAAAAAAAAAAGAGAAGAAGCAAAAGCAAAAGAAAAAGGAAAGTGGTGGTCTGCGATTTACCCCCGGAGGTCGAGGGGTAATATTTATGCCTATCTATTACACCCCACGAGCGATTTCTAATTTATTCCACATATAGTAAATAATTTTTTATTTATCCAAAAAAATTCCAGATTGATTTCGATTATTTAAAGCACCAGTAAATTAGGGGCAAAGAGTTTTTCGAACAGCAAATTCGTTTAAGTGGAACTTTTGCATCTGTCAATATTTCTAACCTGAACTAAATGATATTTGTAAACTTTGTACTAATATTTTAGCACAATAAAAGAAAGAACTCGATGAATCATATGAAAATTATCGATTTCATAGGATAGATGAAGACAAATAGAGGGAGTGTAATGGCATTGCGATGCACTTGGGTGAGTGATTTTGGTCTGAGCTTACAAGTTCGGAGTGAATGCGAGCACGTTAAGTAGGATGAAGAATGTTGAGGAAAATGGCTATGTTAGAATGAGAACAACGGATCATGGGTACTGTGCGGCACAGTGCACTTAAGTTTGAAATAGGTTCCGCGCGTGTTTCGAGCGCTATTTTTCTGAAAAGAAAAACCTGGTTTCGAAGACAACTTAGAGTTGTTTCCATATTTCCATTTTTAGCGTTTTGTTTTAAAAACCAATTGCCAAACGCACGGTTACATGGCAGAAACAAGTTTTGCTGTTTTGGAAAAAAAAGTAATAATAATAAATAAAACCTGTTTCCAAAACAGCGAATAAGCTCCTAAATTTCCGTAATTTGAAATAAATTGTAGGGGATCCTAATCCTATTTAAAGGGACAAGAAGTAGGAGGAAATCAAAGGCATTGGAAATCGTAGAGAAAATGAGTAATTTCGGAGCAGTAGTCTTTTTTATTGTCTTGGCTCTTTGCTGCATGAGCCAACCGCTAATTTGCAACGCTTACCAGATTCACATTGAAAACCAGTTCCAAAGAGCACTTCTAGGAGCCCGTTGTCAGTCCAGAGACAACGATCTTGGCCTCCACTTGATCCCTGCCCATTCTGAGTTCTCTTGGGCTTTTTCCGGAAACTTTTTTCGCACCACTCTCTACTTCTGCAACTTGACGTGGGAAGGTGGACATCAGACCTTCACTATCTTCAAGTACGATAATGGTTTTCTAAAAAAGTATTGCCCCCATCCTAATTCAGAGTGCCGCTGGAGGGTTCACGAGGATGGGATTTACGCATACAATTTTGGGACTCGAAACTACGATTTAATGTTTAAGTGGCAACCGAACCGTACTTGAAGTTGAAGCCCCACTGATGCTGAGTCAAGCTACATCACCAATTGACCATTTTTTTATTCTCAAGCTTATCAACATGTGTCGATGAGAAGCTCCCAGACGTCAACATTCCTTAGGGAATTCATTGCGTTAAAGAAGCCTCCAGCCTTTAGTAATGTTATGTCATCTTATTTTCTAGTGTAACCGTGTTTTGTTACTTACCCTATTTATGTTTCAATTTCTATATGTTGTATGCATTTTTTGTTCCTAGGTAGTAGAGTCCTTTTTGTGTTATGTTTTTATTATTCAATAAATTGGTTATACAAGGTGATGCACGTGTAATTATTTTAATAGATGACTAAGGAAATTTAAATTTCAAATTATGTGTTTGAATGTGTTGCTTTTGTTCGAGATGCAACTTCTCTTTGCGAGGTGCGACTCATCTTTCTTTCGGCGGTGAGACTCTACCCAAAAATCCATTGTTGGCCAGTGAGTCCCTTTTCAACATGGGCCTAGCTTTATTTTCTGCTGGCCTTCGTTTATTTTCTTTTATTTCTCATTCGTCCCGATTCACTCGCTGATAATATGCTCTTTTAAATCATGAATTCTCTGATAAGTGATTTATTCTATCTCTTTACATCTCCGTCTCAAATTGCCTTTCTTTCTTTCTTTCTTAAAATAAATGAATGAATTCTCCAATAAATAAGCCGGAGAAGGAATTCCACTCTATCATTACCGAATTGACTCCAGTCCAAGGTCTCACCTCGACTGATCGCGATCGTCATCCCGTCTCACACACAGCCCTCAGGTAGTTTCGAGGGGGTTATTGTGCATGTGAAACTTCAAACTGTTGACCTATACTCTACAAGAAATTATACTTGTGACATTAACTCCCCATGTTAAAATTAATTGGCCATTTCTCTTGCATAGCACTTACTTCAATCGGTTAGGGCCACACCTCATGAAGCAGAGGTCATTAGTTTTACACTACCACTGGTACTTCAATCGCCAGGTGAATGTGTATGTATATTACTACGAGAAGGAAAATAAAAGTAGAAACATGTTTGTCTCAATTTTGTACTGATGTAAAAATCGATGGAAAGATTGATTTTATAATATTAGAATGTACAATGAGTAATTTATCACTTTTGAAAATTAAAAGGACTAATTTGATACACACGAAAAGCATAATGACCGATTTTGTATTTTACACTAAAATTAATTGGTCATTTTACTTGCTCATCATTTCTTGTACATGGAAAATGTCCCACTAGGAAGGAACCTCTGCCACGTACAAATTTGAAACTTAAAAGTCCTTCTACTATGTTTGGTTACATGGGTATGGTATCTATTGGATCAAAAATTTGTCATGCGAGGTCTTGGTTAATACTCTCCTACTACTAGAAAATGAGTGGTTAGCAGGCCTCCGTTGATAAATGGTTAATTTGTTAAGTGTGAACAAATTCACAGGTGGGGCGCAAGAGGTCAATACAAGGTTTGATCATCTCATGAATCTCTGAAAAGGAATGGGATTAAATTCGCACCAAGGATGTATTATGTTTCTTTTACACCATGGAAGAGCTTAAATTCAGGAATCTTATATTATTTTACCTGTATGTATGTTTGTTTTGCATTCTATTGATATTGGTTCAGTGCGCTTGCTTGTATTCTTTTAAAATGCCCAACAAATGTTACATCACCAATTATCCACAATTTTTAAGCCCATAGGAAATGGAAAATGGTAGCCTCTTAATCATATAAATTATATTATAATACTCTCTCTCAAGTATAGGCTCAAACTCCTCAATAGGTGAGGCCGAATACACCGAATTTTGAACTAAAATGGGGGTGGAATGAAAAAGACAATGAGCGAACTCAATACCTTGTCTCCGCGAGAGGACGTTGGACTTAAAGACATCATAGTGACAAAGTACCCAAAAATAGTTGTGCACTAGTCATCCTCCTTTTTCTTTTTCTTATTTTTTTTTTACTCTTTCTGATCTTATTTACTAATTTCTAAAACTGAGACCCAAAATAGACGAATTGTTTGACATAGACATTCATGTATAAAAAAAAAAAAAAAAAAAAATCGCAGAAAAAAAAGCTCTTCAACTGACAGCCGTTTTGAAATAGCACCATGACGTTTAAAGTGGTACATTAAACTACCAAAGTGTGTCAAAAAAGCCACTGTTTTTTATTGTATTCCTATAATACCCTTATTCTCAAGTAATAAATCAATAAATTAAAAATGAATTCTTTGTAAAAAAGAGAAAAAAAAAAGAGAAGAAGCAAAAGCAAAAGAAAAAGGAAAGTGGTGGTCTGCGATTTACCCCCGGAGGTCGAGGGGTAATATTTATGCCTATCTATTACACCCCACGAGCGATTTCTAATTTATTCCACATATAGTAAATAATTTTTTATTTATCCAAAAAAATTCCAGATTGATTTCGATTATTTAAAGCACCAGTAAATTAGGGGCAAAGAGTTTTTCGAACAGCAAATTCGTTTAAGTGGAACTTTTGCATCTGTCAATATTTCTAACCCGAACTAAATGATATTTGTAAACTTTGTACTAATATTTTAGCACAATAAAAGAAAGAACTCGATGAATCATATGAAAATTATCGATTTCATAGGATAGATGAAGACAAATAGAGGGAGTGTAATGGCATTGCGATGCACTTGGGTGAGTGATTTTGGTCTGAGCTTACAAGTTCGGAGTGAATGCGAGCACGTTAAGTAGGATGAAGAATGTTGAGGAAAATGGCTATGTTAGAATGAGAACAACGGATCATGGGTACTGTGCGGCACAGTGCACTTAAGTTTGAAATAGGTTCCGCGCGTGTTTCGAGCGCTATTTTTCTGAAAAGAAAAACCTGGTTTCGAAGACAACTTAGAGTTGTTTCCATATTTTGCATTTTTAGCGTTTTGTTTTAAAAACCAATTGCCAAACGCACGGTTACATGGCAGAAACAAGTTTTGCTGTTTTGGAAAAAAAAGTAATAATAATAAATAAAACCTGTTTCCAAAACAGCGAATAAGCTCCTAAATTTCCGTAACTTGAAATAAATTGTAGGGGATCCTAATCCTATTTAAAGGGACAAGAAGTAGGAGGAAATCAAAGGCATTGGAAATCGTAGAGAAAATGAGTAATTTCGGAGCAGTAGTCTTTTTTATTGTCTTGGCTCTTTGCTGCATGAGCCAACCGCTAATTTGCAACGCTTACCAGATTCACATTGAAAACCAGTTCCAAAGAGCACTTCTAGGAGCCCGTTGTCAGTCCAGAGACAACGATCTTGGCCTCCACTTGATCCCTGCCCATTCTGAGTTCTCTTGGGCTTTTTCCGGAAACTTTTTTCGCACCACTCTCTACTTCTGCAACTTGACGTGGGAAGGTGGACATCAGACCTTCACTATCTTCAAGTACGATAATGGTTTTCTAAAAAAGTATTGCCCCCATCCTAATTCAGAGTGCCGCTGGAGGGTTCACGAGGATGGGATTTACGCATACAATTTTGGGACTCGAAACTACGATTTAATGTTTAAGTGGCAACCGAACCGTACTTGAAGTTGAAGCCCCACTGATGCTGAGTCAAGCTACATCACCAATTGACCATTTTTTTTATTCTCAAGCTTATCAACATGTGTCGATGAGAAGCTCCCAGACGTCAACATTCCTTAGGGAATTCATTGCGTTAAAGAAGCCTCCAGCCTTTAGTAATGTTATGTCATCTTATTTTCTAGTGTAACCGTGTTTTGTTACTTACCCTATTTATGTTTCAATTTCTATATGTTGTATGCATTTTTTGTTCCTAGGTAGTAGAGTCCTTTTTGTGTTATGTTTTTATTATTCAATAAATTGGTTATACAAGGTGATGCACGTGTAATTATTTTAATAGATGACTAAGGAAATTTAAATTTCAAATTATGTGTTTGAATGTGTTGCTTTTGTTCGAGATGCAACTTCTCTTTGCGAGGTGCGACTCATCTTTCTTTCGGCGGTGAGACTCTACCCAAAAATCCATTGTTGGCCAGTGAGTCCCTTTTCAACATGGGCCTAGCTTTATTTTCTGCTGGTCTTCGTTTATTTTCTTTTATTTCTCATTCGTCCCGATTCACTCGCTGATAATATGCTCTTTTAAATCATGAATTCTCTGATAAGTGATTTATTCTATCTCTTTACATCTCCGTCTCAAATTGCCTTTCTTTCTTTCTTTCTTAAAATAAATGAATGAATTCTCCAATAAATAAGCCCGAGAAGGAATTCCACTCTATCATTACCGAATTGACTCCAGTCCAAGGTCTCACCTCGACTGATCGCGATCGTCATCCCGTCTCACACACAGCCCTCAGGTAGTTTCGAGGGGGTTATTGTGCGAATGAAACTTCAAGCTGTAAACCTATACTCTAGAAGAAATTCTACTTGTGACGTTAACTCCGCATGTTAAAATTAATTGGTCATTTCTCTTGCATAGCACTTACTTCAATCGGTTGGGGACCACACCTCATCAAGCAAAGGTTATTAGTTTTAGTACTTCAATCGCCAGGTGAATATGTATATATCTTACTATGAGAAGGAAAATAAAAGTGGAAACATGTTCTTCTCAATTTTGTATTCTTGGAAAAATCGATGGAAAGATTTATTTTAAAATATTAGAAATTACAATGAGTAATTTATCACTTTTTAAAATTAATGGACTAATTTGATACCCAAGAAAAGCATAATGACCGATTTTGTATTTTACCCTAAAATTAATTGGTCATTTTACTTGCTCATCATTTCCTGTACATGGAAAACATTCCACCGGGAAGCAGCCTCTGGCACGTACAAATTTGAAACTTAAAAGTCCTTCTACTATGTTTGGTTACATGGGTATGGTATCTATTGGATCTAAAATTTGTCATGTGAGGTCTTGGTTAATACTCTCCTACCACTAGAAAATGAGTGGTTAGCAAGCCTCCGTTGATACATGGTTAATTTGTTAAGTGTGAAGAAATTTATTGGTGGGGCGCAAGAGGTCAATACATAATTTACTAATCTCATGAATGTCTGAAAATGAATGGGATCAAATTTGCACCAAGGATGTATTATGTTTCTTTTACATTATGGAAGTGCTTAAATTCAGGAATCTTATATTATTTTACCTGTATATATGTTTGTTTTCTATTCTATTGATATTGGTTCAGTGTGCTTGCTTGTATTCTTTTTAAATCCCCAACAAATGTTACATCACCAATTATCCACAATTTTTAAGCCCATAGGAAATGGAAAATGGTAGACTTTTAATCATATAAATTATATTATAATACTCTTCCTTAAGTGTAGGCTCAAACTCATTTTCAATAGGGGTAGGCCGAATACAGGGGGTGGAATGAAAAAGACAATGAGCGAACTCAATACCTTGTCTCCGCGAGAGGATGTTCGACTTAAAGACATCATAGTGACAAAGTACCCAAAAATAGATGTGAACTAGTCGTCCTCCTTTTTCTTATTTTTTTTTTACTCTTTCTGATCTTATTTACTAATTTCTAAAAATGAGACCAAAATAGACGAATTGTTTGACATAAACATTCATGTATAAAAACAATAAAATAGGAAGATAAAAAAGCCCTTCAACTAACATCCATTTTGAAATAGCACCATGACGTTTAAAGTGGTATATTAAACTACCAAAGTGTGTCAGAAAAGCCACTATTTTTTATTGTATTCCTATAATACCCTTATTCTCAAATAATAAATCAATAAATTAAAAATTATTTATTTATATGAAAAAAACCAAAAAAAAAAAAAAAAAAAAAAAGAAAAAGGAAAGTGCTTGTCTGGGATTTATCCCCGGAGGTGGAGGGGTAATATTTTTGCCTATCTATTACACCGCACGAGCGATTTCTATTTTATTCCAAATATAGTAAATAATTTTTTATTTATCCAAAAAAATTTTGTTTTTCTATTTTTCTATTTAACCAACACATTGGGTCTTTTTTTTTTTTTTTTTTTATAAAATAGAATAGTTTAGTTTTCTATTATAGTTTTTAATAGAATAAGTGTATTATCGAAATATAATAAAAGAGTTCCATTTCAGTCTACTTTGGTAGTTTGATGCACCGTTTTAGAACACTTTTTTTTCTAAAAAAAAAAATAACGTTTGGTAGTTGAAGGAGCTTTTTTATGTTATATAAGACAACCAATGTTTAAAAGACATAACATTTACTTCCAGAACATTGATTTCGATTATTTAAAGCACCAGTAAATTAGGGGCAAAGAGTTTATCAAACAGCAAATTCGTTTAGGTGGAACTTTTGCATCTGTCAATATTTCTAACTTGAACTAAATGATAATTGTAAACTTTGCACTAATATTTTAGCACAATAAAAGAAAGAACTCGATGAATCATATGAAAATTATCGACTTCATAGGGTAGATGAAGACAAAGAGAGAGAGTGTAATGGCATTGCAATCAACTTGGGTGAGTGATTTTGTTCTGAGCTTACAAGTGGAGAGTGAATGCGAGCACAGTAAGTAGGATGAAGAAGGTTGAGGGAAATGGCTATGTGAGGATGAAAACCACGGATCATGGGTACTATGCGGCACAGTGCACCTAAGTTAGAATTAGGTTTCGCACGTGTTTTGAGGACTATTTTCCTAAAAAGACAAACAAGTTTTCGAAGACAACTTAGAGTTGTTTCCATATTTCCGTTTTTAGCATTTTTGTTTTTAAAACTGATTGTCAAATGCACAGTTACATGGTAGAAATAGGTTTTGCTGTTTTGGAAAAAAAAAAAAAACAGTTTCCAAAACTGCAACCGAATAAGCTCCTAAAATTCTATAATTTGAAAGAAATTGTAGGGGATCCTAATCCTATTTATAGCGACAAGAAGTAGGAGGAAATCAAAGGCATTGGAAATCATAGAGAAAATAATTAATTCCGTAGTAGTTTTTTTTTATGATCTCGGCTCTTTGTTGCATGAGTCAACCGCTAATTTGCAACGCTTATCAGATTCACATTGAAAACCAATTCCAAAGAGCACTTCTAGGAGCTCGTTGTCAGTCCAGAGACAATGATCTTGGCCTCCACTTGATCCCTACCCATTCTGAGTTCTCTTGGGTTTTTACAGGAAACTTTCTTCGCACCACACTCTACTTCTGCTACTTGACGTGGGAAGGTGGACATCAAACCTTCACTATCTTCAAGTACGATAATGGTTTTCTAAAAAACTACTGCCCCCATCCTAATTCAGAGTGTCGTTGGAGGGTTCACGAGGATGGGATTTACGCATACAATTTTGGGACTCAAAACTACGATTTAAAGTTTAAGTGGCAACCGAATCATACTTGAAGTTGAAGCCTCACTGATGCTGAGTCAAGCTACATCACCAATTAACCATTTTTTTATTCTCAAGTTTATCAACATGGGTCGTTGAGAAGCTCCCAAACATCATCATTCCTTAGGAAATTCATTGCGTTAAAGAAGCCTAGTGCCTTTAGTAATGTTATGTCATGTTATTTTCTACTGTAATCGTGTTTTGTTTCTTATCCTATTTTGGTTTCTATTTCTGTATGTTGTATTCATATTTTGTTCCTATGTAGTAGAGTCCTTTTTGTGGTATGTTTTTATAATTCAATAAGGTGGTTATATAAGGTGATGTAAGTGTAATTATTTTAATAGATGACTAAAAATTTTTAAATTTGAAATTATATGTTTAAGTGTGATGCTTCTGTTCGAGAAGCAACTTCTCTTTGTGAAGTGCAACTCATCTTTCTTTCAGCGGTAAGACTCGACCCAAAAATCCATTGTTGGCTTGTGAGTCCCTTTTCAACATGGGTCTAGCTTTATTTTCTGCTGGCCTTCGTTTATTTTCATTTATTCTTCGTTCATCCCGATTCACTCGCTAATAATAAGTAATTTTAAATCATGAATTCCTAGATATGTGATTTATTCTATATCTTTACAGCTCCGTCTCAAATTGTTTTTCTTTCTTTATTTCTTAAAATAAATAAATGAATTCTCCATTAAATAAGCCAAAGAAGGAATTCCACTCTATCATTATCGATTTCACTCCAATCCAAGGTCTCACCTCAACTGATCGCGATCGTCATCCCGTCTCACACACAGCCCTCAAGTTGTTTCGAAGGGATTATTGTGCGAGTGAAACTTCAAACTGTTGACCTATACTCTGCAAGAAATTCTACTTGTCACTTTAACTTCCCATCTTAAAATTAATTGGTCATTTCTCTTGCTCAGCACTTACTTCAATCGGTTGGGGACCACGCCTCATGAAGCAGAGGTCATTAGTTTTACACTACTACTAGTGCTTCAATCGCCAGATGAATATGTATATATATTACTATAAAAGTGGAAACATGTTCGTCTCAATTTTGTACTATGGAAAAATCGATGGAAAGATTGATTTTACAGTATTAGAAAGTACAATGACTAAGTTGATAACTTTTGAAAATTAAAGGACTAATTTGATACACACAAAAAGCATAATGACTGATTTTGTATTTTACCCTAAAATTAATTGGTAATTTTACTTGCTCATCATTTCTTGTACATGGAAAATGTCCCACCAGGAAGCAGCCTCTGCGACGTACAAATTTGAAACTTAAAAGTCCTTCTATTATGTCTGGTTACATGGGTATGGTATCTATTGGATCAAAAAAAACTTCATGCGAGGTCTTGGTTAATACTCTCCTACAAAACTAGGAAATGAGTGGTTAGTAGGCGTCTGTTAATACATGGTTAATTTGTTATATGTGAACAAATTTATAGGTGGGGCGCAAGAGGTCAATACAGGGTTTAATCATCTCATGAATCTTTGAAAAGGAAGGGTATCAAATTCGTACCATGTATTATGTTTCTTTTACACCGTAGGAGAGCTTAAATTCAGGAATCTTATATTATTTTACTTATAAGTATGTTTGTTTTCCATTCTATTGATATTGGTTTAGTGCGCTTACTTGTATTCTTTTTAAATGCCCAACAAATGTTACATCACCAATTATCTGCAATGTTTAAGCTGCTAGGAAATGGAAAATGGTAGACTTTTAATCATATAAATTATATTATAATACTCTCTCTCAAGTGTAGGCTCAAACTCCTTCTCAATAGGTGATGCAATACACGGAATTTTGAACTGAAATGGGGTGGAATGAAAAAGACAATGAGCGTACTCAATACCATGTCTCTGCGAGAGGATGTTGGACTTAAAGACATCATAG
Source organism: Corylus avellana (assembly GCF_901000735.1). Lineage (NCBI taxonomy): Eukaryota > Viridiplantae > Streptophyta > Magnoliopsida > Fagales > Betulaceae > Corylus > Corylus avellana. The sequence goes on from NC_081546.1 coordinate 17,841,846, forward strand.
TGACAAAAAGTTGTGCACTAGTCATCCTCCTTTTTTTTTTACTCTTTCTGATCTTATTTACTAATTTCTAAAATTGAGACCAAAATGGACGAATTGTTTGACATAAACATTCATGTATAAAAACAAAAATATGGGTAGAAAAAAAAAGCCCATCAACTAACAACCATTTTTGAAATAGCATCATGACGTTTAAAGTGTTTTAGAGTGGTACATTAAACTACTAAAGTGTGTTCGAAAAGCCACTGTTTTTTATTGTATTCCTATAATACCCTTATTCTCAAATAATAATAAAATAATAAATCAATAAATTAAAAATTATTTCTTTATAAAAAAAAGGACCAAAAAAAAAAGAAAAAGAAAAAGGAAAGTGGTAGCCTGCGATTTACACCCGGAGGTGGAGGGGTAATATTTATGCCTATCTTTTACACTGCTCGAACGATTTCTAATTATTCCAAATACAGTCAATAATTTTTTATTTATCCAAAAAAAATTTGTTTTCTATTTTTGTATTTATCCAACCCGTTGGTTTTTTTTTAAAAATTATTTAATTATTTATTTATTTTTATAAAATAGTATAGTTTAGTTTTCTATTTTAGTTTTTAACAGAATAAGGGTATTATCGAAATATAATATAAGAGTTTCCTTTCAGCGCACTTTGGTAGTTTGATGTACCGTTTTAGAACACTTTAAACTTATTGGGACTTTTAAAAAATGGTTGGTAGTTGAAGGAGCTTTTTTACATTATATAAGACAATCAATGGTTAAAAGACAAAAAATTTACTTCCAGAACATTGATTTCGATTATTTAAAGCACCAGTTAATTATGGGTAAAGAGTTTTTCGAAGAACAAATATGTTTGGGTCAAATTTTTGCATTCGTCAATATTTCTAACTTGAATTAAATGATATTTGTAAACTTTGCACTAATATTTTAGTACAATAAAAGAAAGAACACGGTGAATCATATGAAAATTATCGACTTCATAGGGTATGTGAAGACTAATAGAGGAAGTGTAATGGCATTGCGATGCACTTAGGTGAGTGATTTTGGTCTGAGCTTACAAGTGGGGAGTGAATGCGAGCATGTTGAGTAGGATGAAGAAAGTTGAGGAAAATGGCTATGTGAGGATGAGAACCACTGATCATGGGTACTATGCGGCACAGTACACTTAAGTTAGAAATAGGTTACGCGCGTGTTTTGAGTGCTATTTTCCTGAAAAGAAAACTTGTTTTCGAAGACCACCTAGAGTTGTTTCCATATTTCCGTTTTTAGCGTTTTTTGTTTTTAAATCTAATTGCCAAATGCACAGTTACATGGTAGAAATAGGTTTTGCTGTTTTGGAAACCCAAAAAAAAAACCTGTTTCCAAAACTGCAACCGAATAAGCTCTTAAAATTCTATAATTTGAAATAAATTGTAGGGGATCCTAATCCTATTTAAAGGGACAAGAAGTAATATGAAATCAATCGTTGAGAAAATGAGTAATTCCGGAGTAGTAATCTTTTTTATTGTCTTGTCTCTTTGTTGCATGAGTCAACCGCTAATTTGCAACACTTACCATATTCACATTGAAAACTAGTTCCAAAGAGCACCTCTAGGAGCTCGTTGTCAGTCCAGAGACATTGATCTTGGCCTCCACTTGATCCCTGCCCATTCTGAGTTTTCTTGGGTTTTTACATGAAACTTACTTTTGCAACTTGATGTGGGAAGGTGGACATCAGACCTTCACTATCTTCAAGTACAATAATGGTTTTCTAAAAAAGTATTTCCCCCATGCTAATTCAGAGTGCCGCTAGAAGGTACACGAGGATGGGATTTATGCGTATAATTTTGGGACTCAAAACTACGATTTAATGTTTAAGTGGCAACCGAACCATACTTGAAGTTGAAGCCTCATTGATGCTGAGTCAAGCTACATCACCAATTAACCATTTGTTTATTCTCATGCTTGTCAACATGGGTCGTTGAAAATCTCCCAAACGTGAGCATTCCTCAGGGAATTCATTGTGTTAAAAAAACCTCGAGCCTTTAGTAATGTTATGTCATTTTATTTTCTAGTGTAGTCGTGTTTCGAATCTTATCCTATTTCTGTTTCTATTTCTATATGTTGTATACATCTTTTGTTTCTACGTAGTAGAGTCCTTTTTGTATTATGTTTTTGAAAAACTCTTAATGACTCCAAAAACTTGTTTATCACAATTTATGCGAAATTAATACTTATGAAGCAATAAACAATTCAATCACCAAAATATATAAAGCAATAAAGAGGCAGACACAAATATTTTGGTTACGACGAGGAAACCTTTTAGTAACCGATCTAAAAGTAAAACCTCTCCGGGGCTGCCAAACCCAGGAAATTACTATCAAAAGATTATCTAAAGATTACAGACACTAGGAACACTTACAACCGTTTGCAAGACCTTGGCTCTGTAAGATCGACAAGCCTACAACTCGTCTCCGCTCTCACAATCTTCTTTAACGTGATTCTCCTCTACCAGACCCTTCCGATAGACTTCTCAACCAAAGATTTTTCAAATGAATAACTGAAACTCTAAGAGATTCAATTTAACGCTAACCATATATGATCTCTCTTAGCATAGCTTCTAGCGAACTCTCTAGGGGTGAAAATTCGTACATTTCTCTTCTGTAATGATGTGTGTGTGTATATATATATATACATCAAAACCTAGAACGGGGACAACTAAAAACATGTTTTTGGGCAGAATAGGTACGGGGTGTCCGGACAAGGTTAGTGCCTGTCCGGAGAGGGCCTTTTGAGCAAAAAAATACTTGCTGGAATTGGTGTCTAGACAGGCTAACAGCATGTCCAGACACCCCATACAAAGGACATTTCGTCAGTCCTTGATCAACAGCTTCGATCGATGAGTGTTTGTGGTCCGATTAAGCTGAAACTTTGCAAAGATGTTCATGACACATGAATCCACATTATGAACAGTGGAGATTGGATTCTAGGCATTCTATATCAGTGTTTGAGCCTGTGGACAGTAGCCTCTGCATTTTGGAACCGAATTAAGCCAACATAAAATACTAACAAACTCTCCCTTTAGCAATTTGGTGACAAAAACCAAAATGCCGAGCCAATCCCATCATCATTATCTCCCCATATTTACTCCCCATTTTTGTCATAGAATGACAAAAGGTCTTCAGGTTTCCTGAAACACTTCACTAAATACATCAAGGCATATGTAGAACATGAATATATAAATAAAACTAATGGTAAAAAAGAAGAAGAAATAAATGACGTAGAATGGAAGATCATGAAGACACATCAGCAAAACTCCCCCTCAATGTATGCCTCAATAAGAACAAGGGAAAAAATTTGCAAATAAGAGTATTCATAACAAGAGTATATCCAATAAATGATCAAAAATTACAGATTAGGATAAACTCTTGTTGAATGTGCCAACAATATCCAAAGCATGCAAGAGCATCAAAAGATGAATAAACACAATCATTTTTGCAACTCATGTCATGCCATTATTTACCATCACTATTCATGCTATATGTGTTGTGTGTGATAAGCCACAATCAAGAGTCAAGCAATGGACAAACAAATATTGACAAAAAAGGCAAATTAAAACTTCCAAACCAAATGAAAGAAATTCATAGCTTGTTAGAATAGACGTCAAACCTTACTAGGGCCTAGTCACCCTCATCCAATACTCTCCTCCTTAGTCTTATCATAAGGCTCAAAACTACATCCGAAATTTTAATTCTGGATAAGCCAAGCACAAAAAATTGACACAGTGAAAATTTCATTTTTTGGAATATTTTGGCTTTTTGCACATTTCACTTTAGATTTTCTCTTTGAAAATGTGTCTTTCATAATATTAAAAACAAGACATAAGGATTTGAGCTGAAATTTATAGGTTCCAGGTTCAACCAGCATATGGTAAATTTTAACCCACAAAGAAAAATCCATCCTATGCATATGGTTTGTTCAACATAACAAATTTGTCATGGATTGACGTTCATTCTTGAGGCTTAAGTGCATAGAGATAGCATAAATGAGATGTACCACGATTAACACATACTTGAATGGATCAATGAAAGTTCATTATAAGGATAATCAACTCAAGCATGATAAGTGTATTCAATGGGTACATAAGTTAAGAGGATTTCCAAATAAGCAATTAAAGGGCATTTAATACACATATTCATCTTAACTTCTCAAACATCTTTGCAATACCAATTCATTTCTCAAAAATTTAATTAACACAAATAACACAAAGAAGGGCAGCAAAGAAAAACAACAATGTGTTTAAATTGAGATTACAACAGGCAATACATGAATGCACTTTAGCATTAAACTTTCATCACATCTTATAGGTCCCACTACAAAATAATGATTTGGTTTAAAAACTACTTCTAGGTCTTCACAAGATATTACACATTCATGAACGTTTGATTAGCAACTAGACAAAAATATTGGTGGTCCGCACACAACATCTCATCTATAAGCCTTTCAAAGATCATGGCATATGAATTTCTTGAAAAGTCCTTTATGAATTTGCCTCAAAACAAGAACCTCAAAACAACCATGTATACACTCCTCACACAAAAAGTGTAAAATAAAACAAATGCAATGCATAAACACGAAAGCAAAAACAAAAAAAATGCAAAGCAAGAAAAACAACATGCTCTACGATATTCAAAAATATGCAAAACAACCAATCCTAGGCATGTTATTAACTCACCTACATTAAGGTGAGATCACTACCACTCACCCTCAATGGGTGAATGGTATAATCCTTCCAAACCCACACTTGAACAATCTTAGGACCAAATTTATGACGCACATGGGGTCTTAAATTAAAACAATTTGGTCAAATATGACCAACTTTGCCACAATGATGACAGGTGGGAACAAACCTTTGAGAAGGTTGTCTTTTATGAGGAGGGATATATTTAGACTTTGATCTTGGCAAACACAATTCTCTATCACATTTTTCTTTCTTAGGAGAAGCTAAGTTTTTCCAAAGTCTTTGCGATTTAAATTGAAAACAGAGTTTGGTTTGATGTGACCAATAATCCCACAATGGTAGCTTGTCGGAACAAACTTAGCTTGAGTTTGTTTCTTAGAAGAAGTCTTGGATTTGGGCTTCACACAATTATTCAAACAAGAAGTTTTTCTCTTATCCAAACTGACTATATTAGCCTTGACTTCTTTAACATTCACAAGCCTAACAAACAAGGTCTTTCTATTACATTTAGAATCTTGTGAAGTCGAGCTACCAACATTATCAACAATCATACTATGCTTGTTATCAACACACAAAAAAAAAAAAAAAACACTTTTCAGATTATCACTAGAGGATTTTTGTGAGAGTTCTTTAGATTCTTTCAAATCATTCTCAAGTGATATATTCTTTTCAAAAAGCATAGACATCTCAGAATTTAAAGAATCAATCAAGGCATGTGATTCAGACAATTTGGTCATCAAGGATTCTTTTTCCTGTTCTACAGTTTTAAAATTCTTACAAATCTTTTTGTATTTGTAGGACAGATGACTATACTCATCAGATATAATCTTGTACACATTGTTAAGATCATTAAAACCAAAAGAGTCAAATTGAGATGTATTCATAGTAAAAAGGAGCCAAGGATCTCACTCAAGAATTTAAGCCAAACAGAGTGAACCCGCTCTGATACCAATTGAAAAACGCTTAATGACTCCAAAAACTTGTTTATCACAATTTATGCGGAATTAATACTTACGAAGCAATAAAAAATTCAATCACCAAAATATATAAAGCAATAAAGAGGCAAATACAAATATTTGGTTACGAAGAGGAAACCTTTTTGAAACCGACCTAAAAGTAAAACCTCTCCGGGGCAGCCAAATCCAAAAAATCACTATCAAAAGATTATCTAGAGATTACAGACACTAGGAACACTTATAACCTTTTGCAAGATCTTAGCTCTGTAAGATCGACAATCCTACAACTCGTTTCCTCGCTCACAATCTTCTTCAATGTGATTCTCCTTTATCGGATACTTCCGATAGACTTCTCAACCATAGATTTATCAAAGGAATAACTCAAACTCTAACATATTCAATTAACGCTCACCACATATGATCTTTCTTAGCATAGCCTCTAACGAACTCTCTGGGGGTGAAAATCCATACCTCTCTCTTCTATAATGATGTATATATATATATCAGTACCTCAAACCTTATACCTATGCTCAATAAAAACAAGTTTTTGAGCATAATAGGTACAGGGTGTCTGGACTGGGTTAGTGCCTGTCCGGACAAAGCCGTTCGAGCAAAAAACATGCTTGCTGGAATTGGTGTCCGAACAGACTAGCAGCATGTCCGGACACCCCCTACAAAGGACATTTCGTCGGTCCTTGATCAACATTTTCGATCGATGAGTGTTTGTGATCCGATTGAGCTAAAACTTTGCAAGAATGTTTATGACACATGAATCCACATTATCAATGGTGGAGATTGGATTCAGAGCATTCTATATCAATGTTTGAGCCCATGGACAGTAGCCTCTGCATTTTAGAACCGAATTAAGCCAACGCAAATACTAACAGTTTTTATTCTTCAATAAGTTGGTTATATAAGATGATGCAAGTGTAATTATTTTAATAGATGACTAAAGATTTTGAATTTGAAATTATGTGTTTGAATGTGATGCTTTTGTTCGAGATGCAACTTCTCTTTGTGAGGTGCGACTCATCTTTCTTTCAGCGGTGAGACTCTACCGAAAAATTCATTGTTGGCTAGTGAGTCCCTTTTCAACATGGGTCTAGCTTTACTTTCAGCAAATGAATTGTCCCGATTCACTTGCTGATAAATATGTTCTTTTAAATCATGAATTATCCAATAAGTGATTTGTTCTATCTCTTTACAGCTCCGTCTTAAATTGTCTTTCTTTCTTTCTTTCTTAAAATAAATAAATGAATTCTCCAATAAATAAGCCCAAGAAGGAATGCCACTCTATCATGATGGAACTGACTCCAATCCAAGGTCTCACCTCGACCAATCACGATCGTCATCCAGTCTCACACACAGCCCTCAAGTAGTTTCAAGGGATTATTGTGCGAGTGAAACTTCAAACTGTTGACCTATACTCTGCAAGAAATTCTACCTGTCACTTTAACTCCCCACCTTAAAATTAATTGGTCATTTCTCTTGCTCAGCACTCACTTCAATCGGTTGGGGACCACGCCTCATGAAGCAAAGGGCATTAATTTTACACTACTACTAGTACTTCAATCACCTGGTGAATATGTATATATATTACTATGGAAGGAAAATAAAAGTGGCAACATGTCTGTCTAAATTTTCTACTCATGGAAAATCGATGGAAAGATTAATTTTACAATATTAGGAAGTACAATTACTAATTTATCACTTATGAATATTAAAGGAGTAATTTTATTCAGACGAAAGGCATAATGACCGATTTTGCATTTTACCCTAAAATTAATTGGTCATTTTACTTGCTCATATTTTCCTGTACATTGAAAACGTCCCATCAGGAAGCAGCCTCTGCTACGTACTAATTTAAAACTGAAAAATCCTTCTACTATGCTTGGTTACATGGGTATGGTATCTATTGGATCAAAAATTTGTCATGCGAGGTCTTGGTTAATACTCTCCGACAAAACTAGAAAACGAGTCGTTAGCAACCTCCTTTAATACATGGTTAATTTGTTAAGTGCGAACAAATTTATACGTGGGGCGCAAGAGGTCAATACAGGGTTTAATCATCTCATGAATCTCTGATAAGGTAGGGGATCAAATTCGCACCAAGGATGTATTATGTTTTTTTTTACACCGTGGAAGAGCTTAAATTCAGGAGTCTTATATTATTTTACCTGTATGTATGCTTGTTTTCCATTCTATTGATATTGGTTCAGTGCGCTTGCTTGTATTCTTTTAAATGCCCAACAAATGTTACATCACCAATTATCCACAAAATTTAAGCTGATAGGAAATGAAAAATGTTAGACTTTTAATCATATAAATTATATTATAATACTCTCCCTCAAGTATAGGCTCAAACTCCTTTTTCAACAGGTAAGGCCCAATACACGGAATTTAGAACTAAAATGGGGGTGGAATGAAAAAGACAATGAGCGAACTCAATACCTTGTCTCTGCATTAGGATGTTGGACTTAAAGACATCATATTGACAAGTACCCAAAAATTGTTGTGCACTAGTGATCTTCCTTTTTCTTTTTTTTTTCTTTTTTCACACTCTCTGATCTTATTTACTAATTTCTAAAATTGAGACCAAAATGGACAAATTGTTTGACATAAAAATTCATGTATAAAAACAAAAAAAAAATGGGAAGAAAAAAAAAGCACTTCAACTAACAACCATTTTTGAAATAGCACTATGGTGTTTAAAGTGTTTTAGAATGGTACATTAAACTACTAAAGTGTGTCAGAAAAGCAACTGCTTTTTATTGTATTCCTATAATACCCTTATTCTCGAATAATAAAATTATAAATCAATAAATTAAAAATTATTTATTTCTAAAAAAAAAAACAAACAAAAAAAGAAAAAGAAAAAGGGAAGTGGTGGTCTGCTATTTACCCTCGGAGGTGGAGGGGTAATATTTATACCTATCTTTTACACAGCACGAGTGATTTCTAATTTATTCCAAATATAGTAAATAATTTTTTATTTATCCAAAAAAAATTTGTTCTTCTATTTTGTATTTTTCCAACCCGTTGGTTTTTTATTTTTTATTTTTTATTTTATAAAATAGAATAGTTTGTTTTTCTATTTTAGTTTTTAAGAGAAGAAGGGTATTATCGGAATATAATAAAAAAAAGTTCCTTTTCAGCACACTTTGGTGGTTTGATGTACCTTTTTAGAACATTTTAAACTTATTGGGATTTTTAAAAAACGGTTAGTAGTTGAGGGGGCTTTTTTACGTTATATAAGACAATCAATGTTTAAAAGACAAAAAATTTACTTCCAGAACATTGATTTCGATTATTTAAAGCACCAGTAAATTAGTGGCAAAGAGTTTTTCAAACAGCAAATACGTTTAGGTGGAACTTTTGCATTTGTCAATATTTCTAACTTGATATAAAGGATATTTGTAAACTATGCACTAATATTTTCACACAATAAAATAAAGAACTCGATGAATCATACAAAAATTATCGACTTCATAGGGTAGATGAAGACAAATAGAGGGAGTGTAATGGCATTGCGATGCATTTGGGTGAGTGATTTTGGTCTGATCTTACAAGTGGGGAGTGAATACGAGCACGTTGAGTAGGATGAAGAAGGTTGAGGAAAATGGCTATGTGAGGATGAGTGCCACGGATCATGGGTATTGTGTGGCACTGTGCACTTATGTTAGAAATAGGTTTCAAGGGTGTTTTGAGCACTATTTTCCTGAAAAGACAAAACTATTTTCGAACACAATGTTGTGAGTTTTAAATGACACTCGCAAGTGCGAGGTCAAATCCATAGGAAATTGTATTCGTGTAAATAAATTTCTATCGAAATTAATCAAATTTGAACCTAGTTCCAAGAATTGTTTGATTGAAAATAAACAAACACAAACTGAAACGAAATGAAATAATTAAAAGATAAATTACTAAGGTTTTGGAATTAGCCCTCACAACTCATAGCAACAACTTTCTTGTTCATCAATATTTTCCAAAGTTTTCAATGACACATTTTATGTATGTTCTATTTTTGCAAAATAAATGAATCAAATCATCCAAAGTATCTGTTCTTTGTACAAATCACAAAGAATACCCGATTTAATTTAAATCATCCAATGTATCCGTGCTTTGCACAAATCACAAAGGATGATGTATCCATTGAACAATTGACAATGGATATCCAATATTTAAACAAATAAACCAAGCAATCAATTAAAAGTGATCAACAATTAATTGAATGTAAATAGAATAATGAGAAATATAATTCATATCATTGGAAAAATATCAATTTACATGAAAATTATCCATTGCTAATCATTTGTGAGGCTTCATCCTCAACCTTAGTTGGAGTTTAGCCTCTCATAGAATTGAAAGACAATACAACCAAATATGTATCCATGGAGTACTAAAAGCTTACAAAATAAAACCCTCAAAATTGAGAGCACCAAAAGCAAGAAAAAACCTTGACTTGCATCTCTCTCCTCTGAAAAACCGTGCCTAGCAGCCCCCCCTTTCTTCTGAAATTTCGTATTCTTTTTATAACTTATTTTCTAGGGTTTTAAGGCCCAAAACAGCACAGGTTTGCTGTCTGATACGTGGCAGTCCGGACGGGCTACTAAGCCTATGTGTGCTCAAGCGTCATTGACGTATGCTCAAGCGCACATCCATCTGAACTGGCCCGTTCGGATGGGCCTTGTTGCCTTGGTGGTCTTCTTCCCAAAAACTTGTATTTCTCACATTAATTCCACAGTTTTCCCATAGCAACCTTCAAAACACTAAAATCAAAAAACTAAAATAGAACGTTAGATTATAACACGACTAAAGGATTAACAAATGTAAATTAAGGGGCTCAAATATGCAATATTTGGCATTCATCAAATACCTCAAAACTTACATTTTGCTAGTCCATTAACAAAACAAAACGAAAAACAAATTGATAGCATGAAACATAAATCCTCTGTCGTGGGAGATACGATTGCATTTAGCATATGCAACAAACCTTTTAAACCCCTAGACATCCCTAGTGGACGAGTGAAGTCTCATGAGGGTTTAAGAATAATGATACCCACAAACATTTTCCAACACTATGTCATTGACAAGAATGAATTTCCACACAAACAAATGGTTCTTACTCATGAGCATGCTTAACAAGATGAACACTACAATCACATCATCAGGACATCCAAAATTGATTTACTCATAAATGGACATTTGAGACAACACATGCTCGATTAAGTGCAAAATGAGATTAACATAAAATCATGAGACTTCAATTTACTCAATGTTTGTATACTTCAAAATTCATAGGAATTCTATCAGATGAAAACAACCAAGGCTAAAGTCAAGATATGCATTTTTTTATTATTATTATTTTTTGTATAGGTTGTGCAATACTCAGCTCCCTTAAGCTTTCTAATTAACCTATGTAATGAGTGTTAGGCCAATGACTCCCAAACCAGATGGTTTTAGGGCATTAGATATAAAAACATCCCTAAGGGCTTATAACTCAAGTCAAAAAGGCTACAAAACCAAACTAGCCATACAGTCAACCAACTTGAATTTTACACCTTTTTACGCGAACACTTCTTGCTTAATGAGGCAAGAAGTCTGGTTACTCAATGAGAAACTCAAAATGATTTTTTTTTTTCAAGCCAAGGTTATTAATAAACAATTCATCCTACAAATCTCAAGATACACATGATTCAATTCAAATTTCATACCTCAGTAACTCTATGCTAATGTGCTTGTGATGATCAACTCAAAACATGTGAAGTCTTTCTAGGCCAAAAAATGAGTCAAAAGACTCAGATTCCTAATGATGATGATGTGTTCAAGATGTTAAACAAACCATTGAAATGCAAACCACAGTTACAGTGTAACTCATGCTTAATCAACAACACCGCACTTTTTTTTTTTGTTCTTTGAAATGAAATAAATAAACACAAACAACAAAAGATAAACAGAAATAGACAGTAATGTCTTTCCCACCCCCAAACTTAAATGACACATTATCTCCAATGTGGCAAGAGATACAATCCCGTAAGATGAGGAAACCGAAGTGTACAAAGGCCAGGGCGTCCCCCAAACTTGAACACCAAAACACCTGTCAAAAACTTACAGCAATTTTGTCTTACAGAAATAGGCATCATATGATTAATTGCTATTAGAAACAAAAATAAAATAAAATGGAACATAAAACTTAAGAGTAATTTTCCCAATCATTTGGATGTCCAACCAATCCCTTCCATCATTTCTTCTTGAAAACTTCAAAGGACTCAGGAAGGATGTTTCGCCATCTCAGGCAGCCTAGTTGCTTGCTTCGAAGGATCTTCTTAGGAACATGATTCCTAGATTTGTGACCTTGTGTACATAAATCCTTAAGAAGTTTAGCATGAGATGGCTCTTTGAGACATTGAGGAAATAAACTTTAGGGTTCATAATATGTCTCAGAAAGGATAGTGATGAACGAAGGAGCTTCAGTACTCACTTCCTTGTCGTTGGACAATTTTGGAGTTGGCGAGGGCTCGATTTTCTTCAGGTGCTCAACTTGCTCCTCTTTTCTTCTTCCTCATTGTTCTCCACAATTTCCTCACTCCCAAATGTGGTGGTGGCTTGGGCATGCTCATGACAAGAATTGCTAGCAGTTTTCCCATCAATCATGTAGTGTTCGTTAGCCACCAGCTGACTTTGAAGCTCTTCTTCCTCTATTCTGTTGAATTCAGCAACTAGATGATAGACTTGTCCTTCCAACCTTGCAATTTCTTGAGTGTTGACCTTGGTGGCATCCTTGAGTTCTTGAATGGCTTGGTTATTGACCATGGTGGAATTCTTAAGCTCTTGTATGCACTGGCTATTTGATTGCATGAATGCTTTGAGGGTGTCTTCCAATGATAATTGTGGTTGTGGCATTTAAGCGGTGGATTGGCCGGTTAGTTGCATGAAGGATTTGAGAGAGTCTTCCAACGAAGATTGTTGAGTAGGATAGTCGTATGATGAAGGGTGGAGGACTTGGTTATCGAACTACTGATATTTAGAATGATGCAGTTCATGAAATTGGAGAGCATAATTTCCCATAGCATGAGCTTGTCACAAGAAATCAAAATGGTTGCACAGATTGTAAAAATTGGAATTTAAATCTAACCCCGGGCTAGAGAAAAAAGTGTCCATTTGCTCATAAGAAAAATTGAAAAATTGCCCAAAAGATGGACAATTTCCAACCTGATGATGAGGATTGGAGCAGTATGAACATGGTTCATGTGGATTAAAAATATAAGATGAGTTGATAGGAGTGGGTGTCATACAACTAGTTGAGACATGTTGCAACCAATTTTTGTTAAAATCATCCAAAGAATACATGCTCATTCTCACTCTCTAAAACAAAAACACACTTCCACATGAAACATTAACCATTCTAAAACTCATAAACTTTACAAAACAGACCAAAATTAAAATTTTGGGTCAAATTCAGCTACTGATCCATTTTGGTGCAGTCTGCGGAGATGCGCTCAAGCGCAGGTGAGGAGTGATCAAGCCCAGGTGCGCGGGATCCTCTGTTGCTGCTGTCTGTTGCGCTGGTGCGCTCAAGCGAAAATAGCTTGCACTCGAGCGTGGGTCTGTTGCATGCTTGAGCGCAGGTGCGGAAGGTCGAGTGCAGGTGCGGCTCGCCTTGTTGTCTTGTGCTCGAGTGTCCTTAAGTGTGCTCGAGCATACTATGCCTGGTCCGTTCGTTCGAGACTACAAACAAAAATTAAAACAACCAAAAACTTCTCTCTTATTTATTTATTTATTTATTTTTATTAGATAATCAAACATAAGCAAATAAAATGAAACAAAATTTCTAACTAAACTAGTAGAAAAATAAAATCAATTTAGAACAAAAATTAATTTTCACAAATCAAACGATTCCCCGGCAACGGCGCCAAAAACTTGTTGTGAGTTTTAAATGATACTTGCAAGTGCAGAGTCGTTTGCAATATAGATTTTGCAAGTGTGAGGTCAAATCCATAGGGAATTGTGTTCGTATAAATAAATTTCTATCTAAATCGATTGAATTTTAACCTAGTTCCTGTTGTGCCAAATACCCACCTAATTTAATAGGCGAATACTCGGTACATTTTAATCACAAGTGCACAAGATCAAACGATAGTATAGCAGGCAAATACGAGATCATTCCCACGAGGATTGGTAAATTATGCTTAGAATTGATGTCCTATTTAATTAATGGGTTTTAAAAAATTGTCACAAATTGAATTAAAATAAAAGAAATAAAATAAAAGAAATACTAAAACTAAAAAGGATTAAGGTTTTGATATCCACCACTAATCAGACTAATTAAGATAACAATACGCCAGTATTCCAATCATACGGTATATTTAATGCTTGTCAACCTAAGGGCATGATATCTACTCCTTAAGCTATAGACCTCCCTAAGCAATGAATTAGGTATGGTATCTACTCTAATTCTCTTCTTCCCTAAAGGATTTAGCATGGTATCTACTAAGTTGTTCTTTAGGGAAGCATAAATCTATGGAAATCGACAAATACATGAGTCCTAGGGCATGGTATCTACTCCTATTTCCCATGTTGGTTAAGCCAAGCACTTGTGATGAGATTCTTTTGTCACTTTATTAAGTCCAAGATTTGGTCATCTAAATTGACTTAACTAACAAATCCATACCATAAAATATAAGGAATTCAATAAACCAGACATTAATCAATTAAAATACCAAAATATGTTTGAAACAAAGGCATAATTGAAATCCTAAGAAGACATGATTATGGCTTCAATCTAGCCTTAATTAAAATATAATTACATAATAAAATAGCAGGTGGAAGAGAAGAAAAACCCAAACTCCTCTTGATCTAGCCTTCAGTTCCTTTCCAGAACTTGTGCCTTTTTCTCCACACTTTTTCCTACAGGCTTAGAGGTCTATTTACAAGCTTAGGAAAGACCTAGAAACCCTAATATAATCGTAAGTCAGTCTACTAATCCAACTAGGAGACTGGAAACCTAAACTGAGGTGGAAAAGGACACTTTCCGCATCTGGGCAGCGCAAGTGCGCTCGATCGCAGGTTGATGCACTCGATCACACGCCTGCGATTGATCCTTTTGTTGGGCGCTCGAATGTATGTTGCGCTCGCGCCTGCTTGATGTGTGATCGAGCGTTGGAGCGCTCAATGCTGGCTGTCTTGAGCTCGAGCACAGGTGCGCTCGAGCCTAGATTGGCAGCAGTCAATCCTATGGCTTCCAGCTTTTTGCCAATTTGTCTTTTAAGTCTGAAACTTGCTAGAAACACTTGCTTTTCTTCAAAAATCCTTAAAACATAAGAAAAGACAAAAAGGAAGCAAAACATCAAATAATAACAAAACTAAAAGCTTAACATATGTAAATTAATGGGCTAAAATATGTACATTTTAGCACTTACAGTTCCAAAAATTGTGTGATTGAAAATAAACAAATATAAACTGAAACAAAATAAAATAATCAAAAGATAAAATACTAAGGTTTTGGAATCAGCCTTCACAACTTGTAGCAACAACTTTCATGTTCACCAATATTTTTCAAAGTTTTCAACAACACATTTTATGTATGTGCTATTTTTGCAAAATAAATGAATCAAATCATCCAAAGTATCCATTCTTTGTACAAAGCACAAAGGATACCGGATTTAATTCAAATCATCCAATGTAGTCGTGCTTTACACAAATCACAAAGGACATCCAACTTAAATCAAATAATCTGATGTATCCGTTGAACAAATGACAATGGATATCTAATATTTAAATAAATGAACCAAGCAATCAATTAAAAGTGATCAACAATTAATTGAATGTAAAATAGAAAAATGAGAAATATAATTCGTATCATTGGAAAAATATCAATTTACATGAAAATTATCCATTGCTAATCATTTGTGAGGCTTCATCCTCAACCTTAGTTGGGGATTTAGCCTTTCACGGAATTGAAAGACAATATAAACAAATATGAATCCATGGAGTACTAGAAGCTTACAAAATAAAACCCTCAAAATTGAGAGCACCAAAAGCAAGGAAAAACCTAGACTTCCTTCTCTCTGCTCTGAAAAATAGTGCCTAGCAGCCCCCCCTTTTCTTCTGAAATTTTGTATTCTTTTTATAACTTATTTTCTAGGGTTTTGGGGCCCAAAACGGCACAGGTCTACTATCTGATACATAGCCATTTGGAGGGCCTTTTAGCCATTTGGACAGGCTAATAAGCCCATGTGCGCTTGAGCGCACGCCCATTCAAACGAGCCTCTTGGCCTTCCAGACAAGCCTTGCTGCCTTGGTGGTCTTCTTCGCAAAAACTTGTAGTTCTCACATTAATTCCACACTTTTCCCTTAGCAACCTTTAAAACACTGAAATCACAAAACTAAAACTAAACGTTAGATTATATAACACAGCTAAAGGATTAAAAAAATGTAAATTAAGGGGCTTAAATATGCAATATTTGGCACTCATCACACAACTTAGAGTTGTTTCCATATTTTTGTTTTTAGCATTTTTGTTTTTAGAACTGATTGCCAAACGCACGGTTACATGGTAGAAACAGGTTTTGCTGTTTTGGGGAAAAAAAAAAAACACTTTTTCCAAAACTACAACCGAATAAGCTCCTAAAATTCCGTAATTTGAAAGAAATTATAGGGGATCCTAATCCTATTTAAAGGCACAAGAAGTAGGAGGAAATCAAAGGCATTGGAAATCGTAGAGAAAATGAGTAATTTCATAGTAGTAGTCTTTTTTATTGTCTCAGCTCTTTGTTGCATGAGTCAACCAAATTCACACTGAAAACTAGTTCCAAAGAGCACTTCTAGGAGCTCGTTGTCAGTCCAGAGACAATGATCTTGCCCTCCACTTGATCCCTGCCCATTTTGAGTTCTCTTGGGTTTTTACAGAAAACTTTCTTCGCACCACACTCCACTTCTGCAACTTGACGTGGGAAGGTGGACATCAGACCTTCACTATCTTCATGTACGATAATGGTTTTCTAAAAAAGTATTGCCCCCATCCTAATTCAGAGTGCCGCTAGAGGGTTCACAAGGATGGGATTTACGCATACAATTTTGGGACTCAAAACTACGATTTAATGTTTAAGTGGCAACCGAACCATACTTGAAGTTGAAGCCTCACTGATGTTGAGTCAAGCTACATCACCAATTAACAATTTTTTTTTATTCTGAAGCTTATCAACATGGGTCATTTAGAAGCTCCCAAACGTCAGCATTCCTTAGAAATTCATTGCATTAAAGAAGCCTCGAGCCCTTAGTAATGTTATGTCATTTTATTTTATAGTGTAATCGAGTTTTGTTTCTTATCCTATTTCTGTTTCTATTTCTATATGTTGTATTCATCTTTTGTTTCTACGTCGTACAGTCCTTTTTGTGCTATTTTTTTATTATTCAATAAGTTGGTTATATAAGCTGATGCAAGTGTAATTATTTTAATAGATGACTAAAGATTATTAAATTTGAAATTATGTGTTTGAGTGTGATGCTTTTGTTCGAGATGTAACTTCTCTTTGTGAGGTGCGACTCATCTTTCTTTTAGCGGTGAGACTCTACCCAAAAATTCATTGTTGTCAAGTGAGTCCCTTTTCAACATGGGTCAAGCTTTATTTTTTGCTGGCCTTCATTTATTTTCATTTATTCTTCGTTCGTCCCGATTCACTCGCTGATAATATGTTCTTTTAAATCATGAATTCTCCGATAAGTGATTTATTCTATCTCTTTATTGCTTTGTCTCAAATTTTCTTTCTTTCTTTCTTTCTTAAAATAAATAACTGAATTCTCCAATAAATAAGCCCAAGAAGGAATGTCTCTATATCATTATCGAACTAGCTCCAATCCAAGGTCTCACCTCGACTAATCACGATCGTCATCCCGTCATACACACAGCCCTCTGGTAGTTTCGAAGGAATTATTGTGCGAGTGAAACTTCAAATTGTTGACCTATACTCTGCAATAAATTCTACTTGTCACTTTAAGTCCTCATCTTAAAATTAATTGTTCATTTCTCTTGCTCAGCACTTACTTTAATCGGTTGGGGACCACGCCTCATGAAGCAGAGGTTATTAGTTTTACACTACTACTAGTACTTCAATCGCCAGGTAAATATGTATAAGTATTACAATGAGAAGGAAAATAAAAGTGGAAACATGTATGTCTCAATTTTGTACTCATGGAAAATCAATGGAAAGATTGATTTTATTGTATTAGAAAGTACAATGACTAATTTATCACTTTTGGAAATTAAAGGACGTACTAATTTGATACACACGAAAAGCTTAATGACCAATTTTGTATTTTACCCTAAAATTCATTGGTCATTTTACTTGCTCATCATTTCCTGTACGTGGAAAACGTCCCCCTAGGAAGCAGCCTCTGCCATGTACAAATTTGAAACTTAAAAGTCCTACTATGTTTGGTTACATGGGTATGGTATCTATTGGATCAAAACTCTGTCATGCGTAGTCTTGGTTAATACTCTCCTACAAAATTAGAAAATGAGTCATTAGCAGGCCTCCGTTAATACATGGTTAATTTGTTAAGTGTGAACAAATTTATAGGTGGGGCGCAAGAGGTCAATACAAGGTTTAATCATCTCATGAATCTCTGAAAATGAATGGTATCAAATTTGCACCCATGATGTATTATGTTTCTTCTACACCATGGAAGAGCTTAAATTCCGGAATCTTATATTATTTTACTTGTATGTATGTTTGTTTTCCATTATATTGATATTGGTTCAGTGCGCTTGCTTGTATTCTTTTTAAATGCCAAACAAGTGTTACGTCACTAATTATCCACGATGTTTTAGCCGATAGGAAATGGAAAATGGTAGACTATTAATCATATAAATTATATCATAATACTCTCCTTCAAGTGTAGGCTGAAATTCCTTCTCAACAGGTGAAGCCCAACACACGGAATTTTGAATTGAAATGGGGGTGGAATGAAAAAGACAATGAGCGAACTCAATACCTTGTCTCCGCGAGAGGATATTGGACCTAAAGACATCATATTGACAAGTACCCAAAAGTGGTTGTGCACTAGTTAACCTCCTTTTCCTTTTTTTTTTTTTTTTTTTTTTTGGTTTTTACTCTTTCTCATCTTATTTACTAATTTCTAAAATTGAGACCAAAATGGACAAATTGTTTGATATAAACATTGAATTATAAAAACCAAAAAATGGGAAGAAAAAATAGCTCTTCAAGTAACAACCGTTTTTGAAATAGCACCATGACGTTTAAAGTATTTTAGAGTGGTACATTAAAATACCAAAGTGTGTCAGAAAAGCCATTGTTTTTTATTGTACTCCTATAACACCCTTATTCTCAAATAATAAAATAATAAATCAATAAATTAAAAATTATTTCATTCTAAAAAAACCAGAAAAAAAAAAAGAAAGGAAAGTGGTGGTCTGCAATTTACCCCCAGAGCTGGAGGGGTAATATTTATGCATATCTTTTCCACCGCACAATAGATTTCTAATTATTCCAAATACAGTAAATAATTTTTTATTTATCCAAAAAAATTTTGTTTTTCTATTTTTGTATATATCCAACCCGTTGGATTTTTTTTTTTTTTTTTTTATAAAATAGCATAGTTTAGTTTTCTATTTTAGTTTTTAAGAGAATAAGGGTATTATCGAAATATAATAAAAAAGTTTCCTTCCAGAGCACTTTGGTAGTTTGATGTACCATTTTGGAACACTTTAAACTTATTGGGACGTTTAAAAAATGGTTGGGAGTTGAGTGGGCTTTTTTACGTTATATAAGACAATCAATGTTTAAAAGACAAAACATCTACTTCCAGAACATTGATTTCGATTATTTAAAGCACTAGTCAATTAGGGGCAAAGAGTTTTTCGAATAGCAAATACGTTTAGGTGGAACTTTTGCATCTGTCAATATTTCTAACTTGAACTAAAGGATATTTGTAAACTTTGGACTAATATTTTAGCACAGTAAAAGAAAGAACTCAATGAATCATATGAAAATTATCGACTTCATAGGGTAGATGAAGACAAATAGAGGGAGTGTAATGGCATTGCGATGCACTTGGGTGAGTGATTTTGGTCTGAGCTTACAAGTGGGGAGTGAATGCGAGCACATTGATTAGGATGAAGAAGGTTGAGGAAAATGGCTATGTGAGGATGAGAACCACGAATTATGGGTACTGTGCGGCAGAGTGCACTTAAGTTAGTAATAGGTTTCGCGCGTGTTATTTTCATGAGAAGGCAAACTTGTTTTCGAAGACAACTTTGAGTTGTTTCCACATTTTCCGTTTTTAGTGTTTTTGTTCTTAAAACTGATTGCCAAACGCACGGTTACATGGTGGAAATAGGTTTTCATATTTTGGAAACAAAAAAAAAAAAAAAAAAAAAACTTGTTTCCAAATCTGCAATGGAATAAGCTCCTAAAATTTCGTAATTTGAAAGAAATTGTAAGGGATCCTAATCCTATTTAAAGGGAGAAGAAGTGGGAGGAAATCAAAGGCATTGGAAATCGCAGAGAAAATGAGTAATTTCGGAGTGAGTAATGCTAGGTACCATTTTTTTATCCTCCTAAAATCCTCCTAAAGCTGGTGTGGCTTTTAAAATTATGATTGGATCAAAATTTTAGTATGATTAATCTAAAATTTAATGGTGATTTTAAAAGTCACATCAGTTATAGGAGAATTTTAGGAGGATAAAAGGATGGTACCTAGCATTGCTCTTTCGGAGTAGTAGTCTTTTTCATTGTCTTGCCAATCACAGGGACTAATTTTACATTTATCCCTAATTTTTAAGGTTGTACGTATTTTTAAAACCACAGCCTCTTGTCTATGATTTGAAAATATAAAATTTGCCTTTTTAAATAATAATTTTTTTAAAACGCACTTTCAAACTATACATTTTATGCGATTTTGTTTAAAATTGAACTTTTGATCTGGAAAATTACAGTGCCAAATGGACTCTAAAACCAACATAATGGCCCTACCTCATAATAGAATCCTCACATTTTAAGTGAAATAGAGGTGAATTCACTAAGATTTTTTTTTTTTTTTTTTTTTTAGTGTATATGATGTTCTATTATTTAAATAATATGGTAATATATTCATCACGCGGCAGTTTGACACTTTAGATTAATATATATATATA
>NC_081546.1:17862698-17873979 GCF_901000735.1 Corylus avellana
ATATATTATCCATAAAATAGTTCCATACCATTTAACTTGAAATAAATAGGATCTTGTTCCAAATGGGTTGAGAGGTCTTGTTTGAGTACAACAACAATACCTTAAATTGATACTTAGGTATAGGGATTAGGATTTGAGTGTACTTAGAGAAACCAAACATGTGTTTTTAAATAAAATTGAATAAATTTTCTGTTAGTGAGTGTGTGTTGAAAGAAATGGTGATTTTTTTTTTTTTTTTTTAAAAAAAAAAAAGAAATTTATGACACTCACAAAATTGCCTTTGCTTATGGTGGATTGATTAATAAGATCTTGACTCACTTTAGGGTGTGTTTGAGATTACGATTTCGCAAGAATAATCTGTGTTTTTAGAAGATATCTCAAAATGTAAAATAGGAGTGTAAAGGCAGTTACAGTTAGCGGTTATTGAAAAAAATCGCTAATCGTAACCGCTTTAGCGGTTAATAAATTTCACTAACCGCAACCGTAACCACCTAGTGATTAGCGATTAGCTACTAATCGCCAGTTAGCGGTTAGTAAAACATGTAACTGCCCGCTATAACCGCTTTTTCAAAATTAGGCTTCTTTGGGCTTCTTCTTTTTTTGGGCTTTTTAGGCTTACAGAGACAGAGCAGCAACAAAGAGACTGAACAAATACTGAGAGTAGCTACAGCCAGACAAAGACGACGAGCAGCGACAGCAAGATAGGGACGGCAAGCGGCGATAGCAACCTGTGAGGAGAGACAATCCTAGCGAACGGCGACAACCACCAGCGATGAGAAACAATGCCGAGAGTGAGAGGGAGGGAGACAATGACGAGAGTATGAGGGAGGAAGATACAGTGACGAGTGAGAGTGAGAGGGAGGCAGGCGGCAAAGAGAGAGTGTTAGGACTCAGGGTTAGATGAAATCAAGAAAATGATGAATATATACTCCTTGGTTTAACATAAAACAATTGGTTTTAAAAAATCACTAAGAAATTAAGAGAAAATAGTTTATATATATATAAATTGATATTATACGAATCAATTAAAAATAGAAAATAGAATTGAATAGAACTTGATATTATACAATTGAAAATAGAAAATAGTTAAACAATTGATATTATACAAATCACATTATCATTGTACATTAATAATATGATTAAGTATTAATCTTATACATTTATATTATTCAATATGCATATATGTATAATTATAATTTATAACATATATAGACTTATAACTTTATAACATACATTGGAATTAAGTCTCTAGGTACTTAATTGTTGTATTAGTATGAATTGGTATACTTATGACTTTTGTCATATTATATATGTATAATTTGTTATTATATAATCATATAAATTAGAATGATAATACATTAATACTTCAATTGTGATTATAAGCAACATATTGTTTAATCCAATATCAATTACTTAATTTGATATTATACAAATCACATTATCCTTGTACATTAATAACATGATTAACTTTAATAATTATTTGAATTGTCATTTAATCATATGATTAAGTATTGATCATATACATTTATATTATTCAATATGCATAATTGTATAATTATAATTTATAACATATATAGATTTGTAAGTTTATAACATACATTAGAACTAAGTCTCTAGGTACTTAATTATTGTATTACTATGAATTGGTATACTTATAACTTATGTCATATTATATATGTATAATTTGTTATTATATAATCATATAGATTAGAATGATAATACATTAATACTTCAATTGTGGTTATAAGTAACACATTGTTTATTCCAATGTCAATTACTTAATTTGATATTATATGAATCACATTATCATTGTACATTAATAACATGATTAACTTTAATAAGTATTTGAATTGTCATTGAATCATATGAGTAAGTATTGATTTTATACATTTACATTATTCAATATGCATAATTGTATAATTATAATTGATAACATATATGGACTTATAAGTTTATAACATAACATTAGAACTAAGTCACTAGATACTTAATTGTTATATTAGTATGAACTTGCATACTTATGACTTATGAGTTATGCCATATTATATATGTATAATTTATTATTATATAATCAAATAATTTAATGATCAATTGATCATGTGATATAATCATATAAATTATAGTGATAATATATTAATACTTGAATTGTGATTTAATGATTAATTGATTATGTTTTATGTATAAATATTATTATAATTATAATTATAAAAATATATTATATAAAAAGGCGGTTCGCGGTTACGGTTAGTAAACCCAATAACCACTAACCTCTAACCACTAGGCGATTATAACGGTAAGCAGTTAGCAGTTAAGACGGTTAGCAGTTAAGTAGGTAGCGGTTAGTTAGCGGTTTTTACACCCTTAATGTAAAGTGTTTGACATTGCGATTTAAAAAGCACTTAATTTAAAATAAGAAAAAAATATGGGATTTCTATAAGCAGGTTAGGAGGTACTTATTTGAAAATGCGTGAATTTAAACCCAAATCATAATTTCGCATAACAAATATTTGATAAAAATTTACTTTTTAACATATTTTACCAAATACCTTTACGATTTAAAAAAAAGTAGCGATTTCAAAAACGGAATTTTTAAAAATGCAATTTTTAAAATCGCACTTATTAAAACTGCAATCCCAAATAGACCCTCGTCAATTTTTTTTTTTTTTTTTTTTCACTTGTCCACACAAGGGGAAGGGAAGGGCCGAGGGGGATTCGAACTAATGATCTCTGCTTCATGAGACGTGGTTTCCAGTCAATTGAGCACCCCTTTAAAACCCCTCATCAAGTTGTTGAGTGTATTTCTTATGGACCCTTGGATAGGACTTCTAGTGCCAAGTTTGATGTCAAGTCTAAGCACATACCTCTTGGTACTCGGCCTTCTACTTTCAGAGCTAATCCTTCTACATTTATTGCTTCTGCTCCTGCTAGCACAGTTTACTTAGTCATCTCACTCAAAATGTTTGACTTTGGAAGACAAGTGGATGACTTAAAGATGGGAAATGCTTCTTTGAACTTGGAAGTTGATGAACTGAAGACTCAGCTTGTTAGTCATTACATTGAAATATCTAACAATGTTGCTCAAGTTGAAGTTGCCTTGACATCCTTTCTCAAGAAGAAGGGTGTGATGAGTCCCAAGGAGATGATACTTCAGGTCAAGGATTTTGGACAAGTGAGATATGATTTTGTGGACTTGTTAGGGGTCTAATAGTAGAGGTATTTTAGGATTAAATACCTTAGGATAATATGTTATCTTTTTAGATAATATTAGAAGTAGAGATTAGAATTTAAATATTAGAGATAAGTATTATCATTAGAGTAGTTTATTTTACTTAGTCTTTTATTTTCACTATGCATTGTGATTGTCTATTTAAAGACATCAAGCTCATTAATAAATTAATCACAAAATTAATCCCAAACCTTGTGTTTGAAAAATGGTTTTTAGGTTTTCTCAAAATCTAAAAGGTCTAGATTCCCTTAGAATCTAAGGTCTAGGTTCCCTCAAAACCTAATATCTATCCCCACGAGTTTGTAAAATCATTCACGTAACATTTGGTATCAAAGCAATCAGGTTGGTTTTCTACAACAATGATCCATGGAAGATTCACGTCTTGATCGACTTGAGCAAAAAATTTCTAGTCTCATGACTATGTTCGAAGGCTTTCTCAAGAAATCAATTGAGCAAATAAATGGGCAAATGGAAGCGATGGAAAGGATGGAGAAAAATATTGACAACCTTCTCTCAAAAAAGGGGTTTGATATAAAAAAATTGAAGTCTTCGTTTAGCCATTTTGCCACGTTGAAGCCCTGTTCGCATAACCCAATTCCACCACCAACCAATCCAGTTAATCATAGAAAAAGAGAAAAAGGCCAAGGATAATCATCCTGAGACCACCACGAAGGAAGAGTAGCTCGGCGCACCTTTTAGACCCCAAGCCCAATTTCAGCAGATAATGAAATTGAAGAGAAGACCGCAACATAAGCATTTTAAAGTCTTGAAACATGATGCGGGGATAGTAGCGGCGAAGACCAGTGGCGGAGCCAGACATTTCGAGCAGTAAAAAAAAAATTTCGCGTCCTAAATTTTTTTTTTTGCGTCCTAAAAATTTTTTTCACACTGAAAATTTGGTAATTCACACAATATATGCATCACAAAAAAATATTTATAAAAATTCATAAATATGTGCTCAAATTGATATATTAAAAATATCACATGTCGGCACTACATCAAAAAGACAGAAATACAAAAAAGTGTCTAAAACTGCACTTTACGATCTTTTAGAAGTACAAAACCATCAAGTATCGAATTTAAATCGAAGCTCTCGGCAATTTCCCTTTCAATATAAAGAACTAAGCTATTTGCAAGAAAATCATCCTCCATTTTGTTGCGTAGTCGTGTTTTAACAATTTTCATTGCTGAAAATGCTCGTTCGGTAGTTGCTGTAGACACTGGAAGAATCAAAATAAGACGAATCAATCTATCAATAAGATAGTATGTCTTTGATTTTTCTGTCTTTGCCAATCCTTGGCATAATTCTGCAATAGAAGACAAATTTTGTAATGTCGGATCGGAATGGACATCAGATTCAAAATACCTCAACTGATATCTCAAATTAATTTTCTCCTGCTCAGAAAAATCAAGAGGATAATACTTCTCCACAAGGATACATATATCATCAATTTTGAAGGATTTATAAGCATCTTTTGGATCCAAAGTAGAGCTAAGTGTCAAAAGTTCCATCGCTTTTTCACCAAACCTATTATCAAGCTCTTGTAATTGAAAGTCGATAGCAGTATTGAATATGTCAAAATGATAATGATGCTCCACTGTAATGTGATTCTTTTGATTACGACCTCGACCTTCAATATAACGAGCACTCAAATCCGGAATGTCAATTTCAGATTTCTTGCAGAAAGAGACAACGTTCTGAAGCAAATTATCCCAACCATCATCTCTCAACTTTTGGATAAGTTTTTTCGCAATAGAAACTGTATGAATAGCATTCAAAATGTCTAGAGATTTTTGCTGCAAAACTTGACAAAGAACATCAGTAATGCCCATGAGTTCCTTCATTAAATGTAAAATAAATATGAACTCGAAGGATGTAAGCATTTTATAAGCAGCCTTAGCATCTCCTCGTTGAGAGTAAGTACCTCCTTCTCTTTGAACATCTTCAAGCACTGTACAAGTAGCATCAAACATCCTTATCATGCTACAAATAGAATTAAAATGAGAACCCCAACGAGAATCACAAGCTCGTTTCAAAGTACCAATTTGGTTAGCCACTTTTTCAGTTTCAAGCTCACCAATAGCTTGCATATGTGCAATTTGTGTTGCATGAACAGGTTGTAGTAGATCATGATGTTTACATGAAGCACTGGCCACATTGATAATAAAATTCAAATTTGTGAAGAACACATGAACAGAATCCACCTCTCTAGATGCAGCAACTAATGCTAATTGTAATCGATGAGCAAAACAATGAATATAGTATGCACAAGGACAATCATTAAGAAATAATGCTTGCAATCATTTCCATTCACCACGCATGTTACTAGCACCATCATATCCTTGTCCACGGATATTTTGAATATCAAGGAGATAACGAGAGAGAACATCAGATATTCCATTCTTTAGAGTTAATGCCGATATGTCTTTAACATGAACTATATCAAAGAAACGTTCTTGTATAAAACCATCTTTGTCAACAAATCTCAAAACAATAGCCATTGGCTCTCTCTTAGACTCATCTCGTGCTTCATCAACAATAATGCAAAATTTAGAGTCTCCAATATCTTTACGAATTTTATTTCGCACTTTACTTGCAATGACATGCAAAATCTCATTTTGAATTGTATGTGAAGTATACCTTGCAGATTGTAGAGCATTTTCCAAAACAACACTTGCAACTTTCTCATTATATGATGCCAACATTTGAATCATCTCAAGAAAATTACCTCGATTTTTTGAATTAAGAGTCTCATCATGACCTCTTAAAGCACATCCTTGAAATGTAAGCCACCGAGCAACATCAATAGAAGTTTTCACACGAAGTCGATTATTTAGAATTTGTTTGTTTGGTACTTTGTGCATTCAATACTTTATCAATATGTTGAGCTTGATTTCGCAAATCCTCACAATATTTCACAGCATTATTATGAGGTGAACAAGGATCCTCCCCAATATGAGTCAAAAAGGCACAATTTTTTCCATCATTAACCTTTTTCCAACTTCTAAATCCCATTATAGTAAATACATCCCATCCAGGACGTCCAAGTGCTTTCATAGAAAAAAGATAACATGGTAGACAATATGCAGCATCCGTAGAACGAGAATACTCAAGCCAAGTTGAAAATTGTGTGAACCAAGAAGCTTGAAAGCGGCGAGGGTGCTTTTCTGGTCCAGAAAGTGGATATTGTTCATTTCGAAGAATAAGTTGATATGGACCATGTTTCAAATAAGCCCACCTTATTTCATCCCCGTTGATTGACTGGATAGTCCCACATCGGAGGACGTAATCCTGGATCACGTTCTATAGAAGAAACATCAACTTCATCAACATTATGTGTGGATAATTCAAAATGAACCTCTTGTGTCTCCGCAATTAGAGCTTCTCCGCAAGGATGTTCTTCATCTTCAACCCTTGATGATTTAAGATGACGCTCATCGGGATTTGAAGTTCCAGTATTAAGAACAAACGGTGTATTACTTTTCGAAATGTCGGCTTCTTTCCTTTTAAAGAACGAATCAATAGTTTTAAGCTTTGACATGATGCATGAACCTAAAATTTTCAAGTCAAATCACAACCCCGTAAGATAGACGATCGAATTACCAATATACATTACCGATATAGAACAAATGCAACTATTTATGATGGGTAGTACCACTAACATGTATTATTCTCTTAATTTGATCAAAGCCAAAAGAGGCTAAACAGTAACACAACAACAATTTTTGCTCAGTTAAAGTTTCAAGCTTTCAGACTTTCAATTATACTACAATTTTTGCCGTATTGTTTAATTGTTCTACATCAAATTGATGTCTATTTATAATGATTAATGGGTACTACTAACATGTATTATTCAATTTTTTTTCTTAATTTGATCAACGCCTAAAGAGCCAAAGAGACTAAACAATATCATAACACAGCATGACGGCAGCAATATAACACTTTTAGGAATCAGAATAATAAAAATAATAATAATAAAAAAAATTAAAAAAGCAAATTCTTGGGATACCTACGGCCTACCTCAGTGTTTCTGGTAAAAATCCAAGCTCCCAATGAACCCAATCCAATCTGTCAATCTGACCAATGACCACCTATTTTCTGTCCTGAAAATACATGACACCCATAACCCATTAAGCCTTAAGGAGGAAAAAAAATCAAGGTTAAATGTATAAAATTAACCCTAAATAAATTTTAAGGAACAAAAAATGCAAAACCCACCTGATCTCCAAAGCCTTACTGCCTGTGACTATGAGAGAGAGCGATTGAGACCTGCAGGCTTGAGAAATGAGAGCATTGTGAGGGATTGTCGGACTGAGTCACTGAGGTGAGGGGGAGAGCCAGAGAGAGGGAGAAGAGGAAGGTGCGTCAGTGCGTGAAACTAAGACTTGAGAAAAGGGGAAACAAAATTTTTTTTAATATATAATATGGGACCATGCAGGCTGCAGCCGCCAAAGGCCCAAAAGCAACAAACAAATTTTTTTTTTTTTTAATATGGAGGGGTCAGCTGCATGAATTGGGCCTTATTTAAGAAAAAAACAAATGAGCTCTTTTTGGAGAATGGAGGGGCCCAATTGAGAAAAAACAAAAATCATAAACTAAACACAAATCAGCTTTCAGTTTTCTCAATAAATTGATGATGAACCTATTTGATTTTTTTTTCAAAAAAAATTCTTGGGGGGGCCACGGGCACCTCTGGCCCACATGTGGCTCCGCCATTGGCGAAGACGGAGATCCAGCCAAGGTGGAAACTAAAGTTCCTAGCTAAGGAGGAAAATAACCCACCTCCAGGACGACCACCTAAGAAGCGACTGAAACGCTTGGATTATATGTTAGAGAATGAGGAGACAAAGTGGCTTGGGTGACAGAGGAAGAAGACGGTGAGGGTTAGAACAAAGAAAAACAGAGCAGAAGCATAGTTGTACAACTCTAAAACGTTCATCTCTTTCTCTCGCAAAATTTCTAATCCTCTCACAAGGTCTAAAACAGGTGTGCCTTCTGAACACATTCTCCACCCGCAATACTGGGTCATCGATGCAAGGTGGCAAACATGTTGGCATATGTGACTTTTGCGACCCATCAAATACCGTGGGCCCCAGGTTTTGGTGTTTTTCCTTTTTCCTTCTTCTATTGGTTTTACTATCACGTGATGGATTTGGTTTACTTCTCCTAGAAGGGTTTAGACTTGTAGTACTTCTTTGATAAGGAGAAGTTGACCGACCTTAGCACCTTATAAAAGGCTAGCTTTAGTCTTTTATTGTTACACAGCAGCAAACGCCGCACAAGAGAAATAGTAGTGTGGGTAGTGTGTTTTCTTCTTGGTTTTGAGAGATAGACAAGAGAGAAAAACAAGAGGGCTGCAGTGCGAAGATAGTGAGCACCAAACCTGTTTTCTTCTTGATTTTGGAGGAGCCAAAATAAGAGAGAAAAAGAAAAGGTGTGCTACTGCGGGAGAGAAAAAGAAATAGAGGCCAACCGCCATCGTATCCCAGCAAAAGAATAAGAGTTAGTATTCCTGTCTTTTGTTTTCTCCTTTTTGAGAATAATCTCTATTGTGTGATAGTGAGATTTGGGTGTATTGGGGTTTTGGGTCTGAGTGATTTTTTTCTCTACTATATTTTTGTACTCCATCTTTCATAGTGAATTTCTTCGTGATCGCCTCTGCCAATGGACGTACCTCACATTGAGGGAACCACTTAAATCTTGGTGTTATCTTGTGTGTGATTGCTCTCACTTTATTTAGTCGTAATTGTGATCGTGTGTTTTTGCACAACAAGTGGTATCAGAGCTTAGGTTCGAGAAATCAAATTGACGGCAAATATGGTGAGTACCAAGTTTGAAGTGGAGAAGTTTAATGGGAAGAATAATTTCTCTCTTTGGCAGAGAAGGATGAAGGATTTGCTGATTCAGGAAGGAGTTCACAAGGCATTATTGGGAAAGGCGAAGAAACCCGAAAAGATGGAGAATGATGTTTAGGAAGAGATGGATGCGAAGGCTGCCAGTGCGATCCGTCTTAATTTGTCAGATGAAGTCATTCACAATGTGATTGATGAAGAAAAGGCAAAATCAATTTGGCAGAAATTGGAGAGTTTGTATATGGCGAAGAATTTGACGAATAAGTTGTACGTGAAGAAGCAGCTATATGGTTTACAGATGGAGGAAAATACAGATCTGCTGGAGCATCTCAACAATTTCAACATGTTGAATACACAATTATTGAATTTTGCAGTGAAGATTGGAGAAGAAGATAAAGCGATACTTCTGTTGGCATCGCTTCCCCCTTCTTATGATCACCTGGTTACAACATTGTTATATGGGAAAGAGACTCTGGCGTTTGAAGAGGTAACAAGATCTCTCTTGTCACATGAGACGCGAAGAAAACCTATCAATGATCAGGCTGATGGGCTTGTGGCACGGTTTGAGCCAAAGCGTGGAAAAGATAAGTTTAAGGGGAAGAATGGCAGAGGTAAGCAGTATCGGTCTATGTCACGATCGGCATAGAGTGGAGAATCTCGGTCAGATGCAAAAGATGTGGAGTGCTATTATTGTCATAAGAAAGGGCACTACAGAAAATTTTGCAGGCTGATGAAACAAGATCTTGAAGATAAGAAGAGACAAGGTTTGGAGATTCAGTCAGTGTGGCCGATGGTGAGTCTGATGATAGCGAGGTTAGCGCAGATGTTCTTTCAGTTTCCTCAGGTAAAAATTCTCTCATAGACTCTTGGGTTTTGGATTCTACTTGTTCATATCATATGTGTCCGAATAGGCAGTGGTTCGACACATTTAAATCCTGTAATGCGGGTACAGTGCTAATGGGCAATGATGCTAGGTGTAAGGCCATTGGACTAGGTACCATAAAAGTCAGGATGTTTGATGGGATTGTCAGGATACTCACTAATGTTAGATATGTTCCCGACTTTAAGAAAAATTTGATCTCATTAGGCACATTAGATTCTTTGGGCTATGGTTATTCAGCCAAAGATGGAGTTATGAAAATAACTAAAGGTGCTATGGTGATAATGAAAGGCAAGAAAATTGGCAATTTGTATAAGTTACTCGGGGACGCAGTTACAGGTAGAGCTGCAGTGTCCACCTCGGCAGAACCAAATGATGATAACACAGTTTTGTGGCATATGCGAATTGGTCATTTAGGCGAGCGTAGTATGTTTGAGCTTCACAAGAGGAATTTGTTAAAAGGTGTGAAGTCATGTAAATTGGGTTTCTGCAAGTACTGTCTATATGGGAAGCAACGAAGAGTCAGCTTTAAGGTGGCATCTCATACTAGCAAAGGTGTTCTCGACTATGTTCACTCAGATGTTTGGGGACCAGTGGCGGTGCCATCAAACGGAGGTGCACATTATTTTGTCAGTTTTATTGATGATTTCTCAAGAAAGGTCTGGGTATATTTTATGAAGCACAAGTCAGAGGTTTTCACTATCTTCAAGCAGTGGAAGGCGCAGGTGGAAAATCAGACTGGAAGAAGAGTAAAGTATCTGAGATCCGACAATGGGTTAGAATACAAAGACACTGCATTCTTGGAATTCTGCAAAACAGAAGGCATTACTCGTCACTTCACAGTGAGAGGGACTCCACAGCAAAACGGAGTTGCCAAAAGGATGAACAGAACATTGTTGGAAAAGGCGAGATGTATGAGGTTAAGTGCAGGATTGCCAAAGAGTTTTTGGGCTGAGGCAGTTAATTATGCATGCTTCGTCACCAACCGATCTCCAGCCACTGGGATTGACTTCAAGATTCCAGAGGAAGTATGGTCAGGTAAACTGGTTGATTATTCTATGTTGAGAATATTTGGTTGTCCGACATACGTTCATGTGCAGAGTGGAAAACGATCGAAGTTAGATTCAAAGTCAAGAAAATGTATTTGTCTTGGTTTGGAATCTGGTGTTAAAGGCTATAGGCTCTGGGATCCAGTCTCAAAGAAGAAGATTGTTAGCAGAGACGTGGTATTTGATGAGGCCTATATGTTAAGAAAGAGTGAGAGTGAAGCATGGACTGAGAGCCAGAAAGGGAAACAAGTCGTGGAGGTGGAGCTTGATGAA
>NC_081546.1:17874079-17887446 GCF_901000735.1 Corylus avellana
GCGCCTAACTCATTTCATAAAATCGGTTTTATAAGAGAGGGTTACTTATTCTTTATAAACATAATCAAGATCTTGTTCACAGACTGTTGGCATATGTGACTTTTGCGACCCATCAAATACCGTGGGCCCCAGGTTTTGGTGTTTTTCCTTTTTCCTTCTTCTATTGGTTTTACTATCACGTGATGGATTTGGTTTACTTCTCCTAGAAGGGTTTGGACTTGTAGTACTTCTTTGATAAGGAGAAGTTGACCGACCTTAGCACCTTATAAAAGGCTAGCTTTAGTCTTTTATTGTTACACAGCAGCAAACGCCGCACAAGAGAAATAGTAGTGTGGGTAGTGTGTTTTTCTTCTTGGTTTTGAGAGATAGACAAGAGAGAAAAACAAGAGGGCTGCAGTGCGAAGATAGTGAGCACCAAACCTATTTTCTTCTTGATTTTGGAGGAGCCAAAATAAGAGAGAAAAAGAAAAGTGTGCTACTGCGGGAGAGAAAAAGAAATAGAGACCAACCGCCATCGTATCCCAGCAAAAGAAGAAGAGTTAGTATTCCTGTCTTTTGTTTTCTCCTTTTTTTGAGAATAATCTCTATTGTGTGATAGTGAGATTTGGGTGTATTGGGGTTTTGGGTCTGAGTGATTTTTTTCTCTACTATATTTTTGTACTCCATCTTTCATAGTGAATTTCTTCGTGATCGCCTCTGCCAGTGGATGTACCTCACATTGAGGGAACCACTTAAATCTTGGTGTTATCTTGTGTGTGATTGCTCTCACTTTATTTAGCCGTAATTGTGATCGTGTGTTTTTTGCACAACAAGTGGTATCAGAGCTTAGGTTCGAGAAATCAAATTGACGGCAAATATGGCGAGTACCAAGTTTGAAGTGGAGAAGTTTAATGGGAAGAATAATTTCTCTCTTTGGCACAGAGAAGGATGAAGGATTTGCTGATTCAGCAAGGAGTTCACAAGGCATTATTGGGAAAGGCGAAGAAACCCGAAAAGATGGAGAATGATGTTTGGGAAGAGATGGATGCGAAGGCTGCCAGTGCGATCCGTCTTAATTTGTCAGATGAAGTCATTCACAATGTGATTGATGAAGAAAAGGCAGAATCAATTTGGCAGAAATTGGAGAGTTTGTATATGGCGAAGAATTTGACGAATAAGCTGTACGTGAAGAAGCAGCTATATGGTTTACAGATGGAGGAAAATACAGATCTGCTGGAGCATCTCAACAAGTTCAACATGTTGAATACACAATTGTTGAATTTTGCAGTGAAGATTGGAGAAGAAGATAAAGCGATACTTCTGTTGGCATCGCTTCCCCCTTCTTATGATCACCTGGTTACAACATTGTTATATGGGAAAGAGACTCTGGCGTTTGAAGAGGTAACAAGATCTCTCTTGTCACATGAGACGCGAAGAAAACCTATCAATGATCAGGCTGATGGGCTTGTGGCACGGTTTGAGCCAAAGCGTGGAAAAGATAAGTTTAAGGGGAAGAATGGCAGAGGTAAGCAGTATCGGTCTATGTCACGATCGGCACAGAGTGGAGAATCTCGGTCAGATGCAAAAGATGTGGAGTGCTATTATTGTCATAAGAAAGGGCACTACAGAAAATTTTGCAGGCTGATGAAACAAGATCTTGAAGATAAGAAGAGACAAGGTTCTGGAGATTCAGTCAGTGTGGCCGATGGTGAGTCTGATGATAGCGAGGTTAGCGCAGATGTTCTTTCAGTTTCCTCAGGTAAAAATTCTCTCATAGACTCTTGGGTTTTGGATTCTGCTTGTTCATATCATATGTGTCCGAATAGGCAGTGGTTCGACACATTTAAATCCTGTAATGCGGGTACAGTGCTAATGGGCAATGATGCTAGGTGTAAGGCCATTGGACTAGGTACCATAAAAGTCAGGATGTTTGATGGGATTGTCAGGATACTCACTAATGTTAGATATGTTCCCGACCTTAAGAAAAATTTGATCTCATTAGGCACATTAGATTCTTTGGGCTATGGTTATTCAGCCAAAGATGGAGTTATGAAAATAACTAAAGGTGCTATGGTGATAATGAAAGGCAAGAAAATTGGCAATTTGTATAAGTTACTCGGGGACACAATTACAGGTGGAGCTGCAGTGTCCACCTCAACAGAACCAAATGATGATAACACAATTTTGTGGCATATGCGGCTTGGTCATTTAGGCGAGCGTAGTATGTTTGAGCTTCACAAGAGGAATTTGTTAAAAGGTGTGAAGTCATGTAAATTGGGTTTCTGCAAGTACTGTCTATATGGGAAGCAACGAAGAGTCAACTTTAAGGTGGCATCTCATACTAGCAAAGGTGTCCTCGACTATGTTCACTTAGATGTTTGGGGACCAGTGGCGGTGCCATCAAACGGAGGTGCACATTATTTTGTCAGTTTTATTGATGATTTCTCAAGAAAGGTCTGGGTATATTTTATGAAGCACAAGTCAGAGGTTTTCACTATCTTCAAGCAGTGGAAGGCGCAGGTGGAAAATCAGATTGGAAGAAGAGTAAAGTATCTGAGATCCAACAATGGGTTAGAATACAAAGACACTGCATTCTTGGAATTCTGCAAAACAGAAGGCATTACTCGTCACTTCACAGTGAGAGGGACTCCATAGCAAAACGGAGTTGCCGAAAGGATGAACAGAACATTGTTGGAAAAGGCAAGATGTATGAGGTTAAGTGCGGGATTGCCAAAGAGTTTCTGGGCTGAGGCAGTTAATTATGCACGCTTCGTCACCAACCGATCTCCAGCCGCTGGGATTGACTTCAAGATTCCAGAGGAAGTATGGTCAGGTAAACTGGTTGATTATTCTATGTTGAGAATATTTGGTTGTCCGACATACGTTCATGTGCAGAGTGGAGAACGATCGAAGTTAGATTCAAAGTCAAGAAAATGTATTTGTCTTGGTTTGGAATCTGGTGTTAAAGGCTATAGGCTCTGGGATCCAATCTCAAAGAAGAAGATTATTAGCAGAGACGTGGTATTTGATGAGGCCTATATGTTAAGAAAGAGTGAGAGTGAAGCATCGACTAAGAGCCAGAAAGGGAAACAAGTCGTGGAGGTGGAGCTTGATGAACAGTGTTCACTCAAGGACATATGTGATGACGAAGAATCGTCAAGAGATTCAGAGCACCGAGAAGAGCCTTATTCTTTAGCAAGAGGCAGAGAGAAACGTGATTGAAAAGCACCGGAGAGGTATGGATTTGAGGACATGGTTTCCTTTGCTCTGACAGCTAGTAGTGGAGTCTCATCGTCTGTTCAGAATGGCATGTCGACAGAGGTGGAGTTACTACAGAAAGGTAAAGCTTGGGAATCGACAGAATTGCTCAAGGCAAAGAAGGCTAAAGGGTGCAGATGGGTCTACAGAAAGAAAGAGCCAACAGAGAAAGTTGTGTGGCCAAAAGGACTGGCAGAGAAGCATGGTAGTTTGTCTAAACCAAGTCCTATGCTCAAGTTCAAGAGGTGCTTGGACTTGAGTGTCACTTGTGGATTGTGATAGCCCTTAGGGGCTTGGGCGGAGGCATCAGAAGGAGATTCGTTTTGTTGTGATTTGATGGGTTTCAAGTCAAGGTGGAGATTGTTGGCATATGTGACTTTTGCAACCCATCAAATACCGTGGCCCCAGGTTTTGGTGTTTTTCCTTTTTCCTTCTTCTATTGGTTTTACTATCACGTGATGGATTTGGTTTACT
Source organism: Corylus avellana (assembly GCF_901000735.1). Taxonomy (NCBI): domain Eukaryota; kingdom Viridiplantae; phylum Streptophyta; class Magnoliopsida; order Fagales; family Betulaceae; genus Corylus; species Corylus avellana. Next base: position 17,877,791 of record NC_081546.1, read on the forward strand.
TCTCCTAGAAGGGTTTGGACTTGTAGTACTTCTTTGATAAGGAGAAGTTGACCGACCTTAGCACCTTATAAAAGGCTAGCTTTAGTCTTTTATTGTTACATAGCAGCAAACGCCGCACAAGAGAAATAGTAGTGTGGGTAGTGTGTTTTTCTTCTTGGTTTTGAGAGATAGACAAGAGAGAAAAACAAGAGGGCTGCAGTGCGAAGATAGTGAGCACCAAACCTATTTTCTTCTTGATTTTGGAGGAGCCAAAATAAGAGAGAAAAAGAAAAGGTGTGCTACTGCGGGAGAGAAAAAGAAATAGAGACCAACCGCCATCGTATCCCAGCAAAAGAAGAAGAGTTAGTATTCCTGTCTTTTGTTTTCTCCTTTTTTTGAGAATAATCTCTATTGTGTGATAGTGAGATTTGGGTGTATTGGGGTTTTGGGTCTGAGTGATTTTTTTCTCTACTATATTTTTGTACTCCATCTTTCATAGTGAATTTCTTCATGATCGCCTCTGCCAGTGGACGTACCTCACATTGAGGGAACCACTTAAATCTTGGTGTTATCTTGTGTGTGATTGCTCTCACTTTATTTAGCCGTAATTGTGATCGTGTGTTTTTGCACAACAAAGGTGTTGGCAAAGCCACGACCCAGCGACAACAACAGATGTTGGAGACATCTCGCTTATGGAAGAGAAATGCTAGGGTTCAATAAATTCCCTATATTTGGCTCATATTCTCTTACAATCGACCATTAGATTTGTGGGGTCCACTATTGACTTATGTGGGATTTACTTAAGTCTACAAATCTAATGGTTGATTGTAAGGGAATATGGGTCAAATATGGGGAACTTATTGACCCCTAGCATTTCTCCTTATGGAAATACCTGATGTGTTTCTTAAAAAACAAAAAACAAAAAAGTTGGGCTTAAAACTAGGGAGGCCACATGAAGACTTTTAAGAATATCTTACATGCAGCCATAAAGTTGATAAAGCTCAAAGGTTTGGTCATTGTGGTGATTATCAATTGATTACCGGGCAAACGAATTCCAGCAAGATTGGTAGGAGTTCCATTTTAAGGGGAATGGAATGTAAATGTTAGGGGTCTAATAATAGAGGTATTTTAGAATTAAAAAACGTTAGGATAATATGTCATCTTTATAGATAATATTAGAAGTAGGAATTAGAATTTAAATATTAGAGATAAGTATTATCATTAGAGTAGTTTATTTTACTTAATCTTTTATTTTCACTATGCATTGTAATTGTCTATTTAAAGACATCAAGTTCATTAATAAATTAATCACAAAATTAATCCCAAACCTTGTGTTTGAAAAAGGGTTTTTAGGTTTCCTTAAAATCTAAAAGGCGTAGATTATCTTAGAATTTAAGGTTTAGGTTCCCTCGGAACCTAACATCTATCCCCATGTGTTGACAATCATTCACGTAACAGGACCACTCTATCTCTACCTCAACATTTCTAGACTTGTTTAGAGATTGTCATGCACCACTTTAGCCTCCACTTCAAGATGGCCAGGACCCTCATGAAGTCACCCATTGATACCACTCCTAGGGAAGGGGAGTAATTTGGGGATGTGTTGCTACTTCATTTGTCCTTTGTGACAAAAATGGGGAGATGTGTGTTGGAAAGTAGGAAGTGGAGATGATCGCTTTGAGGGGGGAATGATTCTTTGGAGGTCGAGCGTGAAAATGAATTCAAACAGATGGGAGAAAGATATTTTTCATTGTACATCTTTGGTGATACACGCTCCTATTATATACACATATGATTGTAACTATACAAGGGATTTTCCATGATTCTTGGGATTGCATTGAATACACAATTACCCCATATATGTCATGATTAATATATTTCCATGCAGGTGTGAATGTTATTCCTTTTTTGTATAATCCTTGCTGTCTTTGACTTCCTTAGTGAGTATGCATTGATGTGCTGTTAAGCAAGGTGACAACATAGAGTTTCCTTTTGTAATAGCTTTATGAAACGTGTGCAGCAAGTGCCTTGCTGTCGAGCAGGGAGATCTTCCATTTGTAGTTACATGCAGATTGGAGTTTCCTTGTGTAGTGCTAGGAGACGTGTGATTGTGCTGAGCATTAGAATATTCGCTTACACCCCCCTTCAAGTGCATGGGTGGGGACACCACACAAAGCTTGTCCCGTAAGAGCGCAAAGCGAGCCGACCCAAGAGCTTTTGTAAAGATATCTGCGATTTGATCAACTGTGGCAATGTAGCAAACAGAAATATCTTTGGTCACCACCTTTTCTCGTACAAAGTGGTAGTCAATTTCAATATGTTTCGTACGAGCATGGAAGACAGGATTGGATGCAAGGGCAAGTGCACCAATATTGTCGCACCATAGTGTGGGTGGCATAGGAAGGACAACTCGTAAATCTTTGAGTAACATGAGAAGCCAATAGAGATCAGCAGTAGCAACTGCCATGGCTCGATATTCAGCTTCGGTACTTGAGCGAGAGACAACATGTTGCTTCTTGGCACTCCAAGAGACGAGGCATGGACCAAAGAAAACCCCAAACCCAGTGGTGGATCGCCGGTCATCAGGATTGCCAGCCCAATCAGAATCACAAAAGGCTTGAAGATGCAATGCTCCTTTTGTAAAGTAGAGGCCATGGTCCATCATCCCTTTTAAATATCGCAGTACGCGTTTGGCTGCAGTCCAATGGAGGGTGGTTGGAGAGTGCATGAATTGACAGAGTTGGTTCACAGCATAAGCAATTTCGGGCCTTGTTAAGGTGCAATATTGGAGAGCCCCAACAACATGGCGATACTCAGTTGCATCAGGTAAAGGATCACCACTAGACTTACTAAGTTTCTGACATGAACTCAAGGGAGTAGTTGCAGGCTTCGCACCTAGCATGCGTGTGCGATGGAGTAAGTCTGCAATGTATTTAGACTGATTTAAGTGAAGTCCGTGGCTGTCCCGAGCAGCATGAAAAAGGCAAGGGGGCCAAGATCCTTGAGTGAAAAATCATGCTTGAGGTGATCAATGAGCTTGAGAATGAGAGGTTCACCTGTTCCTGTAATAAGAATGTCATCGACATACACTAGAAAATAGATCAAAATAGAACCTTTGTGAAAGACAAATAAGGAGTGATCAACTGAGGATTCAAGAAAGCCCAAGGTAGTGAGAGCATGAGAGAGACGGGTGAACCAAGCTCTTGGGGCTTGTTTGAGACCATAGATAGCTTTTTTCAAACAACAAACACAGTCAGGATGGGTTGAATCAACGAACCCCTGTGGTTGTTCCATGAACACTTCTTCATCCAATACACCATGGAGGAAGGCATTTGAGATATCTAACTTGCGAACTGGCCAATCATTGTGCACAGCAAGAGCAAGCACAAGGCGAACTGTAGGGATCTTAAGGACCGGACTGAAAGTCTCAAAATAGTCAATGCCACCTTGTTGATCAAATCCTTTGGCGACTAATCGGGCTTTGAAACGTTCAATACTGCCATCAGAGTGTTGTTTGATTTTATAGACCCATTTATTACGAATGACATTTTTGTCTTTGGGTCGAGGACATAGGACCCAAGTGTGGTTGGCAAGGAGAGCGTCAAATTCAGCTCCCATTGCTGCTCTCCATTCCTGATGCTTCATAGCTTGAGAAAAACATGTGGGCTCCGATGGAAGGGTGGGAGCAGTGAAACACTTGGGAGGATACTTGGACGAGTAGTAGATATGATAGTCTGGAAATTGACGTGGTCGTAGATTCCCAGTTCTGGAGCGAGTAACAATGGAAGATGGGACAGATGTAGTGCTGCCAGATGGATCATCTGTAGGAATGAAAGGCATGCTAGAGTTAGGCACGTCCACATGTGCTGTGGCAGGGGCAGCAGGAGCAGCAAGTCTTGGAGAATTGGGAGACTCAACAGGAGTAGCTGGCTGTGAGTCATCAGCCCTATTGTCCACATCTGCAGAGATAGTCACATGGTGTATAGAAGACAAGGAACCAATGTTTGTGGACACATTTGTGTTACCCATGAGTTCCAATGGAATAGTAGCACAAGTGGAGGGACCTACAAGAGAAGGTGAGGGTCTAGATGTTGTATTTTCTCCTAACACATGTCCTTGGTGAGGAACTAACGTGGGTTCAATATTTTGAATAAAAGGATATAAGGATTGGGGAGGTGCACATACCTGGTCGGAGGAGCGTGGGACCGTATCTTTCGCTGGAAATGAGGTCTCATCAAACACAACATTGCGGGTTATGTAGACACGATTGGTAGCAAGGTCTAAGCAACGATACCCACGATGGTTGGCACTATAACCCACGAATATGCATTTTTTGCTTCTAAGTAATAATTTATGAGCATTGTATGGTCGAAGCAAAGGGAAGCATGAACAACCAAATACCTTCAAGATGGAATAATCGGGTTCCACGTTGAGGAGTTTGGTATAAGGAGACATATTTTGTAAAACAGGGGTAGGTAACCGGTTAATTAAATACACTGCAGTGTTAAATGCATCAACCCAGAATTTAGAGTTGAGATGCGATTGGGCTAACAGTGTGAGACCAGTTTCTACTATATGGCGATGTTTTCTCTCTGAGATGCCATTTTGTTGTGGCGTGTGGGGACATGAGCGACGATGAAAAATGCCATGAGTAGACAGAAAATTTTGGAATTGGTTTGACATGTATTCACCCCCACCATCTGATTGCAGAGTTTTGATTTTAGAAGACAATTGATTTTCAGCAAGTGATTTAAATTTCACAAAGCAGATGAACACATCAGATTTAGAGTGCAAAGGAAACAGCCAAGTGAAGCGAGAAAATTCATCAATAAAAAGAACATAGTATTTGCAGCCACTTATGGATGGAATAGGAGATGTCCACACATCAGTATGGATAATTTCAAGAGGACTTTTGCTAATACGACACAAATTAGAAAAAGGTAATTGCTTGCTCTTGGCAAGTTGACAAGACTCACACATAATGGTTTTTGACATTTGACCATCTACTGGAAGATGATAGTTTTTGAGTAATTGTTGCACAAGATGCATAGCAGGATGCCCTAACCGATTATGCCAAATGGGAAAGGTCGTCTTGACTCCAAGAAAGGCGGTGAACTTATTGATTTTATTTTGTGGCTGTCGTGGAAAGCGAATAGGATACAGCCCATTCTCACTCCGACCCTGTAGCAATGTCCTTCCCGTCCATAGGTCCTTTACAACAAAATAAGAAGACGTTAGTAAAAAGTAACAATCATTGTCTTCACAAAATTTTTGAATTGATAACAAATTCGCAGCTGCATCTGGACAATATAACACATGATCTAAATTGAGTTTATTGGGTAGAGAGATTGAACCAGTCTTAGAGATTTGTAAAGCAGTGCCATTCCCCACAGCTATAGTCTCATTTCCTTGGTAATCCTCTTGTAGGTTCAGATTTTCCAAGGCTGAAGTGATGTGATGGTTCGCACCACTATCTGCATACCATGGTTGATCATCTTGTGGAATATTTTTGTTGGCTGCCATAGCTGCCAATTGTGATGGTGGTTGCCGGCCCTGGAAGGAAAAATCCATCCTGTGATAACAGTCCAACGCTTGATGGTTGGGCTTGCCACATATTTGACATGGAGCACGTGTGGCTTGAAATGGTGAGGTGCCTCGATTTGGTGCTTGCTTTTGCTGAGCATTGAATCTGGAAGGATGTGGTTTTGAGGTAGATCCTCGAGGATAGATTGGACCACGGATATTTTTATGCTTACGGTTTAGGTATTGGCTTTGTCTATTAGCCATCATTGCAAAACTACCAGTGTCTGGAAGCACAGATTGATTTTGATTTTCCAACAAAGTTTCATAGTTCAAGAGTTCATCTTGAAACTCATGAAAGGTGAGATTAGACTTGCGAGTGGCAAAAGAGTAGGATGTAATAAAGGAATTGAAAGAGGGATTGAGTCCACTTACAATGTAGGATATCATATCCTCATCTTCCACAAGTTTCCCAACAGCAGATAGCTTGTTAGCAAGAGTTTTTGCACCTTGGATGTACTCCAGGCAAGACTTCGACCCTTGCTTCAGACTTTGGAGTTGGTGCTTGAGATGGCTTACACGACTTCTTGACTGTGAAGCAAAACGTGTAGCAAGTGCCTTCCATGCCTGATGGGCTGTTTTTAAACCATAAACAATACCCAACACACTTTCAGAGAGTGTGGCATTGATCAAGCTCAAAACGCATTGATCTTTCCTACCCCAGTTTACAAATTCTGGGTTAACAGCATCAGTTGGCTTTCCTTGTTCATCAAGAACAAACTGAGGAGGACATGGCTCTGTCCCTTCTGCAAAGCCAAGTAAGTCATGACATGCGAGCACTGGGGAGATTTGAGAAAGCCAGAAAAGGTAATTGGAAGGGGTAAGTCTAATGGAAATCATATGAGAGACATTGGGTGGAACAAAGGTTGATGCAGCAACAGAGTTGGAGGAGGAGGCCATTTCGGATCAACAACTAGGTGTTAACCACAAAGCTCTGATACCATGAAAATGAATTCAAACAGATGGGAGAAAGATATTTTTCATTGTACATCTTTGGTGATACACGCTCCTATTATATACACATATGATTGTAACTATACAAGGGATTTTCCATGATTCTTGGGATTGCATTGAATACACAATTACCCCATATATGTCATGATTAATATATTTCCATGCAGGTGTGAATGTTATTCCTTTTTCGTATAATCCTTGCTGTCTTTGACTTCCTTAGTGAGTATGCATTGATGTGCTGTTAAGCAAGGTGACAACATAGAGTTTCCTTTTGTAATAGCTTTATGAAACGTGTGCAGCAAGTGCCTTGCTGTCGAGCAGGGAGATCTTCCATTTGTAGTTACATGCAGATTGGAGTTTCCTTGTGTAGTGCTAGGAGACGTGTGATTGTGCTGAGCATTAGAATATTCGCTTACAGAGTGGTGTGTTTTAAAAATGTTAACATTTTATGTTTGTGTATTTTACTTTGTGGTTTCCTGTGACAGTTTGAGTTTTGTTTCAGCTATGTATTTCTCTGTTTATCTTAATTACTCTTAACTGACTTTCGATGTTTTGTAAATTCAAACTCATGCATGTCTTATGTTACCACACCCATTGTACGTGAGTTAGTTTCTTAATCTCAATGCTTTTGATGGGTTTGCTATTAATTTCTAAAAAATAGGTATATGACTCAATTGATCTACCTTGGTTTAGTTGTGGTTTGATAAACTTGGGTGGGATTGTATTTTGGTGTTGTTTTCCTTGTATTTCTGTTGAGTTTTTGTCATGGTAAATTTTGTCACCAGAGGGCTCAAGGGGGAGATTGCTAAGTTCTAAAAGTCTATCTACATTTGGTTTGCAAATCTTATATGTATTTTTATTTCATTACCTTGTATTTTTGGTATGACATTGTAAGGGTTTTAGGTTCCTTAGTGAGTTTCTGTGCATTCCCATTCTCAAGCCCATCACGACGTACAAGTGGTGAAAATCCACAAAGAGTCGCAACCTCTTTTGATTCCAAGCACATCAAGACGATTAAGTGACGAAGAGCCACAAAGTGGTCTATGCCTGGTCCCGTTCACAAGCTCGTCACGACAGACCAGTAACGGGAAGCCATAGAGAGTTCTCAGCCAATTTTCATGCACAGCTCGTTCAAATGCCGTCATGATATCCTCCGTACAAAACTTGTAAAATGTCAGAGACTTAGTGATGAAAACCTAGCCGCTCGTCACGATGCGAGTAATCCTTGTCGTGACGGAAACGAAAAAATTTCTAAGACTATATATTTTTCAGATCTGACTTTCTTTTGATGTAACACCCCGCATTTTAAAATAAGGCGTAAGTGGAAATATCAATTTCACACGTTACATTACTACTATAACAACACAAGAAAAAATACACTAATAAATTTTTTACCTCTATTAGACATCATGGACCTCCAAAAAAAATCATAACTTCCAATTCATTATATAAATTATTTCCAATTAAAATGTTATTGTTTATACAAAATATTAAAACATGCAAAACAAGACATTAATACAATCTACACGACTGACTTAACTTAAGTCAAAACTCCACAAGCTTGAGGTCCATGTGCACCTCAAGAAAAGCCCTTCAAGCACACCCATTGGATTGCCCCAGTCATCCAAATTTGCAAGTGCTACAATAAGATCTATGTAATTGTGGAAGTACCATATTTACACAGGCAAACAAGTGAGTAAATTGGTTTCAATAATATAAAGGTTACTAATTTTATTATGAACATTAATAAAGAAAATCTCACGATGGATGCAATGACAATTAAATGCTGAATGATATCTTATTTATTTTCTTTCATTCCACTCGTTTAGAGCCAACACTCAGTTAACGGATATATTTGGAGCCGACACTCCCACCATATAAAGCTTATTTATTTGCTATTAGAAGCCTATGGTCCCAGCTGACTTAAAGCCTACAATCTCAGTCTTGTTTTTAATTAATATTTTACGGGAGTGTATGGTTCTACTGGTTGCCATCTCAACCCCTGCTACTTACCAGCTTTGTTATTAACACTAGCTAGAGGGAACGTGCAATGCACATGCTTGATTCCTGGTATTATGTATTTTTGTAATACTTAACTTTGAAAATACAATATCATATATAAAATGCATTATAAATATATTTAATATGTAGTGCTTGTATAAGCACATCTTTAATTTTTTAAGAGAAGTAAACTAAGACCATGTCTTTTTATTATTTGTATTATAAGATAATTTTCTAATTATTGTTTTTTCATTTTTCTTTTTAAAATTATATTTAGAACAATTTCTTGTACGGTATGAACACATTCTCCAAGCTCGAACCTAAAAAAGGCAAACAAGGTAAGCACGAAAAGAAAGTGCCTTGTGTTGAGTGTAATCTCTCTCTGATACTCAAATAAGATCTCTGAGAAAGTGGATGTAAGCTATGAATAATTTAGCATGTCGTTGATACCGTGGGATTGGCCTATAAATAGGTTGATAGTTTTACCCGGATTAGAACTCTATCTTCAATTTTTATACGATCCTGGAGACAATCTTATCCGAGTCTTGTAACTTGATAATGGCGAAGAGTAGTTATTGTTTATGAACTCTAACACTATCTTCATAGGATAATCATGAGAGAAGTTTATAACTTAATGGGAGATGACCATCAAAGGGAGTCCTTAACTGAATAATACTCAATCACTGAGTATTAGAAGTTGGCTTGTCCAGTGTATCTGATGACAGCAATAAGATAATTCCTAGGATACCGAGGGATCGGCAGCCTCGGGAATATATCCCCGAGTGACCCATTCCCAGGTGACCGTGTTTTGGCAATATCTTTCTTCCTTCCAATAATGACTTTCGTGGGCTGAGCCCCTATCAACTTTGGGTTATATTAGCCAGGACTTAAGTCATAGCTCTGTTACTGGACTAGGATTTCGCAGCCCACTGGACCTTAGTGAAGGATATTTTCCCATCACTAAACATGGAAGAAAACAAATTGTAACATTGTGTCCTTCCATCCATTGGCTTTACGCAAATCTCAATCTACAAACCAATAGAAACATTAGAAATTTAGACAAATAAGCACCAAATAATCTCAATTCATGTAAGAAGACTTTTAACTGAATGATATACCACCCACAATACACTTTTATGTTT
>NC_081546.1:17887546-17897655 GCF_901000735.1 Corylus avellana
GAAAATGAATTCAAACAGATGGGAGAAAGATATTTTTCATTGTACATCTTTGGTGATACACGCTCCTATTATATACACATATGATTGTAACTATACAAGGGATTTTCCATGATTCTTGGGATTGCATTGAATACACAATTACCCCATATATGTCATGATTAATATATTTCCATGCAGGTGTGAATGTTATTCCTTTTTTGTATAATCCTTGCTGTCTTTGACTTCCTTAGTGAGTATGCATTGATGTGCTGTTAAGCAAGGTGACAACATAGAGTTTCCTTTTGTAATAGCTTTATGAAACGTGTGCAGCAAGTGCCTTGCTGTCGAGCAGGGAGATCTTCCATTTGTAGTTACATGCAGATTGGAGTTTCCTTGTGTAGTGCTAGGAGACGTGTGATTGTGCTGAGCATTAGAATATTCGCTTACAGAGTGGTGTGTTTTAAAAATGTTAACATTTTATGTTTGTGTATTTTACTTTGTGGTTTCCTGTGACAGTTTGAGTTTTGTTTCAGCTATGTATTTCTCTGTTTATCTTAATTACTCTTAACTGACTTTCGATGTTTTGTAAATTCAAACTCATGCATGTCTTATGTTACCACACCCATTGTATGTGAGTTAGTTTCTTAATCTCAATGCTTTTGATGGGTTTGCTATTAATTTCTAAAAAATAGGTATATGACTCAATTGATCTACCTTGGTTTAGTTGTGGTTTGATAAACTTGGGTGGGATTGTATTTTGGTGTTGTTTTCCTTGTATTTCTGTTGAGTTTTTGTCATGGTAAATTTTGTCACCAGAGGGCTCAAGGGGGAGATTGCTAAGTTCTAAAAGTCTATCTACATTTGGTTTGCAAATCTTATATGTATTTTTATTTCATTACCTTGTATTTTTGGTATGACATTGTAAGGGTTTTAGGTTCCTTAGTGAGTTTCTGTGCATTCCCATTCTCAAGCCCATCACGACGTACAAGTGGTGAAAATCCACAAAGAGTCGCAACCTCTTTTGATTCCAAGCACATCAAGACGATTAAGTGACGGAGAGCCACAAAGTGGTCTATGCCTGGTCCCGTTCACAAGCTCGTCACGACAGACCAGTAACGGGAAGCCATAGAGAGTTCTCAGCCAATTTTCATGCACAGCTCGTTCAAATGCCGTCATGATATCCTCCGTACAAAACTTGTAAAATGTCAGAGACTTAGTGATGAAAACCTAGCCGCTCGTCACGATGCGAGTAATCCTTGTCGTGACGGAAACGAAAAAATTTCTAAGACTATATATTTTTCAGATCTGACTTTCTTTTGATGTAACACCCCGCATTTTAAAATAAGGCGTAAGTGGAAATATCAATTTCACACGTTACATTACTACTATAACAACACAAGAAAAAATACACTAATAAATTTTTTACCTCTATTAGACATCATGGACCTCCAAAAAAAATCATAACTTCCAATTCATTATATAAATTATTTCCAATTAAAATGTTATTGTTTATACAAAATATTAAAACATGCAAAACAAGACATTAATACAATCTACACGACTGACTTAACTTAAGTCAAAACTCCACAAGCTTGAGGTCCATGTGCACCTCAAGAAAAGCCCTTCAAGCACACCCATTGGATTGCCCCAGTCATCCAAATTTGCAAGTGCTACAATAAGATCTATGTAATTGTGGAAGTACCATATTTACACAGGCAAACAAGTGAGTAAATTGGTTTCAATAATATAAAGGTTACTAATTTTATTATGAACATTAATAAAGAAAATCTCACGATGGATGCAATGACAATTAAATGCTGAATGATATCTTATTTATTTTCTTTCATTCCACTCGTTTAGAGCCAACACTCAGTTAACGGATATATTTGGAGCCGACACTCCCACCATATAAAGCTTATTTATTTGCTATTAGAAGCCTATGGTCCCAGCTGACTTAAAGCCTACAATCTCAGTCTTGTTTTTAATTAATATTTTACGGGAGTGTATGGTTCTACTGGTTGCCATCTCAACCCCTGCTACTTACCAGCTTTGTTATTAACACTAGCTAGAGGGAACGTGCAATGCACATGCTTGATTCCTGGTATTATGTATTTTTGTAATACTTAACTTTGAAAATACAATATCATATATAAAATGCATTATAAATATATTTAATATGTAGTGCTTGTATAAGCACATCTTTAATTTTTTAAGAGAAGTAAACTAAGACCATGTCTTTTTATTATTTGTATTATAAGATAATTTTCTAATTATTGTTTTTTCATTTTTCTTTTTAAAATTATATTTAGAACAATTTCTTGTACGGTATGAACACATTCTCCAAGCTCGAACCTAAAAAAGGCAAACAAGGTAAGCACGAAAAGAAAGTGCCTTGTGTTGAGTGTAATCTCTCTCTGATACTCAAATAAGATCTCTGAGAAAGTGGATGTAAGCTATGAATAATTTAGCATGTCGTTGATACCGTGGGATTGGCCTATAAATAGGTTGATAGTTTTACCCGGATTAGAACTCTATCTTCAATTTTTATACGATCCTGGAGACAATCTTATCCGAGTCTTGTAACTTGATAATGGCGAAGAGTAGTTATTGTTTATGAACTCTAACACTATCTTCATAGGATAATCATGAGAGAAGTTTATAACTTAATGGGAGATGACCATCAAAGGGAGTCCTTAACTGAATAATACTCAATCACTGAGTATTAGAAGTTGGCTTGTCCAGTGTATCTGATGACAGCAATAAGATAATTCCTAGGATACCGAGGGATCGGCAGCCTCGGGAATATATCCCCGAGTGACCCATTCCCAGGTGACCGTGTTTTGGCAATATCTTTCTTCCTTCCAATAATGACTTTCGTGGGCTGAGCCCCTATCAACTTTGGGTTATATTAGCCAGGACTTAAGTCATAGCTCTGTTACTGGACTAGGATTTCGCAGCCCACTGGACCTTAGTGAAGGATATTTTCCCATCACTAAACATGGAAGAAAACAAATTGTAACATTGTGTCCTTCCATCCATTGGCTTTACGCAAATCTCAATCTACAAACCAATAGAAACATTAGAAATTTAGACAAATAAGCACCAAATAATCTCAATTCATGTAAGAAGACTTTTAACTGAATGATATACCACCCACAATACACTTTTATGTTTCATTTCTCCTTTTTCGGCTGCTAAAGAGTGTTTGCCAACTAAATTTAAATGAGGAAAAAAATTGATTGATGTGACATAAAAGTGAGTTGATGTAATCTTAATGTAAAAAAGTAAAGAAGAAAATGCACTTTATCCCCCTCCCCCCAAGTTTGACCCAATTTTCAATTTAAATCCCAATGTTTAAAAATTTGTAATGTATCCTCATAAAGTTACAAAATTTTGCAATTCAACTACTCTGTTACCCAATTCCGTCTTCTCAGACGGAAAGTCGAACACAAGTTTGGCACGTCATAATTTTTCCCTAAATCTTCGCATTTTGCCCCTCATATTTTTAAAATAAAAATTGGGGTTGGCTGTAGCCACCCCCTTTGGCCATGGGGGTGGCTTTGGCCAGATTGGGGGTGGCCTCCCACGGCCCATGGGGGTGGTTCGGCCACCCACAAGGGGCCAAATGGTGGTGGCCGAAACCACCCACAAACCCAAGCCACCCCCATATGGCCAAGGCCACCCCCAAATGGCCGGATCTACCCCCAATCCGGCCAAATGGGGGTAGCCAAGCCATCCTATGGCCAAAGGGGGTGGCCAGCGACCCCCCAAATGGTCAATTTTTTTTTTTTTTAAATGAGGGGCAAAATAGGAAGATTTGAGAAAAATTATGACATGCCACGCTCGTGTTCGACTTTTCGTTTGAGAAGACGGAATTGGGTAACAGAGTGGTCAAATTACAACATTTTGTAACTTTGTGATGATACATTATAAATTTTTAAATATTGGAGTTCAAATTGAAAAATTGGTTAAACTTTGAGGGGAGAGGGTAAACCGATAAAGCATCTATTCGTTCCATTGGCTAAAACAGAACAAAAAATAAAGCATAAACTTTCTCCATTACAGATGGTCTAAGGATTTACACAACAAAGAAATATTTGAGACATACACAAAAAAACAAAAACAAAACTACCATCAACCAAATTTCCTCACCCAGTAAAAGAAAATTTCTTTCAACACCCATTTTTGATAAAAGGGGCAATTAGCAGAAAATTAGTACTAAATCTTCATACCCATTCGGCATATACCAACCAACAAGCCAACAATATTTAAGCTTCAAGATTAGACGAAAGAGCCCCAACATTTGGTGATGAATTTTACAATTAAAACTGTAATTTCAATTTGACATATATAGATTGTAAACTAATAATGATCGTGTGATTCTTATTTTCATAAAATTAATAAGAACCATATTAATTAAAGAAGAAGTAAATAATCTTCTTCTAAGGCATGGACCATGGCTGAAGGCTGAAGCTCAAAGGAAAGGGAATTTTTGTTTAATAAAAAAAACCAAGTCACCCTCCCACCTAAAACTAGAGGGAGAGAGTGAGCTTGAAATAATAAGATCTGGAGAGAGTGGGGCCCAAACCCGAATATCTCCGTTGAATAATTCGGTTGCATTCCAACCATACAAGGATCCAATTGTACAGCCTCTCCTGATTACGTGACGTGTCAACACAGTAGCGACTTAAAATGAACGTCTGGCCGTCCATTTGCGAGCACACATTTTCCTTTGCGCTTGTGACACACACATTATATACTCCTCTCCCCCACCACATTTTCTTCAATTAAAATAAATAATAATAATAATAATAAATCGATAGAAAATCAGGAATGCAGGACCGGTAGGAAGAGGTTGTGGTGGAGAAGAGAGACACAGAGAGAGAGAGAGCGGCCATGGAAACTGCTATGTGCAGTCGAGTCCCTCTTTCGCCGAACCACGTCTTCAACCCTACCAAACCCGGTACTCTCTTTCTCTCTTTCTCTTTCAATTGTTGCTTCAATTGGATTTCTCAGCGGAAAATTCATGCAGAAATTGGTTGGTTTCTAAGATTTTGAATTGGCTATGGATGAGATAATTGAATGTTTCTTGTTATGGCTTGTGTCCCTGCGCAGGGGATAAGTACTCTGCTTACAAGCAATGCACGAACCGGAGCGTTTTGATGACAGTATCCGCCGCTGGGTTAGGGAAAGGTGGCGGGTTACTGGAAAAGCCTACCATTGAGAAGACGACACCTGGCCGTGAATCTGAGTTCGACTTGAGGTAATATGAAATGTTGAATGAGTGAACTGTGTCAGTATGCCTAAGCACTTGCAAATTGCAATCTTATGAAATCTCTCACTCTTTTCAGCTCTCACATCTAACCAACTGATCACTAGATAATTATTAATCACATAAAAATAAAAAATCCAATTCTGGAGGTCCCTTGGCTTGTTTTGAAGTCGTTCAAGTCGGCTGGAAGCTTAATTATTCATCTTGTTAAGTATCTAACCAATATGCTAAAAGCTGAAATGTGAAAAATTATGCTTTTAAACCTATCCCATACTAAGTTGGCCCAATCTAGCTCCCATACCTCAAATTGGGCTCACCGTGCTCACCGTGATCATAACAATCCACCACGCTTTTGTGACGATGTTATGGTGGCCTACTCTGTAGCAGCTTTCACTTCGAATTTGGTAGCCTTGTTCACTTTTGCGGCAGCTTCACTCAAGCACCAAGTAGCCCTTTTCATAGGTCACCCTTTTTCGAGATTCGAAAACATGACGTGGTGTCTGCTCTTGATGTTAAATATTAAGTACCTAATCAATACACCAAAAGCTCCAGTATTGATAGAACGCAGAAAGTTAGGTCCTTAAACCTATTCCCTACTAGCTGACCCAATCTAGTGCTCATACCCCAAATTAGGCCCCACTAGGATCACAACACATCTATTTGCACATTTCTCAAACTACAAACTGCACATTTGTCTGACTTGTATAAGAAGCTACTGAAAGTGTAAATCTTTCTGTTATTGTTCTCTTGCTTATACCATCGAGACTAGTAATATGCTCACCTGCCTATACGCTGTTAGATTCTCAACCTTTCGGGTATGTTCTGTTCAACCCCTTTGTCATCTGATACAGAGGCAGATTGTTTCCCAGATAGGGTAGCTTTTATACTTTAAGTACTATCTATTTTTTATTATTTTATATATATATATATATATATATATATATATATATATATATATATGTTTTTAATCTTGTTCTTTCATGGGGGATCTCCTGTCTGTCATTTTTCATCTAGGAAATAACTATGTAATAGCTGATTGATAAGTAATTGGGTGTCACTGGAGTAGATTTAGGTAAGTCAGGACTTAGATTTTAGATTGTCTGGATTTGTGACATATTAGACATTAACTGCTCATATGTGGTTGCATTTTTTGTTATCACATATATGTACTCTTGATTTTGAGCTAGACTTAAGACTAGGATCATAGATATGTGTTATATTCTTTTTTGTAATTCATATATTTCCAACTTTGGAACTGTTGGTTTTTATTTATTCTTTTTTCTTTTTGTTTTTTCATAATGCACAAGACAAATACTTACAAAAAAAAAAAAAAAAGTAATGCAAAAGACAAATCAAGTCCAGTACAGGAGTATATAAAAATTAAAAGTCAATTTATAAATTACCTCCCTGTGGTAAGGATAATTATAATTACATAAGTATTTAATTAAAAGTTAATTTATAAATTACCTCCCTGTGGTTAAGGATAATTATAATTATCTTCCTTTCCTATTTTTTAGAACCGTCACTAAACCTTCCTATTGTGTGGAGAAAAATAAAATTGTCATATTTTCCATTATAATTGATGGGTTCTCCCACATAATGTGCACCTCATGGCTTCAAAAAACTTAGCCCTTAGGTGGAGCTCAATACAGCTTGAAGTTTCCTTGAAAAGGTGACAAGACAACTTTGTTCTTGATTTGTGGAAAAACAGCACTATTCTCGTCCATTACAAGGGCCAAGTGAGGCTAAATTTTGTGTTTCTCATAACATCTACATGTCATATAAGGGAATTTGTCAATGGGGATGGAAACTAGACAAGTTTATTTTGCTTCAACCACATAGAGTTTTAATGACAATTTCCCAAATATGAAAAGATAATTCGTAATTAGCCATAACCACAAGTTGTTAATTTTAAATTTACCAAAAATTGAATATCTGTCATATGTCTATCCAAAAAACCTAAGCATTTAGTAGATAATTTTCATTCAAAATTGGAGTATGCATGCTCCAACAAAATTAGGTTTTGAATTTTGGTTTTCTTTCCTCAAATTTTTTGTACTTCTATTTCTCCTAGATGCTTCAATGCTGTAAATTTTGTGTCTTTTTCTCTCTTCACCATTTCTATTGGCTTTCTTCCCCTCTCTTTTTCTAGTTACCACCAAAACTAACTTGTAAGATTGAACAAATATAACACAAAGAAAGGTATCTTTTTTGGCATCCCTTTTTGTATTATATGCAAATCCATCTTCCATCCTATTATGTTAACGACACTCATTTTTAAGGCAAGCTCTTCGCTACATCTAATTTGAACTCAAATTATATATGTAGTCTCACACACATTGTAACTTATTTGTCAGTACTCAACTTCTATATGCATGTATATTAAAAGCTTATTACAATATATAGTCTAGATTGATTGCATATACTGAAATCACTTCAAAATGGAGTTGATTTGCTTTTCAAAATTGATTCAAAACCAAATTGAACTAGTTATTCAGCTCATCATTCACTCTCTAACATGTCAAAATTAATTTTAGTTTCCTATTTTTACATTCTCTTTTTGCTTTCCCGAGATAAATCCTGACTTTTCCATTGTGTTTGTCCATGTTGCTCTTAATTGAGTTGCATTTCTCTTGGGGGCTCAACTTCTGTAAGTTGTTATCTGTTCTTTACCGTATTATTACAATTTTAATCCTAAGTTAATTACCAGTGCTCCAGAGCAAGAGATGGAGCATGGAGCATACCACCATCATTTTAGTGGTAGAAAGAAGGGAACTATGGGAATTTCCCACTGAAAGTAGAAAGAAGTAAATTATGAAATTGCCCTTATATTTTTGGGGTGAATAGCTAATGCATTTTTTAACCTCAAAGTGATAAACTATAATTGCAAATGGTTAATTGTTGCTCGAATTGTCTAATTTAATAAATAAAATTGACCACAGAATAGCCAAAAACCATACAGTTAACAATCCTTGCAGGCGTTTTCATTTTTCTTCTCTGGTTGTGCCTTCAGGTTGTTGATTAACTATATTTGCTTAACATCATTTAAGTTCATGCAGAATTCATGCTAAGATAGGGATGACAATCCTTTTCTTTAGATGATAAGAGAAGATTCAACTATGTTCATTACTTTGGCTTTCAGAAAATCAAGGAAAATGTCCCCGCCTTACCGTGTTCTCCTGCATAACGACAACTTCAACAAGAGGGAGTATGTTGTCCAAGTGTTAATGAAGGTCATCCCTGCAATGACCCTTGACAATGCAGTTAATATCATGCAAGAGGCTCATTATAATGGCATGGCAGTGGTAATCATCTGTGCCCAAGCTGATGCAGAGGAGCATTGTATGCAACTGAGAGGAAATGGTCTTTTGAGTTCAATTGAGCCTGCCAGTGGTGGCTGTGAGTAATCTTCTCATATTGTCAGCTTTAATCCATTTCTTGTTCTAGAATTCTGCTCCTATGTACATAAACTCGAAAAGTCCATATTAAGATGAACCTTTGTTATCATGTTTCCCATGTTAAGACATGTCTACAACTATACATCACTGCTGTTTATTCTGATGGACGGTTATCAGTTTGTGTGCATTGTATCCAAATTTGAATGGATATAATTTTGTTTTATTTTATTTTGTTTTTAATGAGCATTGCTCTGTAGGAGTATGGAACAAAAGTACTTGTTCCCATACACTTACAAAATTTGTTTACGAAGACCCTTATCATCTTTACCTGAATTATATCCAACGGGCCGACATGTTTTTTTAGGACAGTTTTCTTCTCTTGCTACTGGTATGTATTTTTAATAGGATTAATAAAGCATGTATGCACGTGAGGATATGCGTTTGAACAGCATATGTATGAACTTAAGGAATGTTTTCTAACCCCACTACTCAAAAGATTTTTTTTTTTTTTTCCTTTTTTTGTTAATAAGAATATTGGTTGTAAAATAAAAGAAAGAGGAATCCTACTTTCTAACCCAACTTCTCTCACTGGTGAGGCAATTAGGGGTGTTCAAATGAGGCAGTTATAACATCTCCGTCAACCGCTTTGGTAGGCGGTTATAAAAAACTGCTAACCGCCTACCCTTATATATAATAATATATATTATATATTTTATATTCATAATAATTATAATATAACATCCAAAATGGCGTCGTTTTGGCGTGTATGACTGTATGTATGTGAAATATAATGTAGTATGTGATGTTTTTGGCCAAGCCTTATTCAAAAAAATTGCCTGACCTAAAAACCAGCATGTTCATTTCATCTTTTTGTGAACACTTTGCCTCAAAACGTTTAAAATAAGCAAAAAAAAAAAAAGGACAAAAATAATATTAAAAAACACTTAAAACTCAAAACCATATAAAAAGAGGATAAGAGAAACAAAAGAGCATATGTACGCCCGGCGTGCAAAATTTTTAAAACAATAAAGAAAAAAAAAATTTTTTGGTGGTACCCTTGCCTCTGCGTCTTGTCCGGTCATACAAAAGAATTTATAAAACCGTCGGTTATTGGTTTGAATAACCCCTAACAGCCAATTGCTTAGGCGCTTGCGGTTATTAAAAATCGATAACCGTCCAAGGTGGTTGCTGTTATAGCCAATAACTGTTAATCGTAACTGCTTGTACAACTCAAATTGTATTAAAAGGAGACTTAGACAATATATATATATATATATATATATATAGGGTTAAATACTAAATTAGTCCCTGGGGTTTCACAACTTTATTTTTTCCCCCCTAGGGTTTCATTTTTATCACAGGAGGTCCCTGTGGTTTTGATAAGTGACCAAATTAGTCCATCCGTTAGTTGACCGTTAGTTGACTGTACGGACTGACACGTGGACCAATCAGACGTCGAC
>NC_081546.1:17897675-17908615 GCF_901000735.1 Corylus avellana
ATATATATATATATATATATATATATATAATTTTGAAAAAAAATCAAATAAAGTCGCTTTATGAGATGATTAGACAAAGAAATGCAGAAAAGAAAAATATTCGAGATTGAATCAGCAGTGGTAAAAAATTAAAAATAGCTAAAAACAAAATGGAGACGCGGGGAATCGAACCCCGTGCCTCTCGCATGCGAAGCGAGCGCTCTACCATATGAGCTACGTCCCCATTTGTGATATTTGTTGAATTATTATTTATTCAATTTAAAAAACCCCAAACTATTACAGAGCTTATCTTAACACCAAAAGGAATGAGAACCATTCTGATTCTGCCATGCAAACAATATTCAACCAGAATATTTATAAAAAATTACAATTAAAATGTTACATTACGCCAAGGCACGGTCTAGTCTTGTTGACAAATCGAGTGTCAAGGGCCTATTTATTGCATTGGAATGGAACCATACAATATTGACCAGAAAGTGTGTTTCGATTATATATAATTGGGGTGAGTATAGTGTATGCTCAAATTAATTGGTTCCTTTCTTGACAAGAAGGGCTCCGATAGAAGCAATACTCATTTCCTATCACATAAAACAAAGGGAAAAAGAGTTTATGAGTTTAATTACTCTTTAAGGTTTAAATTTTATTGACTTTTAGTCTAGAAAATTCTAATAATTATCAAATAGATTCTTCTATCATAGTTCCATTAATTTTTTAATGTCCATGCCACGTAATACCCAATTAAAAGCCGACATAGGTAACATTAGCACATTTAGCACGTCTACTTAGTGTTGAACACTAGCTTGTCATGTCATACCACATCAGCATAACACATCATTGAGATTTTTTTAAAATAATAATAATTAAAAAAAAAAAAGCAGTACATTTTGAATGAACCCTTAATTATTCACAATCTTCGAGTTTCGGTTCCTCTTTGTTAGCTAAAGTATGCTATTGTTCCCATTTCCCAAGGTTTAGCGGTAGTTAACCAATAGAGTGTCGCAGTAACTCTTTCCAACGAAACCCTAAACCCTAAAAGCTCTCTTCTCTCTCCTCTAAACGCCCCTTTCCCAGCAACCAGAGCGAGAGGAAGAGGGTCAACCTTATGGTTTCCCTCCTCGTCTTTTAATCTACTTCCTTCAACCTTTTGTTTTTTTTTTTGCTGGGATTATCTCTTCATGAGAAATCTCTCTTCTCTCTAGAGTTCTCTATAGATTTATCCAAGATCCTCATAAAACAACAGCAGTCTGAGCTTCCCTCCCTCGCCGGCCACATCTCCTTGCTCACCTGTCGTCTTCTCCACCGCGTTGTCGGCCGGATCCGCGAAGGCTTGAAGATTGAGTTTTTTAAAATCAGATCTTCCTTTCTCTGCTAGACCCTAGGGCTGACAATTTTGACACGACCCGACAACCCGACACGAACACGACACGAAATTAACGGGTTTGGGTTTACATTAAACGGGTTTGGGTCATAAACGGGTCGACCTGTTTATGACCCGTTTATGAGTGTCTGGCGGGTCGTGTCACGGGTTGACCCGCGGGTGACCCGCCAGACCCGTTTATCTTTTTTTTTTTTTTTTTTTTTTTTAATGCCTAAAGGAAAAAGTGAAAAACGTATACTGTGATTACTGTCGTCTCCTTCAATCTCTAGATCTAGAATCCTCCAACTCTCTCGGCCTCACTCCTCAATCCTCACGCAATCAAGGCCCACGCCCACGCCACACCATTGCCGCTCCTCCGATCCACTGCCGCTCTCTCTCTCTCACCGCTCCTACACTCCT
Source organism: Corylus avellana (assembly GCF_901000735.1). Lineage (NCBI taxonomy): Eukaryota > Viridiplantae > Streptophyta > Magnoliopsida > Fagales > Betulaceae > Corylus > Corylus avellana. Next base: position 17,899,453 of record NC_081546.1, read on the forward strand.
TAGTCCTCACGCAGCCACGGCCCAAGCCACCACCGCTCCTCCACTGCCACTCCTCCACTGTAAATTGAGCAGTCGGCAGCACTAGTCTCCATACACATAGAAGAACCCCATCGAAAAACATGTCTCATCAGCTTAGTACCCTTCTTTTCCATAGCACTTCTCATCAGCTTGGTGCTAACCCAAAGGTCCCAAACCCAAGCCGCTCGTCCGGCGCCTATCTTGGCTGCGAATTCTCTGGTTCAAACCCAACAACATGGGCTATGTACGGTGAGTCCAATATTTTATTTCCTATTATTAAAACTATTATTATTTTATTTAAAAACAAAAACAAAAACAAAAACAAAAACAAAAACAAAAAACAAAAAATCATTTTTTTAGTTATACGGGTAAACGGGTCGTGTCGGGTTGTGTCGACCCGGCACATTTTTTTAACGGGTCTCACGGGTCGTGTCGAGTGACTCGTGAAAATACCCGTGTCGTGTCATGTCGGGGGGTCCGACCTGTTTAATAAACGGGTCGTGTTTGGGTATTGCTTAAACGGGGTCGCGGGTACCCGCGGGTCGTTAACGGGTCGACCCGCGGACCCGTTTTGCCAGCCCTACTAGGCCCAGACTACAACGCACTATGCCACCGCTTTCACCGGCGTCGCAACTCCCCGGAGCCACCTTCCGCCTCTTCCCCAGACAGCCACGTGCCAACGTGTGCCCCTCACGCGCTTGCGTGTGGATCTAGTATGCCGGCAAGTGCGCCTCACGCTCCGGGCAATTTCTGTCCCTCCACTGCAACTGCTTTTTTTGAGTTCTTTATGCTATTTTATGTATTTTTCTTGTGTTGTTGCTTTAAGATCTACCCAATCTGGTTGAGCTTCAGACTCTTTGTCTATGTAGGTGATCTTTTTTTATCTTTTTTGGTCTTTTTGAATCGGTTGGGTTTCAAACCCTATGGTTGTGAAGGAGGCCTTTTTTCTTTTTCCTTTGGTTCTTTGCTTCTTGATCTTCACGGCTTCGTTAGAAGCTTGTTTAGATTCAAGTTATCAGGGGTATTTTTACCTTGGATGGTTGAACCCATCAAAATGCGCCACGGCTTTCAAAGGCTGCATTCGCAAGTGACTGATTTCACCTCACAATTCATTGAGGTGTTAGGAGTCTGTTTGAATCGAGTATTCTCTAAGCTTGTATTTGCTTTCTATCTTTCTTGTTGTTGTAATCTCTTTTAGCTTGAATGGAAGTCAGATTGTTACAAAAAAAAAAAAATAGTGTCACAGTAATGTTTGTTGGATTATTTAATATGCAAATAAATTCATTATAGTATTATTATGGGCTAATTACATTTTCCTCCCATGAATTACGAGGCATTGTCACTTTGCCCTCATGAACTAACAACCTTACTGTCCGACCCTATCAAACTACCATTTTGTTCCCCAAACCCCCCTTTCGTCAATCAACCACATTAAAAAACTTGAAATTGATTCAAATACCCCAACTTTATATACAAAAATTACATATAATACCCTTAAAATTAAACAATTATTTTAATATATATATATATAGTCTGATAAGGTGGCTAGGGGTGGTTCGTTGCCACCCCCGGCCCATTGGGGTGGCGCACAGCCACCCCAGCTGCCTCTAGGGCAGCTCGTGGGCCACCCTCGAAGGCCACCCCCAAATCTGGCTAGGGGTTGGCCGCGCGCCACCCAAAGGCAGGTGGGTAGACATGCTAATTGTGTTATTGTGACTCGTGTTGACTTTTAATTTGATAATATATGGCATAACATTTTTAAAAAGTAAAGGAACCTTGACAAAATGACCTATTTACTAACAGAATTTCAGGGAGTATAAATCAGTAAAATTTAACCCTTAGAGAGCGATTTGGTAAAAGGTAATACCTCAAGGGCCTATAGGGCATTTTTTCCTAAAAGCTAAAGTTTTAAAGCTAGGTGTGGAACTACATGTATACTTGGAGAGTATAGACCCCCAAAAAAACTTAAAATATGATATAGACCCTTCAAAATTAATTTTTTTACCACTCAAAGAGTCTTTTTTCTAGTTTTTCCCTACTCACACCTAAAATTCTAGTTCTAACCCTGTTTAAATCCTAGAGGCAACGAGGAGCTTTTACTTATTTATTAATGTTTGCCTCAAAAGGTATTGGTTGGCTCAAATTTTTTTTTTCCTCCTAAAATCCGAATAAAAATTTATATCGTACACATATCGGATCTTGTACGACCACAGTGTTGCAGGACGACAATATGTACACACAAGTTCTCCCGTCATGGTCATCCATATATATTGGTAGCACGCATAAAAGACTAATCAAAATTAAATACATTGCTTACTATTTTTAAACCAACTTATATGGAGATATTTTACCATAAAGATGTTCAAAACTTGATGATTTTAAATGCCACATTTGTTTATAGCCTCCGGTTGTATATTGCACATACATCATTCCTATTATCTAAATACTTGAACGATAATGATTTTAAATGCCACATTTGTTCATAGAAGGGTGGGCAAAATATTGGACCCTATGATTCAACAACAAACACAAATAAAAACAAGTCCGTCCATAGGGGTTTGGTCAACTCTCTAGTAACAATATAGATGATATCAATGTTAGTACACCTTTTAAAAAATTTAAATGATGTAGCATTAAATATACCGTTAAATTCACCAACTTTAAATCCTGACCAACTTAGAGTCTGTTTGGTATTGCGTTTGAAAAATAGAGTTTTTAAGTTAAAAAGAACTTTTAGGCAAAAGCTCTATTTTTAAACTTTTGCCAAAAGTGTTTTTTTTTTTTTTTTTGGCTATTTTTAGGCTTTTTAGACCCTTAAAAGCACTTTTAATTTTTTTACCAAGCGAGTTTTTTTTTTTCAAACGGACTTTTTGAGTGTTAAAAGCAATTTTAGGTCACTCAAACGCAATCCCAAACAGGCCCTTAACATGAAATGGATAGCATATACTTCGTTTGAAATGGAGAAGATTCTTGTCCCATGGGGATGGTGTTTAAAAGAATATCATTTATATATATATATATAAATACTTATAACCCATATAACTCTACCAAGTCTCATTTTGGAAAATAAATAAATAAATAACAATAATAACAACAATAATAATAATAATAATAAAAAGAAGATTGATTATGATATAGGTCATTCCCAATCATCTATCCGAGGAATGGAAGCATGAGACAAACTAACAATATTAATGATTATTTCCTATTTGTATGAAAAAAGTGTACTTTATGAGAAACACTATTTTGCAGTCTCTCAGCTGATGTAACATGCTCAATTGACTCTTACATCAATCTTAATTAAAAATAAAAACTAAAAAATATTCGAAGGTAAATTAAGCATGAAACATTAGGTGAGTATACTGGAAGAAAGCAAAATAGCATTTCTCTTGATTTATTAGTAGTTCCACGGACTGCACCAGCACGGAACTTGTAACTGAGTTGTGGTGCCTTCATGCCAACAACCTACATACATTACCTTACACAATCAATGAAGCCTTGAATGGAAAGAGAGTTAAAGAGACCCAAATAACCTAAAAACTGTCTTTCCAATAACCTCCACAACTACAGCAACTTTGATGCAAACTTACAATAATTTAAATAATGTAAGCACGAAAAAATCAGAATCAATGGGGGCATTAATCTATCTACGGGAAGAAGACAATGGAGCTACAAATTAAGAAGCTAAAATCTACAGTTTTGAGTTATTTACATATCAGACACAGGCTTTGGAGCTTTTACAGGCCTGAATAAGTTAGTGTGATGAAGCACATAAGAAAGATCCAGAAATTAAATACCTAAGCAAAGCATACAAGCCTCTGGCATTCCCATTCATTAAGAAAGATGGCATGTTAAGGGCATTTTTTTTTAATATAAGAAGCCCCATGCTCTTCATACCTGTTGATAATAGCACACAAAAAGTGAAATGATGAAATAACGTGTATAAAAAAGTACAAGTATTCACTTACGAGAAATACTTCACACACTCTAAATGCATACTTTTGACGTGACACTAAAAATCACCATTGAATCCAAAATCCAATAGTGATCCATCAAAAGGGAATATGCAGGAGTCGATGTAGTATTTCTCTTCACTTAATGCTCAACACTAATTTCGTAAGCACGACGTCAATTTTTTGTTCGAATAGATATTGTCCTTTCATATGCCAGGGGTGGGGGGAGGGGCCACATTATAGACATATAATTAAGATGAATGTTAACTTCTAAAAGTGAAGCTTATATCATCATCGAGTAACGTTATTGTGTGAAAACATAGAATATGTACAAAAGATGGGGATAGAAACTTATCGACTAATAGGCTAATAACTTTTATACAATAAGTCAGCATAGTACATAAAGGACAATGTGATTTATTGAGAAGTTATCACAAATATCACTTGAAATTCAAAATATAAAGAAGCACCATAAAAGGGAATAAAATTTTCCAGCACACAAAGCTACCAACACACACACACCCACATATTGATATGCTACACAAAAACTTGGTTAAAAATATGTATATATATTTCAAAAAAAAAAAAGTAACAGTAATCAGATCCTCTCAAAACTAAGTGCTTAAGTAAGTCACATGCAAGAATCCGGTGTGTAGAAATTGGGTAAAAACTGAGTTTGCTTGACACGTAAACAGAAAATATGAACTCAAATAAAATTGTGAAGCAAGTCATTCTTTCTTTTGGTTGGAAGGTGGGCGATACTTTGTGAAGAACATAACCATCATGCACTAGGGCAACTGTAGTTGATTCTCCACCACTGAATAACTAGTTGGTAATTATCGAAAATATCATACCTTAGTTTTGCTTCTAACATATATCAAGAAATATTATAAGAGGATAAACATTAGATCAAAATATAAGTGAAAAGGAAAAACTTAACAATTGCACACACTGCATTTTTATTGATGAGAATATTCTAATCAACAGAATATGCTTTCTCAGCTTTGCAAGCTCATATATGCATTTAATTTTTTTTTTTCCCCAAGAGATAGCTCAATCGGCTGGGACCACGCCTAATGAAGCGGAGGTCATTAGTTCGAATCCTCATCCCCCCTCTTGTGCAAACACACACACACACACACACACACACACATATATATATATATATATACTTTTTCAGATTTGTTATACTTTTTAATTTGGTGTCTTAACGGTGTAGCCCAACATATTAAAGAAAATTCAAATGTTTTCCATTCCACCTATAAAAATCTAAGGAAACGGTGTAAAGAAAAAGTAACTCAAGAAAAGGAGAGAAGGTTTGAGCTAATATGAAACTCCTAAGATAAGCCCCAAGAAACACTAAAATTCAAGCAATATTACTCCATAGCATGAAATGTCACAAAATAATCACAGAAATTAATACAATCTAAATATGATATACAAAGTGGCCTAAACTAAAAGGGATGTCAAACAATAACACTTTAGCATTTGGTAGAAATTAAGGTAATGCAAGAAGAGAAGCCGATACTAATACTGATATTGAATAATTACATATATCCTATCAGTCAACAACTAATGAGGTAGCACACCCTGATGCAAAAAATGTGAGAACCTAGCATCAACAAGAACTCCAATCAATCACCATATTGACATTTCTTGATAAGGAGAGGAAAAAGAGCATATTCATATTGATAATCAGACTGATTCAATTTGAAGTGAGTTCATGGGTCCACTAGGGGCATACAACATTCTTGGCCAAAAATAGTGTGGGAACTTCGTACTTCTCTCAAACATAAGCTCTGCCATCCTGTCAGATACATGAAAATCAAACTCTTTTACTACAAACTAATATCCTAAAGAATAAAATACAAAGACCTAAAACCATTAATATTGGTTATCAATAAAAGAAATAAAGCTTTATTGAGTTAGGTTGGTAGAATTATTCATCATCAACAAATAAAATAACTAAATAAAAACTGTTTAGCAAATATGTAAAGTTAGAGCCAGATAATGAAAGAATATAGCCCTCTGTGACAAGAACCTTTATCTTGTCTAGATTTTATAAATAAACCACTAATCAATTACCATGCTCATCCAATAGAACTTAACAATATGTGCTATTTAAACCATGAAATTAAACTTTCCTCCATTAATCAAACCAATTTAAATGTTACAAAAGAAACCTATTAGACTAATAGGATGGCACTTATGCTCATACTACATGCAACATTTTTATACAACTGGCACCCTCTTCTCGACAAATTCAACTAAAATGCATTTATGCGTAAGATCATTCCACTTTCTAAAAGAGCAATATTAAGTCTTAGTTTTTCATAATCTTAAATCTTAAAACATTTCCAATCACCCAAATTAACATCATCATCTCCACAATAAGTTTCTTTTGCACTTTTGCTTAAGGTTATCTTCTCATAAAGCTTCTAAAGAAAGTGTGACACAGATAACTTATATCATCCTTTCTTAAATTGTAGGTAACCCATCTGAGGCAGAGAGTGCAAAGGTCAACACTCAAAATGTTTCGTCCAAGCTTATTCACTTTGAAGTCAATACATGTGATGCAAAGCATATAGAAGAGGACTTTTTACGAACACTTGATCATCCAAAGAGGAACACTAAAAGGAAGCCTAGGCGTCCATAAGTTTGATTATGTGATCAATCTTAGTTGGTTTTTATTTTTTATTTTTTATGTTTTGTGTCTTGAACTTTAGTATTTTTTATGTTAAGTCTTTTAATTTTTATGTAACAAGTCATGTGACTATTTAATTATTCCTGTGACCACTACATGACAGATTTAGAACGCACGGTTAGATTAGATTTGAATTAGTGGTGTTGTGATCGTGTCTTAACTAGGAAATCAACTTATTATCTTATTTAGAGCTTTCTGAAGTTGTAAGAGCAGCTTTTTCTAGAGAATTGAATGAACTTTCAGCTAACATTTGTGGCTTTTCTCTCCCTTTCTCATAGGGATTGAGTTTGGGTATTCTTGCTAATTTGATAGCTCGAACTAGCTCTCTCATTTCCCTCTTAAACTCTCTTTTCCTTTCATTCATATTCAGAATTGCATCAACATGGCGACTGTTGGATCTTTCCAGACCAGAAGTACATACATGCACCTTAATCCAAGTTATATGCGTTGAACAAATGGTTTGGCTGTTCTCTCACAATGATCAACTTCAAAAATTAATTGTTACAAGTTGCCCCAAGAGAAATCAGAAAGAACAGAGTTCAGTATCGGTACTCGGATGGAGGTGCAACCACTGAAGGAGGCTCTACCAGAATGTTGTATTCCATTAGCAGTCTGGTAATTGCATCCAAAGTTAAATTGGCGGATGGGCAGGTATGTGGCCAAAGTCATTGCCACGGTCACTAGAGGCCGCGCAACCCTAGTACACGGGGGTAAATGTTTACATGGGCCCTATTATGAGATAATGACTATAAACAATTAATTTTGATGATTTATGATGTTTTATTTCAAGACGTATCAATATGGATATGAGATGGGAGATGTAACAGCTGGTGCAAACTGTGTTTCATGAAGATAAAGTGAAGGAAATATGTGGTATAGCAATGTGTCGACAGACTTGTAGTGACAAGCTAGTCTGGTCAGGTGCAACAAATGGAGCTTTTACTGTGCGTAGGGCATATCACATGGCAAAAGAACGAAGAATGAATGATGAAGGGAGCTGGTCCAATCCGCAGGTGATGGAATTATCAAGTTTAAAGCCTCCCTTGAATGAAAGCTTATACCGCCTTTCATATGGGCACGTCCGATGATGGCCCTTGCCTTACGAGCCTCACCTACCAAGAGAAAGAAAAGCCTTATAAAAAAGCCATACAACTCTTCATCAAAGGTACGCATTATCTTCGTCTCTTACTCTTGCATTTTTTTTTTCTACTCACTCATTATCAAACTCTTGTTAACCTAAACATTAGAGCTCTCTTGTGCTGGCATGCCACAGGCCAGCGTGATCTCCCCAGTAGCTTTTTATTTTTTGCAAGTGATCTGTCGCCAAATTGGCCATTCAAAAATCTACTTCAACAGCTATCACTACAAAAATTGTCAAAATAGAGACATGTAGAAAGTGACATTTTAAGCCCAAAAAAGTCACTATTGAATTAGTGACGTTCGAATAGTGACATTTTACAAATGTTCTTAAACATAGTGATTGTAATAAAAATTCGAGATGTTTGAACAGTGAAAATGTCACTACAAGGCGACCTTTTGCTCACATGTCACATCGCCTTCCCAAAGGTGATGTGAGAATAGTGCATGTCACCCAGCCACCTCTCGTTGAGGGTGGGGGGTGGCCCTTGGCCCGAAAGGGCACCCCCGGCTTCACAAGTGGCCCATGAGCCACCCACGACCACCTCTGGGGTGGCTTGCTGGCCACCCTCAAGGACATAGCCACCCCCTCCCCCAGGGGTGGATGCCGGTTTGGCAGCAAACTGGCAGCCCCCTAGCTTTTTTTATTTTTTATTTTTAAATTATTTTTATGTGTGTGGCTGAAATAGGAGAAATTTTGAAGTTTTTGGGTATGAGTGGTTGTTATAAACGCAAACTTTGAGTTCCAATATTTTCAAAATTAGAGACGTTTGAATAGTAAAATAATGTTAACACATCCCTATTCACGTACGAAAGGCAACGTATGAATAGTGACGCGTGAACAGTATGCTACTATTCATGTGTCGCCAGTTAGCATTCCAAGGTTTGAAACTCTATATATTGCCCTTTTAGTAGAACTTGTCAGGTGAGAATTTTCCCCAACATCATGAACTGGGGGTGTCAAGGCGGTTGCGGTTAGCGGTTATTGGCAATAACCGCTAACCGTAACCGCCTTAACGGTTAGTAGATTTCACTAACCGCAACAGCTAACTGCCTAACAGTTAACGGTTAGCGGTTAACCGCCTGTTAGCGGTTAGTGAAATAGATAACCGTCCGCTAACCACTTTTTCAAAATTGGGCTTTTTTTTTTGCCCTCATTTTTTTTTTTTTTTTTTTTTTTTTTTTTTTTTTTTTTTTTTTTTTTTTTGAGTGTCTTCCTACTCAATTGCTATAAAAAGAGCCCTTATTGAAAAATCAAAAATATTTGACCCAAAATTTACATTTACTTGTACTTTAAAAAAATTTCCTTAAATATTGAATCATTACCAGTTAGCTTTTTTAAAAAAAAAAA
>NC_081546.1:17908635-17919658 GCF_901000735.1 Corylus avellana
TTGGGCTTTTTTTTACTCTCTTTTTTTTTTTTTTTTTTTTTTGTATTTTTAATGTCTTCTTGGGCCCAATTGCTATAAAAAGAGCCTATATTGAAAAATAAAAAATATTTGACCCAAAATTTACATTTACTTGTACTTAAAAAAAAAATTCCTTAAATATTAAATCATAACTGGTTAACATTTTTTTTTTTAAAAAAAAAACATATAAAAAAAAAATTCAACACAACACATAAAAAAAAGTTTCAGAATTCAGACAACTATCACAACATATAATGATAATACATTAATACTCAAATTGTATTTATAAGTAATACATTGGTCGCTGTTTAATCCAATGTCAATTACCTAATTTGATATTATACGAATCATATCACCATTGTACATTAATAATATGATTCACTTGAAGTCTTGAATAAAGTATTTGAATTGTCATTGAATCATATGATTAAGTATTGATATTATACATTTATATTATTCATATGCATATGTCGACTTATATAGACTTATAACATATGTAGACTTATAAGTTTATAACATACATTGGAAATAAGTCTCTAGATATTTAATTGTTGTATTAGTATGAATTGTATACTTATGAGTTATGTCATATTATATATGTATAATTTGTTATTATATAATCAAATGATTTAATGATCAATTGATCATGTGATATAATCATATAAATTATAGTGATAATATATTAATACTCAAATTGTGATTTAATTATTTTTAAAAAAATTGTGATTTAATGATCAAGTGATTATATGATATAATCATATAAATTATAGTGATAATATATTAATACTCAAATTATGATTTAATTATTTTTAAAAAAAATTGTGATTTAATGATCAAGTGATTATGTTATATGTATAAATATTTTCATAATTATAATTATAAAAATATATTATATAAAAAGGCGGTTAGCAGTTAGCGGTTACGGTTAGTAAACCCAATAACCGCTAACCGCTAGGATGTTATAGCGGTTAGGCAGTTAGCGGTTAATATGGTTAAGTGGTTAGCGGTTAACGGTTATAGCGGTTAGCGGTTAGCGGGCGGTTTTTAATTGCCCGCATTGACACCCTTATCATGAACCCCCACTTGGAAACAACATCAACCACTGGAAGGAGGCTGAAGCAATAGAAGCACGGTTAGAGTCTGAGTCGAGGATTGTAGAAAAGAAAGGCACCAACACAAATCCGGTTACAGAAGTCTCCGTTAAAGGATAAATCCATAAAACAAATGGGAGATAGTAACACACAGAACACAAAAGCCGCATCATAAAAACAAAGCTTGGAAAATACATAAGAAATCCATTAAAAAACCAAACAACAAAAATAAAACAAAACTGCAGCAGCACAGGTGGAAGGCGTGGCGAAGAGGCTGAATACTGCTTGACACGTGGTATGCACGCATCGGCAAGTATCTCTCACTTGCCGAAGCGTAGTGGTGCGTTGTCATTGGACCAGGGCACGAAGGCTGGCTATAGGAACCGGAGCGATTGAGGAAGGTGGCAGAGTGGCACGTGTGAGGACGAGAACGGCTGAGCTGAGTACATCTTGATAGAGAGAGAAGTGGTCAACATACATTCATTAAATCTTGCTGCAACATGTTGTTTGATTTGTTTTTGTTATTGTCTTCATCGTGTTTTGAATATCCCCGGTAAGGATATTATACGACTTATATAAGTTGACAATGAAAATTAACTCTTACAAAAATAAAAAATAAAAAATAAGGGTTTGTTGAAACTGCCACATTAACATTCTAGGATAGTGAGAGAAAAATGTGGTATGTGACATTACTTTTTGATAAAAAAATGAAGATATATCTATATATTTAAAGTAATGCTAGAAATTATTTTTTATCTTACAAATATCTCATAATGCTGACATGATAGTCCCTAATGCGTCTATCAATCCTTGTTATATATTAAAAAAAAAAATGGTTGATACAAGAGTTGATGAGCATTGCCACATCTAGAATGAATGTGAGATGAAGGTATCATATTTAGCATTTCTAAAAAGAATAGAAGAATTGGTTGGGCTTAATGAGTCGGCGTTGTGGATGAAGTTATCACGTTTGATTTGTTCTTATTTTTGTTTTTGTCATGGATGAGGATACTATACAACTTGTATAACTTGCTAGTAAAAATTAACCATTAATTTTTAGTTGGATATTCTTTTACAGTCATGTCATCCATCCCAACTAGGATCAATCCTTATTAAAAAAATCAAGAAATCAAAAGTTTATTGGAACTGACATATCAGTAATGCAGTAGAGTTACAAGATAAATGTGAAAAAAAAAAAAAAAAACCTCAAAAAAATCATTCCATTCCATATAAAAGCATAACAACACATAATATATGGTTATTAATGCACCTCGATATTATTTGTTTCTAAATTAATTCATGATAACCTCTTTTTTTGATTTAAGGATGGCGAGGGTTGTCGCGACAACGATTATTCCCTGAGCAACCACGCGTATATTGGTTAGCTACTCCACCAGAATGCTGGTTGTTAGTTGGACAACCTGGGTCTTTTGCTCCAGGTACCTTGCATGGATCAAGCACCCCAGGGTTGATATTAGTAGCCCCCAACACATCTGCCAACACTGCCATGCTTATAAGAACCAAGCACAAGAACCATGGCTTCATCTTCTTCCTCCCAAGTTGATATGATATGCATGGGAGAATCCCCTCCACCTTCCTGGTCTATATATATATATTTCAATGGCTATTTTTGGGGTAAAAGACTTGGTCTTTGTATTTGCTAAAATGGCTGAGTGGTGTACATGCAATTCGTACTTGACCTTTTCTTTTTCTTTTTCTTTTTTTATTATTGTTAAGTGGTATGGGAAATTGACAAATGGGAGACAGTAACCCACACAACACAAAAGCAGCATAATACAAACGAAGCTGCGAAAATACATGAGAAAGCCAATAAAAAACCAAACAACAAAAATAAAACAAAAAACCCAAATTGCAGCAACATGGGTGAAAGGCGTGGCGAGGAGGCAGAATACTGCCGGGCACGTGGTATGCACACCCCGGCAAACGTCTCTCACTCGCCAACATAAACTTGAAAAGTAAACATAAGATAACCAACTGAGCTTGTAGCCATGGTGTCTCAAACCAATATACTTCATGAAGGAGACTGATTGGCTAATAGTACAGCTAACCATCACATCATAGCAAAACTTGACAAATTGACACCATAACAGCCTTACAAGGGAGATGACATGGTTACTGTTGGGACATAAGATCTTTCTCTTCCCCTTTTTATAATTCTATTATTCACTTGAAAAATAATATGCACTGTCCAGATGCCTCAGGCAACCTTCTCTCTATAAACAAATCTTGCAAAGATAACAATTGTTCGTTTAAATGAACTCACTCTTACTTTCTTGTTAAGGATAGCACAACTAGGGAGATCCTCCTATAGGGGGCTAGTGAAGGGTGCCTCTACCCTGTGCAGCTGCAATAATTCCTCAAGAATAAGGCAAGAGCTCTTATGGTACTGAATAAAGTCAAAACCTCTCTTTCGGTTTGGCATAGGAGACTAGGTCATCCACACTCTCTTATTTTGCAGCATATATTGAAAAACCAGCAACTTCTTCTTTCTAGAATAAAGTTCAGTCCCTCACTATGTGTCCCGTGTCAATTAGCAAAAAGTAGACAGTTAGCTTTTCCTACTTCGAGTCGTGTAACCATTGCTCCTTTGGAGCTTATTCATAGTGATGTGTGGATTTCACCCACCACTTCTAAAAATGGATACAAAATTTATTTTGTTTTTATTGATGATTTTTCAAGAGCTATCCGAACGCTTATGTTTCACTTTCATCTTTTACTTAGTTTTTCGATTTGCTTTAGGACCGTCCGAACGGGGATTTATCCTGTCCGAACGGCCAGCGTAGAAGTCTTAACCGACTTAAACTCCTTTTACTTCTAGGGTTAGGATTTGGGGGCTATAAATACATACTTATAGCCTCCAAAAACAGAGCTTTTGATTATATGCGAGTTTTTATCAATAATAAGTCCCAAAGTTGAGTTTCTTCATTATTTTCCTTCAAAACCTAGATAGGATCTAGCGTTTTGAGAAGATTTCTTAGATCCTTGATAGACTCGAGATCTAAAAATATTTATCCCTTCTTTCTTGTTGTGTATCTTTGTAGCCCACGACATCCACACTGCATCAGTTGGTATCAAAGCCCAAGTTACTTTCCATGAATGGGGAGGGGCAACCGTTGTGCAGACATGAACAAAGTGTGCGTGCGCACAGAGGCAGCACGTAAGGATCAATTGGCGATTCATTTGCGGCACATGGAGGAGAGATTTGGTGGTACAGCCGTGTAGAAGAGGGAGCGGATGTGCACCCAGTACGGGGTCCCTATCGATCATTTTACCGATATGGGTGGTTCGAATGGTCGTTGCCGTCAGGGGCGTACATTCGGCCAGGGAGTAGAAGTCTCGGCCAGAAGCTCTAAATGGGGTCTTATATTCCTAAGGTGTGGTGCATCTCATTCTAGGCTCCTAGTAAACACATGCGAGGTACACATCATGCAACTCGAAGCAATTAAAGGCGGGTTTAAATCTCTTTGAAACGTTCTTGGTTTTTGCAAGGAAATAGGTGCAAGAACTTGTCAAAGTATCTTTCGGACTTGTATGAACACAAAATAAGAAGTATAGCTCAAATGTTAGAGGTTTGGACTAGAAGTTACCTTATAAGATAGCAAAGCACCAAGATTCCCTCCTTCTCTCTCCAAGTCACCCCTCACACTAGGATTAGGGTTTTCTAGGGTTGGGGAAGGCTGAAGGTCGAAGGGTAGGGTTTATATAGGGGCTTGGGGCGTGCCTTGTTCTGAAACAGTGGAGCTTGGGTTAAAATTGATTTTCAGAGTATTAGCGAGCATTTGGATGCTATTGGGCGAGCGTTTGGGTACTATTACACGATGGATAAAAGGGTTCAGACATACATTTAGGTTATTGCCCAATGACTCAAAGATTGGTCAACGAGCGCTCGTGGTGGTCCCTAGGGTACGCTCGCACTATAGGTTTGGTGCGTATGCTCGGGTGGTCCCCTAGCATACGTTCAGTCAGTAAGGGGTGGTTTTGGGTTTTGCTTTAAAAATGTGGTGTATAATATTTCTCTTAAAGTATTCTCCTTTTACACTTTTTTTCTTTTTAAAGCAGCCTACCATAGTTTAAATAACGACTTTTCTATTGTAAGCATGAATCAACTCAATAAAAGTAATAGATAGCCTTCAGGACAATTCATCATAATGGTAAACATAAATGTCTAACACCAAACTACCCCAAACTCTATTCTCTTTACTTCCACTATAAAATTTTACAATAACCATAAATTGCATACTTGTTTTTTGGTTGTTGTTGTTGTTGTTGTTGTTTTGTTTTTTTTTTTTTTTTGGTTCATTTAAAGAAAATTGGGTAAGAATGTCCCCTGAATTGGTAAAAGGATATGCTCCGTATATTTTAGGTCTAGGTTTCACTGCCTTTAGTGACTTATTACTTCGGTGATAGACTGTATAAATGCTATTTGTTTACCAAGACTTAGGGCCATAAATAAACTAGTACGTTTGATAACCGTAGTGCCCTATATTTTTAAAACTCTTATTTAAAGAGATTACCTTTATTATAAGGTTATTTTGATATACATATTAGGTAATAATATTAATTCTTGAGGAGTTTATGAGTTTATATGAATATTATAAGTATAAATATTTGTTTGAGATTATTACAACATAAACCCTGATTTTTTTGTGAGAGATTATATTCTAATAGTTTTATAAGGCTTGATGGGGGTAGATTGTGATAATATTACACCAAAGCATTAATTAGCAAGTTAAATGACTGCTCTTAACTGCAGTCTAGAGGTAAGTAAATCCTCTACCATTCGAAATTTATTTCATGTCATGCTATTTATACACTTTGTATCAAATTGTAAATAATTATTTTATTTACATATTATGAGGTTATTTTGAATGCATGAAATGTTTCTAATGAACTTTTGAAATGAAAAGTTATTGATGTCTGAGATTTATTTAGAAAGTTCCTATTTATGAAAATGCTTTCTAAATACAATAAGTTGATATTTGGAAAATTTTCCAATTTGAGAAATTAAATTTTGAAGATGTAACGATAATAAGAGACAAGAATAATGATAAACTCTCATACATGTTGCCCTAAGATGTATCAAGATAATTACAATAAATGAGATAAAAAGTTCAAAAAGGAGGACACATGTATGTATGGAGGAGAGTATCCTTTAGATTTTTTTTCCCCCAAGTTTCAGCTGAAATTCTTGATGCTAGATAGCTTTTTGTCGAACTCTCAGCTTCATTTTGCAGAACATAAACACTAGAACTATCATTGTATCATAGAAGACCTTGTTTACACAAATAATGTCAACATATTTATACAGTGTTCACTCAACAGTTACCAATATCTTTTGAGGAAAAAAAATACCAGCTATAACTCAGGAAATAACTGACAAATAAAGCTACAAGGAATGACTAAATTAAGTCAATTCTCAGTAGCTCTAAAATAACCATACTACTCACATAAAGACTATAAATCCACGAAATGCTCTAAAATGAGTTGATAATGAGAAGCACTCATCAAGTGTATCATCAACTAAGAAAAAATATTACACAGTGCCAAATCACCTTTCTCTTTGTTGTTGAGTATTGGAAGATGGTTCTGCAAGTAGCATTGGATGCTCTTAAGGATCAATCAATAGGCAGTCCCTAAAGCAAAAGGACAACCAGTTACAGCATACAGAAACATAATTTGAGAAAGAAAAAAAATCATATAGTATGAGATGGAAAGGAAGTACAAATTTCTAGACTGATAACTGATTTTTTTATTGATAAATAACAAACACCTCTTATGGGTTTTGAACCCACAAGCAAACCTCCGCCCAGTGCTCACAAGTAGATGTGTTATTTGAACTAGAACTCATTGGTCTAAGCTGATAAATGATTTTTTAAATAAAAAATCAAAATGTTTTCACATAGTTACATACAAAATTTGATTGTTTTCAAGCAAGAGAGATGGCATATTTCTATGTTGTTTGGAATGTAACATTAAATGTAAAAGTACATGCATAGGTAAATACTTGATATGCTAGCATATAAACATATTTTCTACAGAGAGAGAGAGAGCAATGACTATGGGATCCTTCAGACTTCACCTCATCTATGGGTGGCAACACTCTAGGCTTCTAATATCATGTTTTAGGGAATTGGAAATGAAACATTACAGGTACAATGAGGCCTCATTATATAATGGGTCAACATCGATGGTTCAAGATCTCTTCTAAAGTATTATCCTACCACTAAAGATGGACAAATAACAGTAGCTTTGCCATATATATCTCGAAACTGCAAGATATCATATGTTCATCATTATTTGCCAATCATATAATATTTGTACGATTTGTTAGCTCAAGCCATCTCTATTTCATGAGCACCAGAAAAGAAGTAGATGAATATCACCCTAAGTAATTACCTAAAAGCATGGTCCCATATGTTGTCAACCGTATCCCAGCCAACAACAACTCCATCCTTTATGGGTGACAGCACCTAATAGAAAGCAGAAAAGATAGTCAGAACCTTAAAACATGAAACATTCTGGAAATATCCTATCAAAATCCCCCTATTAATAGATAATAACTATAAAATTTACCTCCATATGATCCCGGCTGATGAGTACCAAATATTGTATATTTGGACCACTTTATTTGCATTTGCCAAGCCTTTAGCTTTATTATTTTCTGATGTTTTAGTTTGTTTTGGTGTTTTAGTGTTTTGTAGGTTGCTAAGGGAAAAATGCAACTCATTCCATTAATTCTAGGGCTTAAGACACTTTAGGGAGCATTAGCAGCAAATTTGGATCGAGCGATTATTTGCACCCGACGACTCCCACTAAAAATGTCATATCTAGAGTTTTACAGCTCGAATTGAAGTTGTAAGTTCTTGTTGGCTTAATTCGGTAAGCAAAATGGTGACCAAAAGTGCCAAGATTCATCATCCATTGAATTACCGTTCGGACGAGAAGAAGTGCCGTTTGGATGCTCGAAGAATTCTATTTTCCTCGAGAGCCTCGTCTGCAATCTCGTTTGCAATCCCGTCCGGACGAGCTCGATAAATAGGAATTCCCGAGAGCCTCGTCTGCAGTCTCGTCTGAACCCCGTCCGGACGAGTTCGATAAACAAGAATTCCAGAGGGCCTCGTCTGCAGTCTCGTCTGAATCCTGTCCGGACGACTTTTACTAAAAAGGTCATATCTTGAGTTTCAAGCCTCTGATTGGAGCAATCTTTGCGGCGTTGGAAAGCTAACTCAAGGATCTACAAAGTCATGTTTCACAAGGTTTAGCTAATTCCAATTTTTACTAGGTCAAAACGGGAAATAACGAGAAGACTACGAAGCTGGGCGGAATGGCTCGTGTGCAATCTCGTCCGGACGAGATTGCAGACGGCCATGTGTTAAAAACACTTTCTGGCTGTGTTTTGTTGTCCCGTCCGGATGGCACATGTTCCCGTCCGGACGCTGCGTACCTGTAACAGTTTTAAATGAATATAAACTCTTTCCTAGGTCTAGGGATGATGGGGCTATTATAAATACACCTCTATAGGAAGAAAGAGGCACGAATTTCTGCATTTACAATTCGCTTTTGTGTGCTAAGAGGGTAGAGTCTGTTCTCTCTCTTAGAGTGATCGTTTGTGTTTACTTGTTGATTGTTGAAGCGAAGTCAATCGGAGTTCCGGTGAAGGGAGATCACGTAGAAGGATTGTGCCAGCTGTCTCTGGAAAGGGCTACTGCGGTAGAAGACAAGTGGGTCGCTTGTCTTATACAA
The DNA here is from genome assembly GCF_901000735.1 of Corylus avellana. Lineage (NCBI taxonomy): Eukaryota > Viridiplantae > Streptophyta > Magnoliopsida > Fagales > Betulaceae > Corylus > Corylus avellana. Next base: position 17,917,509 of record NC_081546.1, read on the forward strand.
GATCGTGTCAATTGCAAAGGTTTTGTAAGTGTGAACGTCTTGTAATCCTTTATTCTTTTACTGAGTTAGTTGATTTCCTGAGTTTGGCTGCCCCGGAGAGGTTTTACAATTAGAGAGTTCTCTAATTGGTTTCCTCTTCGTAACCAAAATATCTGTGTTGTTTATTGTTTATTGTTACATATATTTTTGGTTCTTTATTAATTGTTAGGTCAAATCTATTTCCGCATAAATTGTGTGAAACACCTATACATTCAAAATAGGTGTCGTTTGGTGTCGTATATAGGTTTTTCAATTGGTATCAGAGCATGTTCACTCTGTTTGGATTAATTTCCTGAGTGAGATCCTAGACTCCTCATAATATGTCTCACACAGTTGCACCTAACTCACTTCCCGTCTTTGACGGATCCAATTATACGTTTTGGAAAATTCGTATGAAAGCATATCTTAAATCTGTTGATGTTTGGCATATTGTTGAATCTGGATGGACTAATCATGATAAGGCAATTGCCGAATTTTCAAAGGATGAAAAGAGTGCTTCGTCTGCGAATGACAAAGCGTTAAATGCCATCTTCACATCTATCTCCATCAAAGAATTCTCAAGAATTTCTCGATGTGTAATAGCTAAAGAAGCATGGGAAACATTGGAAATTACTCATGAAGGAACTAAAATTGTGAGAGCTTCAAAAATTCAGATGTTAGTTTCTCAATTTGAAGAGATTAGGATGGAAGAGGAAGAGACATTTTATGATTTTTATTCTAAGCTTAGCACTATTAGAAATTCTACTATTAATCTTGGAAAGAAAATGAGTGATGCTAAGATAATAAAGAAAATCTTAAGATCTCTACCTGCGAGGTTTATACCTAAGATTACTGCTATACAACAGAGCAAAGATCTAGAGTCAATGAGAGTAGAGGAACTTGTTGGTTCTCTTCAGACATTTGAACTCATGTTACCTAAGCCCAAAAGCTCAAAAAATCTTGCTCTTAAGATCAAGGCTGCTAAAGGTAAATTTGTAGTTCATTCTGATGAGGATTCTGGAGACAATGAAGAAATAGCAATTATTGCTAGGAAGTTTAGAAAATTTTTCAAAAACAATGGAAAATTTAGAAGTAGGGAATCAAAAAATTTTGTGAATCCTAGTAATGAGGTTAGAGATAATTATGAAGGCAAAAATGATGAAAATCATAAAGATAAATTATCTCGTGGTCGTAAATGTCATGAATGTGGTGGTATTGGTCATATTCGTGCTAATTGTGGAAATTTGATAAATTCAAAAGGCAAGGCCTTTAATGTGACTCAAAGTGATGAGTCAGACAATGAGGAAAAAGCTGAAAATTGTGCTAATTATGTAGCCATTGGGATTTCTTATGATAGTGAACATGAGGCTAGTGAGTCTAACTCTCTAGATAGTGAACATGGCATATGTGATAATGAATCAGAAGAGGAGGGTGATCTGCAAAATGCTTATAATGATCTGTATGTGGAATGCATTAAATTGAAGAAGTTAAATAAGCAACACTTGCAGAAACTCAAAGATGTTAATCTTGAAAATGATCGACTTTCTGTTGCTTTAACTGATTTACATGCTATTCATCATACTTTGATGTCTGAAAATCACATGTTAATTGCCAAAGTAAAATCCTTAGAGAATGAGCTTAACGAATCAAGAAATCATCTGAAAACATTCTCTAGTGAAAAGCTAAATCACATGTTGCATAATCAGAAACATTCGTTTGATAGAACTGGATTGGGCTTTGATAAATCTATTGTTTCTTCTACTAATGTTTCTTCTCCTTCAAAGTTAATTTTTGTGAAACCAGTTTGTAAAGAAGAAAGCTTGACTAAGAAGAAGGAAATGTATCCTCCAGTTTCAAGAGGTGAGAAAGGTAAGGGAATTCTAACTGATTCCTATGTGTCTCGTTCTACATCGGGACGTGCTCATATGCCAAGGAACCAACCTTCTCAAAGGTTCATTCCTACATGTCATCACTGTGGTAAGATTGGACATATTCGCCCTAATTGTTTTCAGTTGAATAATCATGAGTCAAAAAGAGACTATTTGCATTCTAGGGATAGTCATGAGGAATTATTCAACATGCTAAGGGGTGTTATCACCCAGTTAAATGACTTGGACAAGAGTCGCACTTCT
>NC_081546.1:17919758-17924495 GCF_901000735.1 Corylus avellana
CTTTCATGGATTTAATTCCTTACATCTTGGAATATTCTAAATATGCATGAGATAAACAATTGTTTCAATGGACTTGTTTTTGTGGTTACCTAAAGCTTGAGCGTATGTGGTACGTTTTACCTATGCTTAATTCTTACACACACTTAAGCTTAATTTGAGGAAATTTTTTAAAAGTGAGGTATGATAGGTAACTACATGAGGTGTTTTTGACTAGTCATATTTTTTTTCAAATTGACCATATGCTAGTTGAACCTAGGGCTTAAAAATTCCTGCATTCTTTCTTTTGTATAAAGCACAAATTGTTTAAAGATACTCTCTCAAAGAGAAAAAGAATCAAAATAGTGAAAAAAAAAAAAAAAAAAAACATGTTCCTTATGGAATTTAATCTCACTGTGTCAAACTTGTGCTATTTTTTCAAAAGAGGATTGTATTGGATGAGAGTGACTAGGCCCTAGTATGATAAGGTTTGACTTTTGATTGAATTTACTTGTCAAAACCTCGTGTTGGTGAAACTTTCTCCTCTTTTGTAAACTGGTATTTTTTCTCTCATTAAATGGCTTACACACACAACACACAAGCATGGGTTGAATGGATCATTTTTTCTTGGCTTGGGTTAAACAATATGAGTTTCTTGCCAGTTCTAGTCTTATGTATAGTTTGCATATTTGGAGTATGTTTGGGATATTCATTGCTAAAATACATGAGTTGTTGATGTGTGTATCATGTGTGTTCATTTGACTTTTAAGGGAGAGAAATTTTTTTTAAAGTTTCTTGTTGATTATTAAGTCTTATATTGAGGGGGAGTTTATGTTATTCATGATCTTGTTGTCTTCTTCATGCGTTTTCGTATATGTGATCATGAGTGTTTGATTATTGTTTTTCCTATTCCACATATGCCTTGATGTTTTTGTGTTGAGTGTTTCAGGAAACATGATACCTTTTGTCAATTTGTGACAAAAAGGGGGAGTATAAAAATTGGGGAGATGATGGTGACTTGTCCGATTGATTTTGTCACCGAATTGCCAAAGGGGGAGTTTGTAAGTTCTTGTTGGCTTAATTCGGTAAGCAAAATGGTGACCAAAAGTGCCAAGATTCATCATCCATTCAATTACCGTTCGGACGAGAAGAAGTGCCGTTCGGATGCTCAAAGAATTCTATTTTCCTCGAGAGCCTCGTCTGCAATCTCGTTTGCAATCCCGTCCGGACGAGCTCGATAAATAGGAATTCCTGAGAGCCTCGTCTGCAGTCTCGTCTGAACCCCGTCCGGACGAGTTCGATAAACAAGAATTCCCGAGAGCCTCGTCTGCAGTCTCGTCTGAATCCTGTCCGGACGAATTTTACTAAAAAGGTCATATCTTGAGTTTCAAGCCTCTGATTGGAGCAATCTTTATAGCGTTGGAAAGCTAACTCAAGGATCTACAAAGTCATGTTTCACAAGGTTTAGCTAATTCCAATGTTTACTAGGTCAAAACGGGCGATAAAGAGAAAACTACGAAGCTGGGCGGAATGGCTCGTGTGCAATCTCGTCCGGACGAGATTGCAGACGGCCATGTGTTAAAAACACTTTCTGGCTGTGTTTTGTTGTCCCGTCCGGACGGCACATGTTCCCGTCTGGACCCCGCGTACCTGTAACAGTTTTAAATGAATATAAACTCTTTCCTAGGTCTAGGGATGATGGGGCTATTATAAATACACCTCTATAGGAAGAGAGAGGCACGAATTTCTGCATCTAGAATTCGCTTTTGTGTGCTAAGAGGGTAGAGTCTGTTCTCTCTCTTAGAGTGATCGTTTGTGTTTACTTGTTGATTGTTGAAGCGAAGTCAATCGGAGTTCCGGTGAAGGGAGATCACGTAGAAGGATTGTGCCAGCTGTCTCTGGAAAGGGCTACTGCGGTAGAAGACAAGTGGGTCGCTTGTCTTATACAAGATCGTGTCAATTGCAAAGGTTTTGTAAGTGTGAACGTCTTGTAATCCTTTATTCTTTTACTGAGTTAGTTGATTTCCTGAGTTTGGCTGCCCCGGAGAGGTTTTACAATTAGAGAGTTCTCTAATTGGTTTCCTCTTCGTAACCAAAATATCTGTGTTGTTTATTGTTTATTGTTACATATATTTTTGGTTGTTTATTAATTGTTAGGTCAGATCTATTTCCGTATAAATTGTGTGAAACACCTATACATTCAAAATAGGTGTCGTTTGGTGTCGTATATAGGTTTTCCAGAAGTGATCTTGGTGTCATTAGAAAGTTAACTCAAAGATATACAAAGTCATGTTTCACAAGATTTGGCTAATTTCGAAGGTAGTGCGCTCGAGCGCACATTTAGTGCAATCGAGCGCACACACGCCCATCGAAAGTGGAAAGTGATGCATGAGTGCGATCGAGTGCACTTGGCCGACCTGGCAGTGCTAAAACCCTAAAATTAGCTTATAAATATCATTATTTTCTATTGTAAACATATGGAGACGCGCCGGGGGCACCGTACCTTGTCAAAATTCGTGTTTTCTTAGTTTTTGGAGCTTTGAACTCCAATTCTATTGTAAGTTTTATGTTTTTCAAAATGTCAATTCAAGTTGTTATTGTTTTTGTTATCATGAGAGGCTAAAACCTTCAACTAAGGTTGAAGATGAAGCCTCGTCATTGATAAACATTCATGTTCTTGTCGTTTTATGTATATAATGTGATTTTTAATTAAATTGTTGTTCAAAGTCAATTCAATTGTTTGATTAATTTCAATTGATTGAATGTTGTTCTTTTATTCATGCTAAATTTTATATTCGTTATATTTCGTCCGGTGGTACATCGAATGATTTGATTGAGATTAATATTCATTGTGATCTACGGATACAGTGGATGATTTGATCTTAATTAAATATTCGTTGTGATTCTTTTAACATATGGATTTATCGTTTCTCCAACTCCGACTTGTATTTGTATTTAGGATTAGAGGCCGGGTTTGGGGTAGATCGACCCATCACCTGTTAAGCCTTTGAAGATAGGCCCTTTTTTTTATTTAAAAAAAAAAAAAAATTTGTCATGTCACAATGCTGCATAGATTTATCAATAACTAAGTTCATCATTCAAATCGCATGTACATTATGTGCATTTTTACTCACTAAGTCGTTGGACTTACCCTTATATTCTTTTTCCTTCCATTATGAAAATATGTGTTGTTATAGCTAGTTTAGCAGAGGATGAATTCGGGTAGCTAATTAGTGGTGGCGAAGAACTTGATTCAAGTCATTTTTTAGGATCTGGACCCGATGTGGCTTAAATTCATGTGGGATGCTGAAGGAACTACCCGTCAAGAATTGATCAAGATTGTGTTTATGTTATCTTTGGTTAAGCTTTGGTGTTAATGCTATTTCAGAACAATCATTAGTAGTTTGTATTATTATTTTGCTAACCGGTCTCTGACCGATACATTTGGAGATCTAGCTATGTTATGATGCTTTATGTTTACTTTAGTTATTGTGATTGTGGCTTTAAATTATTGCTATATATGTCCCTTAGTTAAGTCTTCCGCTGTAGTCTCACTTTGGAGCTGATAAGATCCCTAAATTTTGTTCTGAGAAGAATAAGGTTGGGAGGTAAACCATGAAATCAATTACTAGGTAATTAATTTACACATGGCGTTACACATAAGGGCTAATAAGTATAAATGAAAACATTTTGTTGATGAATTTGCTACAACTTTTCAATAATTAAATCAACTAGTAATTTCTTCTTCTTTTTTTTTTTTTTTTTTTTTTTTTTTTCAAAGCATCACTAATGATTTCTTGCCGATGAACTCCATACGCCAAACTCTTTCCTTTTTATTTTTAGGAAAAAATATACATACGCCCCTCTCAAATTATTATCTCATTGTCAATGTTTCTCTCGAAACTACTAATTATGTTAATGTCCCCCTAAGGACAAAAGTGCCCTTCATCAAATATAAAATAAAATAAAATAAAACTCTTTAAGTTATTTTTTTTAAAAAAATAAAATTATAAGGATATATGTTTTAAAAAAATTATTTTTTTTATTAAAAAAATATAGAAAAAGTTTTAAAAATAGAAAAAATAAAAACCAATTTGTAAGGATAGTTTTTTTGTTTTTTTATTTTTTTTACTTTTTCTAAAAGAAAATTTAACATTATATATATATATATATATATATATATATATAGAAAAACGAAAAAAATATTATAATAATTAAAAAAATTAATTAATTTTTTTTAAAAAAATTTATTCTAATTGATAAGGATATTTTTTTGTCTTATTGAAAATTTTATATGGTTATTTTTTTTTTAATTTTTGCAAGCCTTAGGGAGAATATTGACATTTGTTGATAGTTTAGTGAAGACATATTGAAACAATTAGTAATTTGGGGAGACATAAATAATAAAGTAATAATAAAAGAGAAATGTTAAGTTTTTCATATTTTGTTCATATTTTCCTACAAATTTAATAGATCAACCACTAGATTTGTGTGGGGTCCATAAGTTCACAAATGTAATGGTTGATTTGTAAGATGAGATGAGCCAAATATAGAAAAAAAAAATATTAATCTATAGCATTTCTCATAATAAAATAAATAAATAAAAAAAAACGATTGATGTCAATATTTTTCTCATATTTTTTCTATCTCATTTAAATTTGTGAACTTCATATAAGGGTGTAGATTGCGATTTTGCAAGAATAATCTGTGTTTTTAAAAGATGTTGCAAAATGTAAAATGTTTAGCGATGCGATTTAAAAA
>NC_081546.1:17924595-17986881 GCF_901000735.1 Corylus avellana
TTTTCTTTTTTTATTATTGTTAAGTGGTATGGGAAATTGACAAATGGGAGACAGTAACCCACACAACACAAAAGCAGCATAATACAAACGAAGCTGCGAAAATACATGAGAAAGCCAATAAAAAACCAAACAACAAAAATAAAACAAAAAACCCAAATTGCAGCAACATGGGTGAAAGGCGTGGCGAGGAGGCAGAATACTGCCGGGCACGTGGTATGCACACCCCGGCAAACGTCTCTCACTCGCCAACATAAACTTGAAAAGTAAACATGAGATAACCAACTGAGCTTGTAGCCATGGTGTCTCAAACCAATATACTTCATGAAGGAGACTGATTGGCTAATAGTGCAGCTAACCATCACATCATAGCAAAACTTGACAAATTGACACCATAACAGCCTTACAAGGGAGATGACATGGTTACTGTTGGGACATAAGATCTTTCTCTTCCCCTTTTTATAATTCTATTATTCACTTGAAAAATAATATGCACTGTCCAGATGCCTCAGGAAACCTTCTCTCTATAAACAAATCTTGCAAAGATAACAATTGTTCGTTTAAATGAACTCACTCTTACTTTCTTGTTAAGGATAGCACAACTAGGGAGATCCTCCTATAGGGGGCTAGTGAAGGGTGCCTCTACCCTGTGCAGCTGCAATAATTCCTCAAGAATAGGGCAAGAGCTCTTATGGTACTGAATAAAGTCAAAACCTCTCTTTCGGTTTGGCATAGGAGACTAGGTCATCCACACTCTCTTATTTTGCAGCATATATTGAAAAACCAGCAACTTCTTCTTTCTAGAATAAAGTTCAGTCCCTCACTATGTGTCCCGTGTCAATTAGCAAAAAGTAGACAGTTAGCTTTTCCTACTTCGAGTCGTGTAACCATTGCTCCTTTGGAGCTTATTCATAGTGATGTGTGGATTTCACCCACCACTTCTAAAAATGGATACAAAATTTATTTTGTTTTTATTGATGATTTTTCAAGAGCTATCCGAACGCTTATGTTTCACTTTCATCTTTTACTTAGTTTTTCGATTTGCTTTAGGACCGTCCGAACGGGGATTTATCCTGTCCGAACGGCCAGCGTAGAAGTCTTAATCGACTTAAACTCCTTTTACTTCTAGGGTTAGGATTTGGGGGCTATAAATACATACTTATAGCCTTCAAAAACAGAGCTTTTGATTATATGCGAGTTTTTATCAATAATAAGTCCCAGAGTTGAGTTTCTTCATTATTTTCCTTCAAAACCTAGATAGGATCTAGCGTTTTGAGAAGATTTCTTAGATCCTTGATAGACTCGAGATCTAAAAATATTTATCCCTTCTTTCTTGTTGTGTATCTTTGTAGCCCACGACATCCACACTGCATCAGTTGGTATCAAAGCCCAAGTTACTTTCCATGAATGGGGAGGGGCAACCGTTGTGCAGACATGAACAAAGTGTGCGTGCGCACAGAGGCAGCACGTAAGGATCAATTGGCGATTCATTTGCGGCACATGGAGGAGAGATTTGGTGGTACAGCCGTGTAGAAGAGGGAGCGGATGTGCACCCAGTACGGGGTCCCTATCGATCATTTTACCAATATGGGTGGTTCGAATGGTCGTTGCCGTCAGGGGCGTACATTTGGCCAGGGAGTAGAAGTCTCGGCCAGAAGCTCTAAATGGGGTCTTATATTCCTAAGGTGTGGTGCATCTCATTCTAGGCTCCTAGTAAACACATGCGAGGTACACATCATGCAACTCGAAGCAATTAAAGGCGGGTTTAAATCTCTTTGAAACGTTCTTGGTTTTTGCAAGGAAATAGGTGCAAGAACTTGTCAAAGTATCTTTCGGACTTGTATGAACACAAAATAAGAAGTATAGCTCAAATGTTAGAGGTTTGGACTAGAAGTTACCTTATAAGATAGCAAAGCACCAAGATTCCCTCCTTCTCTCTCCAAGTCACCCCTCACACTAGGATTAGGGTTTTCTAGGGTTGGGGAAGGCTGAAGGTCGAAGGGTAGGGTTTATATAGGGGCTTGGGGCGTGCCTTGTTCTGAAACAGTGGAGCTTGGGTTAAAATTGATTTTCAGAGTATTAGCGAGCATTTGGATGCTATTGGGCGAGCGTTTGGGTACTATTACACGATGGATAAAAGGGTTCAGACATACATTTAGGTTATTGCCCAATGACTCAAAGATTGGTCAACGAGCGCTCGTGGTGGTCCCTAGGGTACGCTCGCACTATAGGTTTGGTGCGTATGCTCGGGTGGTCCCCTAGCATACGTTCAGTCAGTAAGGGGTGGTTTTGGGTTTTGCTTTAAAAATGTGGTGTATAATATTTCTCTTAAAGTATTCTCCTTTTACACTTTTTTTCTTTTTAAAGCAGCCTACCATAGTTTAAATAACGACTTTTCTATTGTAAGCATGAATCAACTCAATAAAAGTAATAGATAGCCTTCAGGACAATTCATCATAATGGTAAACATAAATGTCTAACACCAAACTACCCCAAACTCTATTCTCTTTACTTCCACTATAAAATTTTACAATAACCATAAATTGCATACTTGTTTTTTGGTTGTTGTTGTTGTTGTTGTTGTTTTGTTTTTTTTTTTTTTTTGGTTCATTTAAAGAAAATTGGGTAAGAATGTCCCCTGAATTGGTAAAAGGATATGCTCCGTATATTTTAGGTCTAGGTTTCACTGCCTTTAGTGACTTATTACTTCGGTGATAGACTGTATAAATGCTATTTGTTTACCAAGACTTAGGGCCATAAATAAACTAGTACGTTTGATAACCGTAGTGCCCTATATTTTTAAAACTCTTATTTAAAGAGATTACCTTTATTATAAGGTTATTTTGATATTCATATTAGGTAATAATATTAATTCTTGAAGAGTTTATGAGTTTATATGAATATTATAAGTATAAATATTTGTTTGAGATTATTACAACATAAACCCTGATTTTTTTGTGAGAGATTATATTCTAATAGTTTTATAAGGCTTGATGGGGGTAGATTGTGATAATATTACACCAAAGCATTAATTAGCAAGTTAAATGACTGCTCTTAACTACAGTCTAGAGGTAAGTAAATCGTCTACCATTCGAAATTTATTTCATGTCATGCTATTTATACACTTTGTATCAAATTGTAAATAATTATTTTATTTACATATTATGAGGTTATTTTGAATGCATGAAATGTTTCTAATGAACTTTTGAAATGAAAAGTTATTGATGTCTGAGATTTATTTAGAAAGTTCCTATTTATGAAAATGCTTTCTAAATACAATAAGTTGATATTTGGAAAATTTTCCAATTTGAGAAATTAAATTTTGAAGATGTAACGATAATAAGAGACAAGAATAATGATAAACTCTCATACATGTTGCCCTAAGATGTATCAAGATAATTACAATAAATGAGATAAAAAGTTCAAAAAGGAGGACACATGTATGTATGGAGGAGAGTATCCTTTAGATTTTTTTTCCCCCAAGTTTCAGCTGAAATTCTTGATGCTAGATAGCTTTTTGTCGAACTCTCAGCTTCATTTTGCAGAACATAAACACTAGAACTATCATTGTATCATAGAAGACCTTGTTTACACAAATAATGTCAACATATTTATACAGTGTTCACTCAACAGTTACCAATATCTTTTGAGGAAAAAAAATACCAGCTATAACTCAGGAAATAACTGACAAATAAAGCTACAAGGAATGACTAAATTAAGTCAATTCTCAGTAGCTCTAAAATAACCATACTACTCACATAAAGACTATAAATCCACGAAATGCTCTAAAATGAGTTGATAATGAGAAGCACTCATCAAGTGTATCATCAACTAAGAAAAAATATTACACAGTGCCAAATCACCTTTCTCTTTGTTGTTGAGTATTGGAAGATGGTTCTGCAAGTAGCATTGGATGCTCTTAAGGATCAATCAATAGGCAGTCCCTAAAGCAAAAGGACAACCAGTTACAGCATACAGAAACATAATTTGAGAAAGAAAAAAAATCATATAGTATGAGATGGAAAGGAAGTACAAATTTCTAGACTGATAACTGATTTTTTTATTGATAAATAACAAACACCTCTTATGGGTTTTGAACCCACAAGCAAACCTCCGCCCAGTGCTCACAAGTAGATGTGTTATTTGAACTAGAACTCATTGGTCTAAGCTGATAAATGATTTTTTAAATAAAAAATCAAAATGTTTTCACATAGTTACATACAAAATTTGATTGTTTTCAAGCAAGAGAGATGGCATATTTCTATGTTGTTTGGAATGTAACATTAAATGTAAAAGTACATGCATAGGTAAATACTTGATATGCTAGCATATAAACATATTTTCTACAGAGAGAGAGAGAGCAATGACTATGGGATCCTTCAGACTTCACCTCATCTATGGGTGGCAACACTCTAGGCTTCTAATATCATGTTTTAGGGAATTGGAAATGAAACATTACAGGTACAATGAGGCCTCATTATATAATGGGTCAACATCGATGGTTCAAGATCTCTTCTAAAGTATTATCCTATCACTCAAAATGGACAAATGACAGTAGCTTTGCCATATATATCTCGAAACTGCAAGATATCATATGTTCATCATTATTTGCCAATCATATAATATTTGTACGATTTGTTAGCTCAAGCCATCTCTATTTCATGAGCACCAGAAAAGAAGTAGATGAATATCACCCTCAGTAATTACCTAAAAGCATGGTCCTATATGTTGTCAACCGTATCCCAGCCAACAACAACTCCATCCTTTATGGGTGACAACACCTAATAGAAAGCAGAAAAGATAGTCAGAACCTTAAAACATGAAACATTCTGGAAATATCCTATCAAAATCCCCCTATTAATAGATAATAACTATAAAATTTACCTCCATATGATCCCGGCTGATGAGTACCAAATATTGCGTATTTGGACCACTTCATTTGCATTTGCTAAGCCTTTAGCTTTATTATTTTCTGATGTTTTAGTTAGTTTTGGTGTTTTAGTGTTTTGTAGGTTGCTAAGGGAAAAATGTAACTCATTCCATTAATTCTAGGGCTTAAGACACTTTAGGGAGCATTTGCAGCAAATTTGGATCGAGCGATTATTTGCACCCGACGGCTCCCACTAAAAATGCCATATCTATAGTTTTACAGCTCGGATTGAAGTGATCTTGGTGTTATTAGAAAGTTAACTCAAAGATATACAAAGTCATGTTTCACAAGATTTGGCTAATTTCGAAGGTAGTGCGCTTGAGCGCACATTTAGTGCAATCGAGCGTACACACGCCCATCGAAAGTGGAAAGTGATGCATGAGTGCGATCGAGTGCACTCGACCAACCTGGCAGTGCCAAAACCCTAAAATTAACTTATAAATATCATTCTTTTCTATTGTAAACATATGGAGACGCGCCGGGGGCACCGTACCTTGTCAAAATTCGTGTTTTCTTAGTTTTTGGAGCTTTGAACTCCAATTCTATTGTAAGTTTTATGTTTTTCACGATGTCAATTCAATTTGTTATTGTTTTTGTTATCATGAGAGGCTAAAACCTTCAACTGAGGTTGAAGATGAAGCCTCGTCATTGATAAACATTCATGTTCTTGTCGTTTTATGTATACAATGTGATTTTTAATTAAATTGTTGTTCAAAGTCAATTCAATTGTTTGATTAATTTCATTTGATTGAATGTTGTTATTTTATTCATGCTAAATTTTATATTCGTTATATTTCGTCCGGTGGTACATCAAATGATTAGATTGAGATTAATATCCATTGTGATCTATGGATACAATGGATGATTTGATTTTAATTAAATATTCGTTGTGATTCTTTTAACATATGGATTTATCGTTTCTCCAACTCCGACTTGTATTTGTATTTAGGATCACAGGCCGGGTTTGGGGTAGTTCGACCCATCACCTGTTAAGCCTTTGAAGATAGGCCCTTTTTTTTATTAAAAAAAAAAAAAAAAAAATTGGCATGTCACAATGCTGCATAGATTTATCAATAACTAAGTTCATCATTCAAATCGCATGGACATTATGTGCATTTTTACTCACTAAGTCGTTGAACTTACCTTTATATTCTTTTTCCTTCCATTATGAAAATATGTGTTGTCATAGCTAGTTTAGCAGAGGATGAATTCGGGTAGCCAATTAGTGGTGGCGAAGAACTTGATTCAAGTCATTTTTTAGGATCTGGACCCGATGTGGCTTAAATTCATGTAGGATGCTGAAGGAACTACCCGTCAAGAATTGATCAAGATTGTGTTTATGTTATCTTTGGTTAAGCTTTGGTGTTAATGCTATTTCAGAACAATTATTAGTAGTTTGTATTATTATTTTGCTAACCAGTCTTTGACCGATACATTTGGAGATCTAGCTATGTTATGATGCTTTATGTTTACTTTAGTTATTGTGATTGTGGCTTCAAATTATTGCTATATATGTCCCTTAGTTAAGTCTTTCGCTGTAGTCTCACTTTGGAGCTGATAAGATCCCTAAATCTTGTTCTGAGAAGAATAAGGTTGGGAGGCGAACCATGAAATCAATTACCAGTTAATTAACTTACACAGGGCGTTACACATAAGGGCTAATAAGTATAAATGAAAACATTTTGTTGATGAATTTGCTACAACTTTTCAATAATTAAATCAACTAGTAATTTCTTTTTTCTTTTTTTTTTTTCAAAGCACCACTAATGATTTCTTGCCGATGAACTCCATACACCAAACTCTTTCCTTTTTATTTTTAGGAAAAAATATACATACGCCCCTCTCAAATTATTATCTCATTGTTAATGTTCCTCTCGAAACTACTAATTATGTTAATGTCCCCCTAAGGACAAAAGTGCCCTTCATCAAATATAAAATAAAACTCTTTAAGTTATTTAAAAAAAAAAAAAATTATAAGGATATATGTTTTAAAAAAATTATTTTTTTTTTTATTTTTTTTATTAAAAAAATATAGAAAAAGTTTTAAAAATAGAAAAAATAAAAACCAATTTGTAAGGATAGTTTTTTGTTTTTTATTTTTTTACTTTTTCTAAAAGAAAAACTAACATAATATATATATATATATATATATATATATATAGGAAAACGAAAAAAATATTATAATAATTAAAAAAAATTAATTAATTATTTTTAAAAAATTTTATTCTAATTTATAAGGATATTTTTTTTTGTCTTATTGAAAATTTTTTATGGTTATTTTTTTTTTAATTTTTGCAAGCCTTAGGAAGAATATTGACATTTGTTGATAGTCTAGGGAAGACATATTGAAACAATTAGTAATTTGGGGGAGACATAAATAATAAAGTAATAATAAAAGAGAAATGCTAGGTGTCAAAAAGTTTTTCATATTTGGTTCATATTTTTTTATAAATTTAATAGATCAACCATTAGATTTGTGGGGTCCATAAGTTCACAAATGTAATGGTTGATTTGTAAGATGATATGAGCCAAATATGAAAAAAATATTAACCAATAGCATTTCTCATAATAAAATAAATAAAATAAAGAGAAACGATTGATGTCAATATTTTTTTTCATATTTTTCCTATCTCATTTAAATTTGTGAACTTCATATAAGAGTTGCAGATTACGATTTCGCAAGAATAATCTGTGTTTTTAAACCATGCCGCAAAATTTAGAGTGTTTAAAAAAAAGCAAAAGACCATCTATCTCTCTTTCCTCACGTTGCACGCAGTCACGAACGGATAGGATTTGAGAAACAATGGAGAGGAGAGAAGAAAAGGGGGAGGAGAGGAAGAGAGACGCTGGAGAGAAGAAGAAGAAGAAGAAGAAAAGAGAGAGAAGAGAGGGGAGCCGAAAGGAAGAGAGAGACGACGCAGGAGAGATAAAAGGAAAGAAGAAGAAGAGTACTCGATCCGACCCGACAAACACGAATTACCCGCCCCGCCCCGTAAATCCTGAGACCCGGCGGGTACTGTCCATTAAAGCAGGGTCAATGACTCAATGGTACCAATTTTTCTACCCGAGGGGTGCGGATCGGGTACGAAAAATGCCCAAAAACCGACCCGTGCCCACCCCTACCCACTACGCCATGCTCCCGGGTCAAGTAAACCACGGAAACGCACGATCGAACCGGCATAACGCAAATAAGTCAAACAAAGTTAACAAACGGTGGACCGGCTTCTGACGCCGCCCAAGTTAAATGAGAATCCGAGGTGTAACTTTCCCGAGAAAATTGAGGAAAGAAAGAAAGAGAAAGTACGAGAAAGAGTGGTGATGGCTGCTTCACAGAGATGGGGCTACATTCGGATCATCAGTGGCACTATTCTTGGTGGTGTTCTCGGCTTCTACGTTATGCACCGCGTCGAAACTAGCTACAAGGTCAGCTCCCCCCAATTTCTAAACCCTCCCTTGGGTTGCCGAGAAACCTTAAGAAACGAAAAAAAAAAATTGATTTGTACTGAATTTCTTTTTTTGTTGTTGTGAACATAGGAGAAAATGAACGAGAGATTAAAAAAGTATGAAGCCGAATTGAAGAAGAAAGAGAAGATCAATGAGCTTGAAGAATCCATGTAGCTTTGGAGTCTTGTCGAAATTTGCTTCCTTTTTTGTTTTTTTCTTCTTCTTTTCATTGATACTGTTTGGTTGCTGAGAAAATGCGGGAAAGGCTAAGGAAATGAACTGAAATTTTGATTCATTTGTTTTACGTTGTTTGCCCAAGTAAACTAGTAAACTAGGTTTAGTGATAGTATTGGGTTCAATTTTATTGTTAGGTATTGTTTCAAAGACTTTTTTTTGGGCCAAAAGAGCCCCCTTTGTTTTTTTTTTTTTTTTTTTTCATCTTTTGGTTGTTGAAATTTGAAGGACTACGGCACAAGCTGTGGGGTAGGAGATCAAGAGGGCTTGCTGTGTTAAAGCAATTCCATCAGACTGAGAACCAAAAAGGTAAAAGATTCTCTCTTTGCTGCATTCTGTCTTGATTGAATGCTGGATACACAGCAAGTGGTTTTTGGTAGTTTTTGATGGTGTGATTGCATTTTAAGGGGCTATTAGCTTTGAATATTTTAGTTTGCATTCCTTGGGTGTGATTTGCTGTTGCTAAATTAGAAAATAACCAATAACAAGCGTAGGTAGCTCTACACAATCTTACTTGTACTGAAATCGATAAAAGGAAAAAGCCTAGGGCTTGCTTCACAGTCTTGTTGTCGGTTTGCTGCTTGTAAGCTTCTTTCTTTATGTGTAGTATATACATAGAAATGACAAGAAAATTAGTAGTTGGTTGATCACTGTTTTTTTGCGTACCTAGAGCTGTAGACAATCTCTATAGTGTATATGTACATATGCTCTTTTGATGTACAATAATGGTTATGAGAACTAGCATTAGAACGACAAGAGCAAGGAGTATGCCCTCTTATGATACAGTTTGGTGCTTCTTCCAGGTGTACTAGGACCTCAATTTATGCATTTTACTTCCTTGAAAGGATAATGCGAAGTTTTGTGTTCATTGGTCTTTTTTACATCCCATGTACTCGGCTTGCATCATTTTGGCATTTTCAATTGGCAAAAGTAAAATTTTTGTTGTTCATTCTCGTGACCACTTAAGGGTTCAGTTTGTCCAAAATGATCTAGATTCAATATCTGCACAAGTCTATCAATTGAAGGATCTGGAATGTAATCACTAGCCTCAAACTTTTCAAGGAAGTTCTCTCTGATGAGGCAATGCTTTAATAATAGTGCATGGTGGAAAGGAAAAGATTATCTGGAGATTTTAGTGATTTGGAATTTCTGGTTGAAAGGTTTGGTAGGATCTTTGGTATTATCAGGTTAAAACTTCTTTAGTGTGCTCCTCTTTTGTCCCTAAGGAGTTCACTATAATGTATGAAACATGCAATTCTGCTTGCTTAGAAGTCCCAACATGTGGGAAGAGGAACTTGATCTATGCTGGGCATTTTCTTGACAAAGTAAAGGGATGAGCTATAGACAGTTCCTCAGAAATGAAAAAAGAGGAATTCATTTTATGAATTTCAATGAGATTTGGAGGGGAGTGAATTTTTCCCTTTTCATGAGCTCAGGGAAAGTGCACCCTCCTGTGGTTAGAAATCATCAAGATGGAATCCTAGTAACGGTGTTGAGCGGGTCAAAACTATTACATGGTTGTCGGAGAGTTTATCTTTATCTTTTTGAAGTTATACACATCTTTGGGTCAACGGTTACTTCTGATTATCATGTATATAGAATGATGGCGAATCAACATTTGTTTGCTTAAAAAACCTCCACTTGCACATAAATTGATACTGCTAATGTCATGAGAATCAAATTTATCAACTAGTTATTGTGCCAAAAGCTTTGAAAAGAATAATTTGAATTCGATATAAACAATTTCTCAATGATGGAAGATAAACACGTGCGCGTTTTTCTTTTTCAAAAACTCGTTCTCTTTGTCCTTTGCTTTTGTTATTGACATACTTTATGCTCGACTCTTGTACTGGTAAACAACATTCATGTGTTAATATTTTCAATTATGTAGGAACCCATCATAGGAAAAAGTAAAAACCATGATAGAAAGCACTACCATGAATGATGATTAGCTGATAATTGTTTAATTTGACACCCATGAACTTCTGTACTGAAAATGGTTGAACTATGAAGCCACAATCATCTTTTTTTAAGTGTGGATGCATTTTAAATTTGTTCATGTAAATTTTAAGTAGTTGAACTTCCATTTTTTACAATCCCCTCGTGAAGAGAAATGTAAGTTGCATGTTATTGCCGATGTTGCTTCAGAAGATCTTTGCTTTCAGCAAATCCCCTATAAAATGGAGTGTCAAAGCTATTTGAAGAGGCGTAGTTGTGACTGTCCAGTTTGGCACCAGCATCAGCAAAAATTTAATTGTCAATTCTATGAACTTTTAATTGGATATCATGTATTTTTTATTTAACTGGATGCATCTAAGTTTTTGTCACTTCGAAGGGTTTAAAAAAAAAAAAATTGTCACACGATTTTAGCCATAATGTGATGTTTAAGTTTCTATACTTTCCTTGTCATGCATCTTTGATACAACTTATAAAGGTAAATCCACAATTTAAGAAGAAACCAAACATTGATGGATGTTCAATCCCCCTTTTTTTTTTTTTAAAGAGATGATGTTTTCATTAGATGGTTTCATAGAACAGAACCTACATGTAAAGATCTTACAGAGAAAGACCTAAATCAATTTGTGTGGATTGCAAAGACAAGTTGATACAAAGGCAAAAAGGGTAGCAGGGAATTAAATCTCTAGATTTTCAGGAGTTTTGTGCATTTAGCTGAAATATATTTTTCCATAGGATGGGCAAGGATGTGGTCAACTAAAAAATTTAAGGGAAAAATAAATTGATTTAGTCACTAGGATTTTATGTGATTTCAATTTTGATAATTAAGTTTGTAGGTTTTACTTTGATTTCAATTAAGTTCCCTCGATCTAATTAAGTAGTGATATGTGACATATGTCATGTCATATTAATTAATTAATGATATGGGGCTTTTGTGTAACTTATTATGTACTAATGGTTTGTGCCAAATGGTACGATACAAATATACCTAAAATAAAAATTAAGAGAGAGCTCTAAATCTTAAAGATAACATATCTTTGTTTTACATTCAAGTTTGTAATGAATATAAGTTGTTATTTAATGATTAAATTATTTGACCATTTATTCCTTGAGTCCCAAGCACCCCTTCTTCTTCCACCTTCTCCCCTTCTTTCTCCAACCCTTCCAATAGGTATAATTTAGGCCTATTGCACCTATGCCCCGGTTGGTATCTGTCATCACAATAATAACATAAACCGCTCTCTCCTTTGTTGCATCTAAGAAGATGATATCCTCCGAATGGGTAAGCTAGGTTTGCAGTTAAAGTTGTTGGGGTTGTAACTGGATTGGTTAATGCTGGTGTTTCGGATTTATGAGGAGAAATTGGTTAGTGGCATGGCAGATGGGGTTATGGGTGCAGGGTGATCCATTGTTTTGAGATGGCCAAGGGGTCTGTTGGGGTGTTGCCCCGAATGCTCCTGACAACGAAGTGGGCTTGAGATTGGTGACTATTATCCCCACCTCATTGTTGAGTTCACGCAAGAATGTACTTACCCTAAAATCTTCACTCAACCAGGTGATCTTATTAGATAGTATCTCAAATTGTTATTGATACTCATCCATGTTTGTTTGAGCTTAGTGAAAGCTCCAACATGATCATCATAGCCCCGAGTCCTGGATCCAATGGTACCATGAAAGAGCTCTCCCTTCCATATGGAACAAAGCAATTGGTACCTTCTCATTATCCGCCATAGGAGAAGAATTGCTCAGCCTTAAGAATCCAATCATGCAGCTCAGTTCCATCAAATCTGGGAAGTCCAACTTGATGGTTCTGGCTTGTATTGCACCTCTCTCATCAAATGGAGCTCTGGCATTACTAGTTTCTGCATTAGTCTTATCCTGAGTTCGAGTTCTGCTGAGATTGTCATAGCTTGAAGCTAGACTAGAGAGTTGGGTCTTGATGGAATCAAACAAGGTGTCGTGCTTATCAAGAGCAATCTGCACATTGGTTTGGAATTCCCTCACGCTTCTTGGAAATTCCTTAGCTTCTTCATTGTCTTCACGAAGATTAGCTACTGTTTCAACAAGTTGATTTAAGCGA
Source organism: Corylus avellana (assembly GCF_901000735.1). Taxonomy (NCBI): domain Eukaryota; kingdom Viridiplantae; phylum Streptophyta; class Magnoliopsida; order Fagales; family Betulaceae; genus Corylus; species Corylus avellana. The sequence goes on from NC_081546.1 coordinate 17,937,237, forward strand.
GTACCCTCCGCCACTATTGTAGCTGATACCACTTGTTATGGACGTAGATATTTGATGATGGGATTTGTAAAGAAGTAACAATAAAAGACAATAAAGACAACTATTGTAGCACTTCAAGGAGCCAATTCCTCCACTTTCTTTAACTCACGGTTAGGAGATACAAAACACTTGATAATTTTCTCATTTTTCTGTGTAATTCATTCATATGAAAAGCTGAATTAATTACAACAAATAAGTAAGATAACCGACAGCCTAACTCTAATAACTCTCCAACCCATTAACCCACGACCTAGACTCTTGTAAAAAGACAATACAATGCACTAAACAATAACAGAACCACTACTAAATTAATTACCCATGACCCAACTATTGCTAAAAGAGTGGAAATACAACGGAAAGTACGTGGAAAATTGCATTTGAGATTGCGATTTTATAAATAAAAAGTGCGATTTTAAATTAAATTATAGAAAATAAACATTTTGAGATTGCGTTTTTAAAAAATTGTGATTTGAAAACTTAGAAAATCTACTTTTTCAAATCGCAGGTAATGAGGTGTTTTTTTGAAAATGCATAATTTTAAAGTCTAAACTACAATTTTAAAGATGAATTGCCACATATTTTAAAATAAGGGAAAATTATATTTTACCCCCATAAAGTTTGGGGCAATTTGCAATTCGACCTCTAAAGTTTTAATTTTGGCAATTCATCCCCCAAAGTTTCAAATTTTTGCAATTTGACAATTGTATCCAAAACTTCCCATATTGTCCCTAATTTTAATTTTTTATAAAAAAAAAAAATTCACCAGACCATTTTTGCACTCCCAAATTTGTTCTTCTTTATTTATTTATTATAAAAAATAAAATTAAAAATTAAAAATTAGGGGCAATATGAGAATTTTGGAATAATATTGGTCGAATTGCAAAAATTTAAAACTTTAAAGAGTGAATTGCTAAAATTGAAACTTTGAAGATCAAATTATAAATCGCCAAAAACTTTAACGGTTAAAGTATAATTTTCCCTCTAAGTATTTATCGCAAATCCAAACCGACGCACTATCCAAATGGCTCCGCTCCGAGGCGGGATGCTGACGCTTGAAAGCCGTGTGGCTTTCATCCAGGCCCATAACAGTAAATGTCCTCAACTCCACCTCCTCTCAAAACCTTGTGAATAAAACGCGGGAACTCCACAGAGAAGTTGTAGGTGTTCAAACGTTCCCGCATAGAGAGAGAGAGAGAGAATGGACGGCTCGGGAGCGATCCTCTGCCAGATCTCTTCCTTCAAGGACATGCTTGACCAGGTACAACTCCTTCCCTTCTTCCTCAACCAAACTTCAACCTAGCTAGGGCTCCATCAGCTGCTTCCTCAGCAACCAATATAATCATCGCCAAAAATTGCTTAAACTTTTAGGTGAATGAAGAAATTGAGGCGAACATTCAGATTACGCGCGAGATTGAATCGGAGATCGTGAAATGCTTGGAGATTGAGAGCGCTTTGGCTGCGAGGGAGTCGGAGCTAACAAAGACGCTTTACGTTTCGCAGTTTGAAACCAATGGATTGGCCACCGTTACCAGTACGTTCATTATTCTTATTATTCCTATTTATTTTTCGTAGTTTTCAGTACAATGCTTAATTGAGGATTCAAGTATCATAGGGAATAGGAACGAAATGAGATTCATGCATTTTGTTTGCAAGGTATTGGAAATCTGATTTTGGAGAAAATTCAGGAATGCATTCGCCTGAAAAGCCATGCGAGTAATGTAGATTAAGATGAATATGCTGACATTTTTTTATTAGGAAATGCTAGGTGTTTTTCTAGTGTTCTCCCGGTGTTCTTCTAACTGTGATGTGACTTTTAAAATTATCGTTGAATTTGAGATTATCATTATTGACTTAATCTATTGGTGATTTTAAAAGCCACATTACAATTGGGAGGACACCAGGAGAACACTAAAAGAACACCTAGCATTTCTCATTAGAAGAGCGGAGTGAGTTTAGGAAATGCCGAATAAGTTTGATAATAATTATTGACCCTCCCCTCATTATGTGGTTTTGGTCGAAGATGTTCTTCCTCTGCTTCCTTTCTTGATTTGCCCGTGCACATAAATATCAAATTGAGATGACCGTTGAGTCAAGGTTATTACATAATTTTGGTTACTTGGAAGAAGGATAGAGTTTGTATATTGTTTGTTCACTTTGTTAAATTTGATGACAATCACAAAGAAAAAAAATGATACACCGACTGGTGGCAAGAAGGTCAAGATGATGCTTTATTGACTATGCCATGTTATATGGGTGTTTGAGGGTTGATAATCTTGATGAAGGTCAATTCCTTTCAAATTCTTAGATTTAATTTTTGGACTGAATAGAGTAAATTAGATTAACAAAATAAACAAAAACAGAAAATGAATGTGAAGTCCTCTCTACCTTACGAGAGTGTACTATGTTTCATTTATAGGACAATTACATGATGAGAAGATTATAACACCCTATAAACATTTGAAATACAAGTTATATAATCAACTACAATGGTTTAGATTTTTGTTTTTTGATAAGTAACTACAATGGTTTAGATGGCCTAGGAGACTTATCAAACATTAGCTTGAGTTATCCCATGAGAATCGGTCTTCAAGGTTTTCTTATCTAAGTGATCATGTATGTCTTAAGTACGCCCCCTCAATTGTAATGGTAAGAGATGAATGTTGAGATTGTCACAAGCAGCAAAAATTGACTGGTAGGCAATGGCTTAGTGAGTGTGTTCACAATCTGATCTTTGTTGGAAATGAAGCGAACAATTAATGCCTTTGACGACACATGATCATGAACAAAATGAAAATCTAGATATTCTATTTCTATATGCTTGGTATGAGCATGAAATGTGGGATTCGTAGTGAGATATGTAGCTTCAAGATTATCAAACCATAAGCTGGGCGGTGTTGGAAGGGAAAATTCAAGATCATACAACAATGATTGTATCCAAATAAGACCAGCAGTAGAATTAGCTAGCAATCTATACTTAGATCTTGTGCTCGAATGAGGAACAATGGATTGTTTCCGAGAACTCCATGACAGTAAATTATAACCAAGAAAGACACAAAATCCACTTGTAGACCTACGGTTCTGAAGACACCCCGCCCAGTTGGCATTAGAAAATACTTGCAGGTGAAGAGAGAAACCCTTCGTAGAAGAAGGCCACGTGATATAGTTCCCTTAAGATACTGTAGTATTCTCTTGACAGCTTGCCAATGAGGAACAAGAGGCTGGTGCATAAATTGGTAAACTTTGTTCCCCGCAAAAGAGATATTTGGACAAGTGAGGGACACATATTGAAGTCCACCAACAAAGCTTCTATGTAATGTTGGATTGGGTAACACATCTCCAATAGTGGCCGAAAGTTGAGAAGCTGCTTCCCTGGGTGTGATGGCTGGTTTTGCAAGTGACATATTGCTCCTTTTAAACAAATCAGTAACGTACCAACGGTGAGTAAGGAAAAGGCCTTCATATACCAGTAAAGCGTCAATGCCAAGAAAGAAATTAATAGGACCAAGGCCTAACAACAAAATGAACTTGTAAAGCACCATGAGTGAATCAATAGAAAGCTTATTAGGCCCGGTTATAATAATATCATCGACATATATGAGAACAAAAATAACCAACGAAGAAGACCTATAGATGATATCTGACTTGGATGCAACAATGCTGAGTTCTTGCAGCTGTGTGCTTAGTCTTGAGAATCAAGCCCTAGGGGCTTGTTTCAAACCATATAACACCTTCCGAAGCTTGCATACACGTTGAGGAAACTTAGGATGTTGAAGTCCTGGGGTTTGCTCCATGTAAACTTTCTCACAAAAGAACCCATGAAGGAAAGTTTTTGGAATGTCAATTTGTCGAAGATGCCAACCAGCTGTGACTGCAATAGATAGGACAGTTAGCACCGCTGTAGGTTTAACAATGGGGCTGAATGTCTCGTCAAAATCCACTCTTTTCTGTTGATGGAATCCCTTGGCCATTAGACGAGCTTAATACCACTCTATAGAACCATCCGCTTTCCTCTTGATCTTAAACACCTACATGCAGCCAACTATATTAATATGAGCATGAGGAGGAATGAGTGCCCGGGTCTGATTATTAATCAGGCATCAAATTCAGTTCGCATGGTTTTCTTTCATTTGGCAACCTGGAAGGTAGCAGTGCATGATGTTGGTTCTGAAACACCTGGTGAAGTGGCAGCAGGCAAAGCATGTGGAAGTGGCCATCTTATACTGCCATCAGTGAATTGACTTGGCTTGAAGACTTGATTTTGAGATCATGTGGGTCATAGGATGAGTGCGAGTGGGCTGAGGTGTAGAAGATACAGCTGGAACCGAGTCTGACCTTGAGGATAAAGGAGCAGCTGAATCTTGCTGATGTTGGGTATTCTCTGGACAAGCAGCACACAAAGGAGTCCCTATATTTGACACATCAACACTTGTGGGCCGATTAAAAGTAGATGGCCTGGGAAGTAAATGTGAAGATTGAAGTAACATAGGTGGCAATATATGAGTGGATGGTTGAACATGGGCTGGGACAGTAGGTGACAATGCAATATGAGAGAGGGAATTGGGTTTCATCGAAAACCACATGTTGAGATACATAGAGGCCATCCGTACCAAGGGCAAGGCATTTGTAACCATGGTGAGTCATGCTATAGCCCATAAAGACACAAGTAGGGACAACATGCACAACCAAATGTTTTCAAAGAATTGTAGTTAGGCTTTTGCTTAAAAGGACTTCAAATGGTGATTTATTGCCAAAAATTGGAGTGGGTAGTCTATTAACAAGGTAGCAAGCGGTTTGAAAAGCCTCGTCTCAATATTTTTGTGGAACCGAGGCTTGGGCTAAAGGGCCAAGCTCATTTTAACATCTATGCTTTCATTCCACATACCCATTTTGTTGGTGGGTCTGGGGACACGTAATGTAGTGTAAAATTCACTTGGCAGTAAAAATTGGGCTTAGGGAACAAAACTCTCCGCACCAATTACTTTGAATTACTTTAAGTTTGGTGGAAAGAAATCTCTGGATATGGGCCTGAAATTTCAGAAAAATATTGTTGACATCCGGCTTAGCACATATAGGAGAAATACATGTAAATCTACTGAAGCCATCTACAAAAGACACGTAAAATTGGCATCCATTATTTGATAAAGTAGGGGAGGCCCCCAAACATAACTAAAAATTAAGTCTAAAGGACTCTTTGACCTAAACGAAGAAGACTTTGAAGTTGACAACTTTTAGGATGCTAACATGCAGAACATACAACAGAGGCTTTATTGGACATCTTCTGAAGAAGATGAAGAGCGACAGTCCATTGAATGGTTTGAAGAGCTGGATGTCCAAGCCGGCGATGTCAATCATCAAATGACACTTGCTCATCAAGACATGCCATAGGAGAGGAAGCCGAACGTCTGGAGTTGGATGCCAAAATGTACACATTGTGCTCACTCGGCCCTTAAAGAAGAGGGGTTCCCGAAATTTGATCCTTCGCAAAAAATATTTCGGGTAAAATTCAAAGAAAATATTATTGTCTTTAGCAAATTGACTCACAGATAACAAATTCCTGATTGGTTCAGTGCTTTTCCTGCCGGTTCAAAGCATTTTCCTGCTGGTTCAAAGCATTTTCTTGCTGGCTCAGAGTATATTCCGTCCAGTTCAGTGAGTTTCAAGCTCGGTTTGTGTTAGTTCAGGTGGTTTATTGCTTGATTGGGCTACATGGAGCAACCATCGGGTTTGTTGCTCAAGGGGAGTACTAGAGTAATTTACAAGTTGTCATTATTGTTAGTTTCTCCATCGTTGGTGGTGTTGATGATTAGCTCAAGTGTTTCTTTAATCTCCCTTGAGCTTGAGCCCAAGTGGTTTTGTATTGGAGCTATTTAGTGGGATGTCGGAAACTCACAAAATGGGGATAGGAGTCATGTGCCTCTCATATTGAGAATCCAACCCTCCACACAAAAAGGAGCTATTTAGTTGGATGTCTAAAACTCACAAAATGGGGATAAAGAATCGGGTGACCTCCTATAGTGAGAATTAAACTCTCCACACACGAGGTTCAAGATGCTGGGAGACTTATTGGAGATTTTGTGTCTGTCCTACAAGAAATCAAGGGGTTCATTAAGAAGATATCATTTGGACACCATAAGTGAAGACAAGAGAACAACTTGTGGATATCTTGACAAGTGGGGTGTCTAGCAATGTTTTTCATTTAGCCTTATACAAGCTTAAGCATGTGAGACATCTATGACTCAGCTTGAGGGGGAGTGTTGGAAATGGAAACTATCGAACGATTTGGCCCTCCTTGATTTATGCCTATTATTATTCTGATTTGATCTTATTCTAATATGTCATTATTTCTTTCCATATCAGTTCGTAGGTCTCTTCTATTGAACCTGTGTAACTGTATGGAAATATCAAGGAATAAGAATACCATACTCCGATTTTCTTTTCTTTTGCTCCTTCGTTCTTATTCTCTATTTTTTTTACATAGTATCAGAGCCAAAAGTCAAGAGTTCGAACTTTGACTCTATCAATTCATCCCATATTTCAATTAAATATTACACATGTTGGGTCTCACCTATTAAAAGGGAGTTTGAGCCCACGCGTGAGCCCACCTATTAAAAGGAAGAGTGTTAAAGTTTTGGTTAAATGATTAAATTTACCTCTTTTTATGAGCTTAAGCTTTTAAGACAAGTGGTGATTTAATAAGAACAAAAAAGTCGATGGAGAAAAATGCGATAAGAACCAACATGAGATGTATTCAAACCTAAGTCGTTGCACACACAAATTTGATCCTGCCCAGTGTATTATTTTGTTTGAATGTTGAGGTTGTTCTAGTATGTTGTCAGGTGATTTGTCGCACCTGACTCTAGATAACAGATGAGGTCAGATGACTGATGTGGAGCACTATAAAAGGCTTGTGGCTTGCTGGACTCTGCACTGTTGTTATCAATCTAATAACTTCGATCAAATTGGTGGAAACATATCAAGGCAGTGTGTCCTACCTTTCCATAAACTTGACACACTGAATGAGGTGTAGTATTGTAGGCTGAAGCAGACCGGTTATTTCACCTCTATTATTCCCATACCCCTGAGCGATTTGCTCCTTGCGATAAATCTGGTCACCACAGTTTGTTCCATTCCCAGATTGTCGTTGGGTGGCAATATTGGCAGACAAATCAAGCTGCCTGGAGGTTTGCTCTATGCGCTGCTCATGAGTCAATAGATGCCCATAGAGTTCTTCAAGGGTTGGAGGATCAACTTGAGTGACAATTGAGATGACAAATAGATCGTAATCTAATCTGAGTCCGGCGAGTAAAAATGACAACTTTAAAGTTCTTCAGCAGTGAGGCTATTTGCCAAAGACTTGATTTTGTGAAGATATATTGTGACAGAGGTGCTGCCTTTCTTTGTCGTTGCTAACCGGTGATGAATATGCATCACCCTTGCTCTTGATTCAGAGCGGTACATCTTTTCCAGTGCACCGCATATTTCACGGGAAGTGGAGCAACTGATCACTTGAGATAAAACAGTTTTGGAGGGGAGGATATGATAGTACTCAAAACTATTTTGATCTTGGACAAGCCATGGCATGAACTTGGGATTGGCAATTGTCGATGATTCATGGTCGGCGCTGTTTGGATTTGCTATAGTTTGTGGCAGCGGTGGGGTGGAACCATCAACATGACCAAAGATTGTTGTCCTTGAAGGTAAGGCGCCAACTGGGCCTTCCATAATAGATAATTGTCGTGGGTTAGCTTCATTGTGACCAGATGATGAAGGTTGGTTAATGGTGCGATGCGGAGGGAGAAGAGGTGTTTGGGTTGGCGTTTAAGTTGGTTGAATCATTGTTGGAAGTGGTGGAAGCCATCAGGACATGCTCTCATACCATAAAAGAAAATAAACAAGACATAAAAATGAATGTAAAATCCTCTCTACCTTATGAGAGTGTACTATGTTTCATTTATAGGAGAATTACAAGGTAATAAGATGACAACACTGTATAAACATTTGAAATACAAATTATATTATCTACAATTTAGATGGCCCCGGAGACTTATCAACATTAACTTGAGTTATCCCATGAGAATCAGTTTTCAAGGTTTCCTTATCCAAGTGATCATGTATGTCTTAAATAGACTTACATGTCTCCATGTTTCCTTATCCACGGAGGACAATTGATAAAAAAGTGTTTGGTGTTCATTTTGTTTTGACATTTAAGGCCTTAGTTGTTCTCACTTATGCGTTTTACAATCAAGGATCTTTTGCATATTGTTCCTTTTCTGCACATCTTTGATGGAGAATAGTCTTTGTCTTGGGCTTCTAATAATGTTTTCTTCTTTACTAAAGATAATTCAAGGACCTCACTGAATTTCTTGGAGCATGAGTTATGTTGTCTAAGAATGAAGCGGGAACAGATGCTGAAAAGAATAAATGACAAGCGGTATTGAAAAAAGTCTTTGTAAGTGTAGTGTAGAATATCTACTCTGATTCAGTAGGCTGATTTTACATGTTTGAGATTTTTAAATGCTATATGGGGCAGCCTCAATTTTTAATCTCTCTCTCTCTCTCTCTCTCTCTCTCTCTCATGTTTTTGATGAAAGAATTCCTGTTAAAGCTGAAACGAACTTTCTCTATATGTGTTAGGTGATAATATAGTTCTTTTTTGCATGGCCATGGGTGTGTTGGGATTTTGTACATCATATGCATAGCGTAATAATCCCATTGATCAACTTCAAGATATTATGGAAAGATCATGCTTTAAAAAATTAAAGGCAAGAGAATCCCTTTTACTTGGAAAAAGGGCGACTCATTGTCTATTGGGCAAAATCTTGTTTCTTCTTGCTTCTTGTACATGGCTGCCTCTGGGATTTCTAGAGCCTTGAGATCTTCTCTTCAATGACTGAACATGACCAAATAGAGTTGGCTCTCAATAGTATTCAGTATTATACTCAATGTTGTGTGTGCATCCAATGCCTACAAGCTCCTCTATTTATAGGCTCTTGAGTGCTTAGAGAGGAGGCATAAAACTAGTCTCCAAACACCACCATAGTGGACGGCTCTATCCCTAGCCTCTCCTCTTGGAGAAACACAGCTAGGGCTAGGGTTTTATCCCTAGCCGAAGTTCCCAAAAAAAATTGGTCCCCTATGCTAAGATTAACTTGTATCCCAAGCCCAATTCCCACTTACACGTTGCTATGCCAGTGTGTCACACTAATCCATGTTTTAAAATAAAACATAGCTCAAATAAATAAATAGAAGCCCATCACTATGGTCAAATTATATTAGCTTGAAGAGAAACCTAAAGGGAAACTAACTCCAATAAGCTTATGACACTTGTCATCTCATGACTTGTAATGAGTTACTATTAATTACAAATTGATTCCACTGACCAATTGTAATTGCACTTTAGTTTATATTTTTGATTTGATCAATTAATCTCATAAATTATACTTATTTTAACACGTAATCTCTCAATGAAATATTCTGTAGTCGAATTAAAGTCATAATTGACGATCACTTTAATTTACTACATCTTATTCTTGAGTACTCAATTTAATCACTTAATTATTTCTGTACTAGTAAAATCTCATTTCACCATGCACATAATTATTTTAGTAACTCTTACTAAAATGCTCTGATCAGAGACTGAGAATAATTAATTGTATTAAATCTATCTCAAAGGGAAATTTTTTTATCTCTTTGACTTAATTAAAGGATTTGGATTTCTTGTGAATGGTGTTCTTATAATGCTACATATGATCACCCATCGCACTGAGAATTTGACCGCAATAAAGGTTTTACTTTTAAATGCATCAAAGTGACCTTCACTTCACATTTGAGTTCATAATTCTCTTAGGATTTAGAATTGATATTATAAATAGTAGTGAGTGTACATTATTCTTTTTTTTTATAAGTAATCGATTAATATCAATAAAAGCTAATCAATAAAAGCGTAAGGCACCCCTAAGTACACAAGAAGTATATAAAAGGAATGACCAATTTCCTAGTAAAGCTTAGAATCTTGGTAAGATTTGGACACCTAACCCTAAAAAAACTTTTATTTTTTATTTTTTATAAGTAATGTTGCATATCAAAAGCACAAACGGGTGTAACCTTGGTATACTGGAAGTATAAAAGAGAACGCCAAAGAAAAAAAAAAAAGGAGAAGTTAAGACTTAAGACCCCTATAAAACCCAAAGAAGCCCTAATCCCGTAAAACAGTCTTGCCTTGAACCCTAATAAAAATTAAACTCCTAAAACGACTTAGACTGTAATAAGACTCAGGTTATAATGATTTTGATTATTAAGCTTTTAAACTAAATAACTAATAGAACGCACTACTAAAATCCCAAAGACATTAAAAACCAAATAAGAGCTAATGAAGTAAAAATAAAAACCATGCCCAAACTATATGAAAACTAAAAAAGTACCCTTGACCCCAAAATTAGATAAAACTAAATGAAAATAAAATTGACTTCTTGTTGTCTGCATCTTATGTCTATGTTGTGGTACTTTTAAGAATTTGGCATGACATGGACACATGTAACACTTGTTAAGAATTTGGCAAGACACCGTGATGTGGTCACCAGCATTGTTTAATGTTAAAGAAATCCTGAAATTTGCCTTTGAAGTGTATATTTATAAGTAATTTTAACATTTCAAATTTCACAAAATTAGGTAGTGGTTGTATTTTTTCATATCATTGTCCTATACTGCAGAATCATCTTCTTCCAGTTGGAGCTTCTCATAATATTTGTTTCATTCTAATCTGTGGAAGTACCAGCAAAATTGGCACTAGAAGCTTCAATCTCTAAGTTTGATTTTAACTGGTATGTAGCTAGCTAGGACACTGATGACTGAATGAACTGTTTTGGTACAGGGAAGGATTTACCACACTCTGCCTAGAATTCCAGAGGGACATTGACAAAGGAAAAAATAATGAATTGGAGACATTGTTGTCAGAGAAAGAGTTACTTGAAAATGAAACCCATCTCTTGGATAAGAACAATAATGCTTTGAAAAATTCAATGTCGGCATTTGTGGAAGAAATTCTTGAAGATCTTCATAATTCTAACGCTGGTAATATTAATTGTTATTGCCTTACTACATTCTTATCATTTAAAAGCATATGGACATAAAGTTATTTCTATCAGTCAAACACTAATTACTGTACACTTCTTATTTCCATTGCCATAATTATTGAATATCTACTTGTATGTGTATTGCTTCTTTGTATATTTATCAAGCAATTGCTTCTTTTATAATTAAACAAGTATAGTTTTTCTAATAGCATTTTACATCTGTGGTTTCACGGCTGATTCATTCAATGATTTATTAATAAGTTAATTTGTGTTTGACCGATTTGTAGATTTAGTTAAAAAGATGAAAGGTAAGAATATGCTTCAAGTGCTTTCAGCTTATTCTTTTTATCTCATTTATATAAAGCAGGGATGAAATCAAATCACAAGCCCTGTAGCTCCTTTGATGTATAAAAGATTGATTTCTTTTTCTTGGACTTTTTAAACAAAAATGTTAGGCGGTTGTAATGACTATCTAGAACTGTACTACTCTTTGACAGCTCTCCTGTCTCTTTTGCTTGGGTACATACTGTTGATTGGTGAGATAATTCATTAAAGCTAAACAGTTCCTTAGGTTTTTTGAATTTCAAAATTAAGCTACAGAAAGACATAAACCACTGGAATGCAACTTCCTCAAAGATTACCAATCGTGTGGAAATGATAGTTCAGAATAATCCAGTATATACATCAAAATAACATTTGGTATCTGCATGCAACTTCTCCTTTGTGGGGAAGGCTTAGTTTGTATATTTTTGTGGAGTTATCAGACAGAAGGAAAGCGTTTCTGAGATTTTATTAACATCTAAACTGCTGATGGTTCAATATGTCTCGCTTCTGAGGAATAATATTCTTTTAATTTACATAATATATATGGTAACATGTAGTGAATGTGGCAATGGCTTGGAATGATTAATTATGACTGTAGGCTAGAAGAAGACCATTGTTGTCTCCCTTGAGAAGATGTGTAAAGTTCAAGTTGGAGGTCTTCACAACGCTGTGGATTATATGCTTAATTAATTTGTCTTTCCTAGACCCTAAAAGTCTTAACCTTTGAAATGCCTGTGTCATAAGATGTCACGCACGCTTGTTTTTTTTTCTCCTTGGGGTACAGGGTACTGTAATGAGATGGATGGATATAAATGTTGCTAGAAATTTATTTCTAATATTTTTCAAGGAAATATTTAGATCATGAGTTGCAACAAATGAAATAACTTTTGCACTCTCCGCTAATCTTGCTAGCACACTGTCATTGATTCTGTGATACGTCGCACGTTGTTGCTAATGCAGCTTTACAACTCGAGATATCGACTGGGAATGAGGAAAATGAGAAATTGGTCAAGGACATAGATGATTTAAGGACAGCCTTACTTTCAACAGCCATGATTGATGATGATCATTGGTAAGCTTAACAAATTTTTCATTGAAGATTTTTTCTTTTTTAATACGCTCTTTCCGGCAATTTCTTTTGGTTCTTAATATATGACATGCTCCAGTTTGGTCCAGTTTGGTCTGTAGATTTTGAAAAGTTTTGATTTCATTCCTAATTTTTTAATTTTTTAATTGTAGTCTTGTCCATCTTATTGTCACAAAAGTTGTGGATGTCACTTGTCTTTACGTTTGCCATATTATCAATTTCTATGATGGTATTGGATAGAAGGAATATATTGGTGACAATCAAGGATGAAGTTAGAATTCTTATAAGCGTAAGGACCAAAAGAGTAATTTAACAAACTTTTATTTGAGAAGAATTTGATCTGAAGTAGCACAGCAGAAAGAACATACATAAATGACCTCAAGATTATAGTTTGTTGCACAAATGCACACACGTTAGATACGTTTACACACACAATATGTGCGTCATGCTTACTTTTATTTTCTACACATTATTTGTATGAAAAGAAAAGTAAAAGGTGGCCTTGAAACCTTTTATCAATTATATTTAGGAAAACTTACTTAGCACTCAAAATCTTTCATCACTTTTTCAATCATATCCTTAAACTTTAAAAAAAATGTCAATTTAGGTATACAATTTTTAAAAGTTTCTAATGTTGACCGTCATGTCAAAATTCAACTTTAATCCTAACAAGAGAAAGTGAAATCCCCAAAATAACTCCGTCTAAATGTGAGTTATTTTTGTAATTTTATAAACATCTTTGGGGTAATAGGGGGATTTTACTTATCGATCATTAGGATTTAACACTAAATTAAATATGAGGGTTGACATTGCAATCTTCTTAAAAATAATAATCTTAAATTGACACTTTCTAAAATTTAAGGATATGATTACAAAAATGATAAAAGACGAGGAGTAGTAAGTAAAGTTTTTGGGTAAAGTCCACATAACCCCATTAAACTACCGCTCAATTGATAATGTCGCCTCCAAACTTTCAATTGTGACAATGTCTTCTTTAAACTAACAAAACATTGTCAATGTCCCTCTCAAGACCAACAAAAGATTAAAATGCCCCAATATATTTTTTAGGGTTAAATACCTCAGACCCCCCTAGAGTTTGCCAACTTTATTTTTTTTTCCTTGGAGTTTCATTTTTATCACAGGAGGTCCTTGTGATTTTGATAATAAACCAAGTTAGTCCTCTGTCAGTTGATCGTTAGTTGACTTAACGGAATTTCACGTGGACCAATCAAATGTTGACACGTGGCACCTATTTAATTTTTTTTTAAAAAAATAAAAAAAAAAAACAAACGTATTTTCCAAAAAAAAAAAAAAGAAAAAAAAGAAAAGAAAAACAATTCCCTTGGCCATTTCGGGGTGGCCGAGCCACCCCCTTTGGCCATGGGGTGGCCTGGCCACCCCCATCTGGCTGAATGGGGGTGGCTCGGTGCCCAAGGGGGTGGTGCCCAAGGGGGTGGCCGAAACCACCCCCAATGGTGGTTGGGGGTGGTTTCGGCCACGCTCCAAGGGGTGGCCCGGAGCCAAGGGGGTGGCTCGGCCACCCCCAATTGTTTTTCTTTTCTTTTTTGTTTTTTTTGAAAATACTTTTGTTTAATTTTAAAAAAAAATTAAATAGATGCCACGTGTCAACATTTGATTGGTCCACGTGGAATTCCGTTAAGTCAACTAACGGTCAATTGACGGAGGACTAACGGTCTGATAAAATCCAGGGGACCTCTGTGATAAAAATGGGCTGGGAAAAAAAAAAAATTAATAGGCAGGAGAGTGCAGAATATTTAACCCGCGACGCAATAGGAATAAAAAATACCACTATAAAGTCATTTTTTTTTTTTAAAAAAACAAAAAAATTAATTTCAGAGAACAATAATTTTAAGCAGATTATATATATATATATATATATATATATATATATAAAAGAATAATTTTATTTTTAGAACGGAAATAAAAATAAAAAAACGAAAATTTTTATAACAAAAAAAATCCAAATTTTTTAATTTTTTTATTATAAGAAGGATTTTTTTTTTTTTTAATTTTTAATTTTCTACCCTTTGGAATTTTTTTTAATTAGTTTTAGTTTTAATTAGTTTTAGTTTTTTTTTTAGAAATTTTAGTATTTTTTGTTTTTATTTTATTAAGGATAGTTTCGTCATTGGGGGGAACATTGACAATTTTTGATAGTTTGAAGGGGACATTGTCACAATTGAAAATTTGGGAAAGATATTGTCAATTTGGTGGTAACTTGAGAGGGTTATGTGGACTTTTCCCAAAGTTTTTCCATTATATTTACAGTAGGTATGGGAAATGTTAATAATCTCTTTCGGGCTCTTTTCTATTACATCATTTTCTGAGTTTGTTTGGACAGGCAGACTGATGAAGTTCACATATTGCAGAGGTTGTTTTGAGAGCATATTCATCACGTGCTATCTCATTTGTGATGGCTGCAACAGAAGGAGCACAGCTTAATGTGGCACCGCTGGTAATTGTAGTGAGGTTTCAGTGCCGAACCGGTTGTTTGTGAGGCACCGCCGGTGGAAATTGTTCGGTAGGTTCCGGTGGCAAGCAATTGCACCGTTGTGACACATTGAGGAAAAAATATTCGAACCGAACCGGTGACCTCTAAATCCCGTTTTTAAGACCAAAAATATGAAGAGAAAATCATTGATTTGCCGCAGCCCTGATCCTACCGAATTCATAAATGCATATAATAAATTTACACTATAAATAGAAGCAACCGTACATAAAGTAGTTAGGTTGTCATTTCTCTTCAAGTTTGGAGTGAATTTAGATTGACGTCCTTTTCATGTTTCCCCCTTGAGTGCAAGTTTATCCACGAGCCGAAAATGAGTGGACTAGCTGTCTACTCAAAGCCTTAAGCGTACTACTGAGAACTGGCTGGTCAACTTTTAAGTAGATAAATAATGGAGGGTGTTAAATGTTCTTCAGCTCTTAGAGCAGTTTTTAATTTTAAAATAAATAATTTAAGATTGATGAGCTTCATCACATTTGCCTAATAAAATAGGACTTGAATATTTATGACCTTGTTTGTTAAATTTCACTATACTATTCATCATCCCACAATACTATTCACTTCATTTTTTTCAAAAAAACATTCTTATTTTTATATCAAATAATTCACTTTTTATGTCACATAATTTACTTTTTATTATTATTCAAATAAAAAAATCACTACAAAACAAAATTTTTACTTTTCAATATCACTTTTTCATTTTTTCATATCAATCATTATTATTATTTTTATCCATAAACAATGCAGTGAAAAATAAACAGTACTGTAGTGTTTAACAAACACTCCCTATAATTATTCTTATTGGAAAATGTTAGAAATTCTAGTCACCTCGTGAAAGTTAGAAGGGCTCGCTAAAGCCTAGAACATTCTTAATGGCTTATATAAATCTATTATTTTTTCATGTTTTTGTTAACCACTTTTCAAGATCTATATTTATAACCTTATTTAAATCTTTTTTTTTTTGTTAAATTAAAATAATTCTTATAAATTTTTTAATTCATTTCGGTTTAAAACTTATCTCTACCAAGACTTGTCCTGTTCATCTGATCGTCCACCTTTTGGTATCATGGACTCTACTGCTTTGGTGATTGATCGGTTTGACGTGACATATTAATAATTAATTGGACGATAGGTTAATAGAGAAACCAATTTGAAAAAAGAAAAAAAAAAAATTAAACACCTAATTATCAAAATTGGAAACTGAAACTGAAAGACTAAATTAAAATTACAATGAGAGCTAAATCTCTTTTTCCCCGTGTGAACGTTGAATGTGTGGTCCATGGTTCTGGTCAAACCTTTTCCCTCATAAATCTGGCGAGAGCAGGAGCTTTCCAGATAAAAGCTTTTGCAGTGATGCAGCGTTTGCTATTTGGAGACAGTTGGCATTTTCCTATCTTGGTATTTGAAGAGAAGCTAGTCAAATTATTGACTCCCTGAATAATTGCTACTTGACGTAGGGATTTTGAAATACTAGCCTTGATTGGAACACCTTTCAAAGTTTTTTTTTAGTTAAAATAGAAAAAAACCAACCAAACTATAGAAATGGTGGGTCTTTTTCTCTTAGGAGAAGATATGAGAATGGGAGGAAAGTAACCCCTAGCTGCTGCCTATTTTGCTGCGTAGTGAGCGAAGAAGTTTAATTTTGATTGATTTTTCTTACAACCCAAAAAGAAGTTAGAATAAAGTTGATATCCAAAATTAGAAAAGAAATCGTCAAGTCCTGAATACTGGAATGATGATGAAGAGCCATTCTAACAACTTGAAAATCGCTTTCAAAGATGAAAAGGCTTTGATTTTCAATTGAATTCTATATAATTAAAATAACTAATAATTTGGCTAAAAAATATAAGAGAGCTCTTGTGAGATCTACCTGTTAAAATAGGTAAGTGGCTACTTGAAATCTGTTTCAAACAAATAAGTATTATAAAAATTATCTTATATTTATTATCAAAATTGCTGGGAATCCGTTGATATCTCCTCAATTTGATGCGGTGGAAATTTATGTCTTAAAAATGTGTCAATTTTGTGTAGGGGTCCATTTCCAGGCCTTGGTAGTACAAGTTTCAGTATTTGCCAAAAATTGGTAGTCAATTTTTGGTAGGGGTCCGGCTGAGGCCTCTGCGAAAAAGATTAAGGAGCAAGTCATTCAGATGAAAATTCATATCGATTCCGCCACTTTTTTGTTTTTTTTTGCTTATGCAAGAGATTCGGACCTCTTCAAATATCTTATTCAATGCTCAAGGCTACGTGCAGAGTGCAGTCCATTTATTTCACTTAATTATTATTATAAAGAAAAGGGAAAACTCAATTTAGTTTCTGAATTTTTTTTTTTTTGATATGTCCGTACAAAAAATAGAAAAAGATTCAAATTAATGACCTTCGCTTCATAAAGCGTGGTCCCAGCCGATTGAACTGCCTCTTGGGAACATTTAGTTTCTGAATTTTCAATTTCAATAGTAAATTTTTTTTTTTAAAATTGTTTTATTCATAAATTTATCACAAATATATCATAACTAATAAAAAAACATAATAAATTGAAAAAGTACAATTAATACCCTTACCTAGTGAGAGGGGATGTATCTAGTGAGAGGGTCATCCCTCACCGGATAAGGGGACATTGTCCCTGTGTCTCTCTCAGGGGAAACCTCTCCTCATAGATGGTATTGGCTGGTCACGGAGATGGGTGGCCACCAGGCCCACCACCCCTCTCTCTCTCTTGTTCTTTTTTTTTTTTTTTGATAAATTTAAAATCAATTATTGTGGTTGACTTAAATTATAAATCGTTCTATGTAGTATCAAAGTGAACTAAAAGGTCATTGAGGTAGGCTAAAATAACAATTTAGTCCTTGCAATTAAATTTTGTCAACATACTTGACAGATTCCGTTAGTACGCCACGTCAGCACAGTAATCTGATGACACGTTGCACTCTTAATAAACAAATATAAATATATAAAACTAAAAAAATAAAAACAAATAGAGGCAGCCACCTCACTTTGAGGAGGGGGTGGCGCTGGCCACCCCAGAGGTGGCCATGGGGGTGTGGCCGGTCACCCACCTCTGGGATTCAGCGGGGTGGCCGCTGCGCCACCCAGCCCGCTCACGGTCTTCCCTCCTCCAAAGGCGGCAACCGCTCTCTATATTTTTTTTTTTTTTAAGTTTTTTATTTTTTTATTTTTTAGTTTTATATATATATATATATATATATATATAATTTAGAGTGACATGTGTTGTCATTTTATTGGCGTTGACGTAGCACTTAACGGAATTTGTAAAATGTTTTAACGGAATTTAACTTCAAGGACTAAATTGTTTTTTTAACATATCTCATAAACTTCTGAGTTTACTTTGATACCATATGGAACGATTTGTAATTTAAGCCAACCACATGGACTTATTTTGCATTTATCTTTTCTTTTTTGTTTTGTTTTTTCTTTTTCTTTTTCTTTTTCTTTTTTGATAATATTTGTTTATGGTATATTTGTAACTTAAAATACACGTGCCATGCGGCATGTATAATTGATACATAATATTTCAAACGAGAGTCATATGGCATTAATTGATTGATCTAGTGTTGTATATTATTAATTAATTGAACGGTAGGTTGACGTAATAATTTATTTGAAGTCAGATAAATGCTTAAGAAATGATGTCCATGGAAATTGTCATTTCATTAAAACACTCTACAAAGGAATGATGTAAAGTGTAGATCACTTTGATGGATTTAAGAGTGAGACATTTTTGCGGTCAAAATTTTCAATGTGCTAGGTGATTGTATACAACATTATGGGAACACTATCCTCAAGAAGGAATCCAAGTCTTTTGATTAATTCTCGGTTTTGAGGTATCTTACTTGTTAAGTCATGGACTTACCTATTTGTCTTGTAGATTTTGTAATACCCCAATTTTTTAAATCGTTTTAAAAATAGTTTTAAACCCGTACTCAACAAGTTAATAGCCTTCTAAATCAGCCTTAAACAAAAAACCCTAAGTTATCTCAGCATAACCCAAAGCCCTCACACTTAACCATAAAGCCTTGAAGCAAAACCAAACCCCACCCTTACTGACCGTACGTACGCCTAGTAGTATAGTACATACGTTCTTGTCTCTAGTACCAGACGTACGCAGGGGGACCACCAGACGTACGCTCTTGTCTCAAGTACTGGACGTAAGCAGGGGGACCACCGGACGTTCGCTACTTTTGGGTTGACCACTGGTTAATGACTAAACGTACAATGCACCATTTGGATCATTGAATAAACAGTACCGGATGTACGCCCCAATAGTACCGGACGTACGTTGTTTTTTAGAGTAGTTGGTAGCGCCCTCAGCTTTTCTGGCCGATAAATACCAACCTCCTCTTCGTCTCTTAAACTCATTTTCCGCCCCTAGGCTTTCTGTAACCACCAAATGTGAGTGTTTATGTGAGTTTTTGATTTGAGAGAGAGAAGAAAGAAAGCTCGGTGTTCTTTCCACCTCCCGAGGTAAACCCTTGCCCGTTTTTATACTCCCAATATTGTTCTTATTGCTTTATTAATGTTGTGAGTTTTCAAAAGACACTATGTCAATCTTTTTACTCATTTCCTTACGAACCAAGAATGTTTTCAAAAGAGTTTTAAAAGCTTCCTTGATTCCTTGTATTACATGATGATTGAGTTTTCTTACGTTTATTCAATAGCCTAGAAGGGATATAGTAGCCTATAGATTTGGTAGAAACCTTAAAACACTGTTTGGAGCTTTTGACAGATTGCCTAACTCACTGACCAGACGTACACCATCAAGCCTGGACGTACGACCAGAAAGCCAGGCACTAGCTCGTAAGCCCCACTCACGTGTATTTTAGAAACTAGTAATCCTTTTGTTAGATAAGGCTTAGTATCTTACTCGTAAGGGTCTTCTAGAACTGCACATAACGATGTGTCATATTTCGTTATAGTAGGGTCTTTGTGATGTCAGAGGATTCAAGCGAGCGTACAAGGTAAATAAACACTTACGAACTCTTTCCTTAAAAACGTGGGATATGTTAGTTGACTAACCACGAGTATGATATGAACATGTCTACATTTTGTAACTACTTGGTAAATACTTAATTAACTCATTGGTAAGATGCATTGTATGACATGGTACATCGGTACGTGCAGTATAACAGCCATGAGCTTACTATATAGACTTCATTTTATGGTCAAATGCGTGTGTTGTTATATGGGCTTTTGATCCAATGGTTTAGTGACCAGGTGCAGCCATTCCCTAATGGATGGTCACTATAGGACGGACATAATTAGTGGTGTGGGCCACTCGAGGTCAGACTCAGTCGTGCCACTAATGGGATGGACGGTAGCGTACAATGGTCGGGGTACCGACATTGTATTACAGGTCCCTCGGGACAGCGCAAACCCTGCTGAGATGGGGTAATATTTCGGGTAGACCATACATGAGAGTTATGACCTATAAAGTACTAGGCTTTCCTGCATTAAAATGCTTAGGCGATTGCCGTTGGAAGTACACCACTCTTTTATTAACCAAACAATACTTTTATGGTGTATTAACGGAGACAACACGTCTTTTAAATGTTTACTAAAATTGCATGTTTATTTATGTTTAAATGGGCTCAATCATATCAAATTGTGAGGTTTACTTACTAAGTCGTTAGACTTACACTATTATTCCCCCTTTTAGGAAGTTTGTCACTAGAACCCAAGAGTGGCACGATTGCCACTATGGACCTTACTTTAGAATCTTCATGCTGCTATCAAGTTTGTTTTATATTATTATTAGTTGCTCCATGTCTTTAATTTCGAGCAATATACTTGTCCATTTAATGATTTAATTGTTTCTCAGATTTATTTTACCTTCCTATGCATTAACTATGATAATGCTTAAAGGGACAATTCCTCATTTAGCCATAAGTTGGTTAAACTGAGGTAATTGCCAGTAACCCTGCTAGGTTAGAGAAGGTTAATTTTGGGAGTGTTACAGATTTAGCTAGTTCTAGTAGAGTTGGCAGGTTAGAAGTCTTAGTATAGATTGTTGGGCTTATTTTTGTTGTGTTGTAAGGTTGTTTTGTTAGTGAGGTTTTTGTTGTATTTATGCTCTAAGTTGTATTGATGTTTTGTAATGTAGCTTAGATTACTGTATATTCTTTCAGATTTTAGGTTTCTTTTACTATGATAAATGTTTAGGGTAGTCTTTTCGAGTTAGCTCACTGTTAATTGACGTGGAAAATTCTGCTTTAACTTTCAGGTTGATTATTTTTACTAATTAATTCTAGTGGGTTATAGATAGATCACTATAATGTAGCTCAAATCATTGTATATTCTTTCTTGTTCTACATTTTTTTACTCTGATAGATGTTTTTGGGTAGTCTTTCCAGTTAGCTCACTGTTAGTTGACGTGAAAAATTCTGCTCTAACTCCCAAATTGATTATTTTTACTAATTAATTCTAGTGGGTTATAGATAGATCTTATAGACTTATTTACATGGTAAGTGAGTCTGTGGGAGGTGAACAAAATTTAATTATTTAATTATTTAACATTCCTGGGGCGTTACATTTCATGTGGTCCTTGAGACTCAACAGTGCCTAAACCTTCTCCTTCATATACGGAGAGAAATCTATGAGTTGAGAGCCTTCATTGCTTGTTCTCTTGGAGCATTCCATTCAAATCACAATCATTCTACATCAACAACAAACTGAGGTTTATTGATGGAGATCGGCAAGGATTCTGTAACACCACGTGGAAATCAATTAATTGGTATTTGACTCCATGGTTTGTCTTCCAGCCTACATCCCTCATGGGACAAGACTTAGGGATCTTAAAATCTCATAAACGAGATAATACAGCGGAAGACTTTAAGCTATAGAAAGAGAAAACAATAACTAGATACCACATAAATAGGTCATCAAATTTATGTTTAAAGACTGATCATCAAAATATTACAACCCCAAATCATTTTCTTAAAAAAATAAGATAACATGATTAATGCCCAATCTTAAGTAGTACAAGCATGATCACTATTTCTATCATCTTTGCCCGTATAGTCCTTCCGTTGTCGCACATGGACCTTAGCCATACTAGTCTACATCTTCAAAAATGACCTGAATTAGGTCCTGGGCAACCACCATGAACCGGTCCGAAGGCATCCTCCTTTACGCTAGTTAAATCGCGCAATTTACACATAATGGGAGGGAAAAATAAAGAGCGGTAAGTCCAAGGGACATGTGATGAACTCCGTTTGGTAAAGTATGCAACATTTTAGGTATGACAATTATC
This sequence comes from Corylus avellana, assembly GCF_901000735.1. Lineage (NCBI taxonomy): Eukaryota > Viridiplantae > Streptophyta > Magnoliopsida > Fagales > Betulaceae > Corylus > Corylus avellana. The sequence goes on from NC_081546.1 coordinate 17,959,553, forward strand.
TATGAATGCAATATAGACATAGTACATCCTTATAGTCATGAGAAACAATAATAGTTTAATAGTATGGTCTACCCGAAATATTACCCCTTCTCAGAGGGTTGGCGTTGTCCCTGAGGGACCTGTAATACAATGCCGGTGCCTCGACCATTGTACGCTACCGTCGATAACACTAGCAGCCCGACTGAGTTCGACCTCAGGTGACCCATGCTACTAATGATGTATGTCTTGTAGTGACCACTTGTGAAGGCTGCGCTGGTCACGAAACAACCATTAGATCGAAGACTTACATAACAACACACACATTTGACCACAAAGTTAACATGTATAGTAAGCCCATGACTGTTATCCTGTACGTACCTGTGTACCATGCCATACGATGCAATTAATCTTGTCCGTATTTTACATACATGCTTTTACAAATCTCAATGTCATTATCTTGTTTAGTAGAACATTTTCACAAATGATAGAATTCATGGTGCAGCAAAGTGTATATCGTGAGAGTTGTAAATATGCATGTTTTGGTACACAAAATAGTCATGCAATGCGTAAAAATAAATGGCAAGTATTATGTAAGTTAAAACTCACTTGGTCGAATAAACTCTCCAAGTACTCATCCAAATGATCCGGGTTCTCCAAATCTGTGGAACACCTATTATTAGTCCTAAGTCCAACTAAAATGAACCTAAGATTCAGAAACTAGGGCGGTAGAACATCTGGCCGAGATAACGTTCCTTGGAACGTCTCTGGGCTAGCACTCGACCCTTAATTAGGGGGGAGCGTTTGGCCAGTGAGGTTCAGGTGGAACCTCATTTGGTCCTAGGTGCTCCCGAGCCTTCTTGAGGGGCCCTTAAGCTACAGTAATGGTTTCTAACATCTCCTAATCAAAACAACGTCTCTAAATGACAAGATTAAGTCTAAACAGAAAGGAAAAGCTTAAAACGAGATTAAAGCTTAAAACAACTAGATATTAGCAACTAAGCTATTGTAAATCAAGAAGCTAGCATAACAACCTAACAAACACAAAGAAAGTGTAGTGGTTACCTCAACAAGCAAGCTCTCCAAGAACATCTTATTCTTTTCCAAAAACACTCACAACCTCACACCCACTCAATAACCAAACCAACAGAGTTTCTCTAAGGGAGGGTGGGTTTAAATAGGGGAAAAAAGCTAAGGGCGCTGCAGAAAATTTCTGAAAAGGTGCGAGCGCTAGTGTACTGTTTATCCATGGGTTTTTGAGTTGTAGGTGGCACACGTGGGCAAAAACCAACGGCCAACGAAAAGCCAATGAGCGCTCGGCCTGGTCCCCACACGAGTGCACTTGTACTGTTGTCAGGCGAGCGCTCGTGTGGTCCCCCACACGAGCGTTCGTCTACTATAGCTTCGCAACTCAAAAATTCCAAAAATGTCTTTTTTGGTGTTCCTAGTGACCTAAAGTCCAATTAACCCCTTAATTAAGCTGTCTTAAGCCTAATTAATTATTTGGGTCACTATAGATTCAATTTCAGAAGATTAGCCAACATGTGACTTATTGGAGTTGAGACTGTATGAGGAGTGAGTCGTTCGACAGATTGTCTTAGTAGAATTATAAGGGTGTAAGTTTATTTATTGCCTGTAGGTAGTTCTTCTATTAGTGGAGTGATTCTTAGGTTTTGCTGCTGCGGAGAGTTTTTTCTTTGGTGTCATGGTTTTCCTCATCGTCAACAAAAATATTGTGTTCTGTGCTTATTCATGGTTTGATATTTTATCATTGTAGTATATTAATTTTTAATATTGACAACTTATGTTGTGTTATTTGTTGCTTCAGCGTGTTGGGGTCTAAATTGAAAGAGTTGTTTTCAACTCTTGATTTTTTAGAATTGATTGAATTTTAGATAGTAGGTTGAATTTGACACTTTCAAGCTCTGCAATTCAGAATATCAGATGCAAGATATGGCAAACTTTAGTACCTGGTTACTTTCCTTGGTTTGTAATTGCCCTTATAATATTTTGGCATAATTGGTAAATCATTTTTAATGCTTGTATCTCAGATTCACCTTCCATGGAATTTATGAAAAATGATTTTGTATCATGGGATACATGAACCTTATTATTTGATGGACGATACCAAATATCAGTTTGGTGAAGAACATTATGATTTGTGTTATTGTGTAACTTGAGATGTAACTACACATTGTAACGTAAGTTTTTATTGATATGTAACTTGAACACTTAGCATGATGTAAGTTGAACATTCAAGTTACTTGATGTGAATACTTGATTTAATTTTTATTTATAAGTGATGTGGTTATTCATTTAATTATTTGAGTTAGTTTTCAGGTAACAAGTCAAATGGGTCGTGTTTGGGTCAACCTAACAAGACATATTTATTAAATGGGCTATGGGGGGCCAGGTTGTATTGGGTCAACCCAACATGACATGTTTATAGAATGGGTCCTGTCGTGCTACCCACTTATTTAAATATGCCGTTTCAAGATTAAAAGGTTTAATTCATTTAATTAAAAGGGTTGTGTGAGGGTTGACCCTTTGTGATGTAGGACGATATTTACCTATATTTTTGGTAGAAACGAAAATAAGGAAAATATCAAAAATAATATTAAAGCAGCGCCGCTTGATCAGAATTTTACCCGTTCTCAAACAATGGAAGTATAAAAGGAAAGATTTCACAATTTTCACCGATTGTCAATTTTATATTAGAATTTTATTTTATTAGGACTTTATTTCATTTCCTTAATAGGGTTAGATTTGCTTTAATTATTTTCATTTCCTTATTAGGATTAGGTTTACTATTGCTAGTAGGATTAAGTTTACTATTACTACTAGGATTATGTTTACTTTCTCTACAAGTATTTTTCTTCTATAAATATGGTAGCTTATTATGTAAAACCAATTGAGTTATTATCAAATTAGAGAATTTTCTCTTAAAATACTTTGCAAAGTTTTATCTTTCTTTTAACTTACGGGCTTGTTTTATTTTTTGGGTAGAAGACGAAGACGCTTCTTCTTGCAGAATCAAAGACGCAGATCTTTGATTAGTTACCTTAGTCTTCTGTTACGTCAGTTGGTATCAGAGAAGACTTCATTTTTCGTCCAACCAGCACCCAATAGAGAAAAAATATAGGGTAAAGTCCACATACCCTCCTAAAACTACTACCCAATTGACAATGCCCCCCCAAAACTTTCAATTGCGACAATGTACTCCCCAAACTACCAAAACATTGTCAATATCCCCCCAAAGCTAGCAAAAAGATCAAAATGCCCCTATATATTTCTCAATATGACAAAAATACCCTTAAAATTAAAAAAATAATAATAATTTTTTTTAAAACAAAAATTTTAATTTTTTTAAAAAACGATTTTTTTAAAACAGAAATTTTTATTTTAAAAAAAACTATTTTTTTTTAATTTTTTAAGATTTTTTTTAAATATGTTTTAAAAAACTGAAATTTTATTTTTTTTAAACGAAAATATATATTTTTTTTATAAAAATTATAAAAGAAAACATTTTTAAAAAAAACAAAAAAACAAACGAAATTTTTTCAATTTTTATAAAAGAAAAATCATAATTTTTTAATTTTTTTTCTTATAAAAATATTTTTTTATTTTTTATTTTTTTTTATTTTAGGTTTTTCCAGAAATTTTAGTATTTTTTTTTAAATTTTTTATTAGGGGTAGTTTCGTCATTGAAGGATATATTGACAATGTTTTGGTAGTTTGATGGGTACATTGTCGCAATTGAAAGTTTAAGGAGAACATTGTCAATTGAGTGGTAGTTTAAGGGGGGTATGTGGACTTTTCCCAAAAATATATGTTATGGGCCCTAATAGTTGTGAAAAATGGTTTATTTAAACTGCATTGCTATCCACTCTGTTTATTCAATTATGTTCTCATAACTAGAAAATTATAATGTCGGTAGGGCATGCTGTCATATGAAAAAATGGTGAAGAATCTGGGGTATGTGCATACTATTTACCCTATGGCCAATGGTGAGATGATAACTAATTAACTTGAATCTGCAGGCTATTGTGACTGGCGCAACCACCCACAAGTGAGATTACCCTTACGGCATTAGTAGTTACTTGCCTCCCAAGGTTTAGACCTGATCGAGTAACTACGGGTGGCTAGTTATTGTACCTCACCAAAGCAAAGCAGAGAGTTATATCATATGTCCCATGGGACACGAAAACTCTACTGTAAATGGAAAAGCACATGAATGAGTCATATGGAGGATGATTATGGATATGATATATTTATTAATATGTTATTGTGCACTTCAACAACATGATTTATTTTTTTAACATATCATTTCAGCAATATGTTAAAAAAATGTTGGGTTGGTAAAAGTGATAATTGCCAATTGGACAAAATTTCAATCATTTCAATTTGACAAACTAAAATTAAGATATAATACAATAATTCTTCAAATTTTAAAAATCCAAATCCTATTTCATACTTTTGAATAATAATATAATTCATGGAGGAGATATGATGTTTAGGGTAGTGGGGTCATCTCATCCATGAAGAAACTACAAGAGTACTTGAAACCTCAAAATTGAAAGCAACATCTCACTAAAAAAGGAAAGCAATGGGAAGAAGAAAAAGAGCAAGAGAAGAGAAAGTAGAGGTGACGATCTAACAAATAAACCAGATTATGTGGTCCAAAGGGAAGCGATAAACCATGTTGACGTCCACGCCACAGACACTCACCATGTCCCGCTCGTGAACATCACGTGTACCTCCAATCTTGTCCGTACCAAACACCTGTCTTTTCTATTATCCATTTACTGTGCAATATCATCTCATGTGGCTTCTTTCTTTTATGTCCCCCTTTGAATTTTCTTCTCAATATATATATATATATATATATATATATATATATATATTCTTTCTTCGAGCTTCTTCTAATTAAAGAAAATGTTTCAAAATAAAGAAAATCATATTTTTGATAAGCTAATTGAGTAATATCTACCATATTAATTTTTTTTTTCTCTTTTTAATTATTACTAATTTACTGTACTCAGGACCACCTCTTTCATGGTAGTATTAACCAAAGTGGGACAGTCCCATTACTGCAAAGATGACAACATGCATCCTATATATATATATATATATATATATAAAGGGGTTTTATATTCTAAATTTTTAGTTTAGTTTAGTTTAGTTTAGTTTTTTTTTTTTCTTTTAAGAGTAATATTATTTAGTAAATTTTTATATGATTACTATACAATTGGGATCATGTGTGAGCATTCTTTGTAAGCTCTTAAAATTGAAGTTAAATTTGAAGTGACAAGTTCATTTAAAAAAAAAAACAAAAATAAAGAGCCACTTTTAAGAAAAACCAAATAGCAAACTCTTTATATATTTATCTACTTTAGTTAAATATTATTTCTTATTAGTTTTAGAGTGTGTTGTAATAAGATCTAGACTTGAAAGAAAGAACTCTATTGCATTAAAGTGGAGAGAGAGAGAGAGAGAAGATAACAAAAAAAAAAAAGAGTAGGGAGAAAATTTTGGCTCTTCAAATGTGAGGAGGTTTCTAACAAAACTAAATATAGAGAGCTGAGTAGGGAGTTTGTTGAAGCATGTTTTTGTTGTAAATTAATCCAAGTTTGACCGAAAGTAGTATTTAGAGAGCCCATTGTGAATGCTCTAACAATAAAAATTGTTTTTTTTTTTTGGATTATTAAGAGCTTAAAAGAAGAAAAAATGAAGGCTAATTTTCATTGTTATACCATCACAATCGTATGATAGTTGTATAACAGTCTATTAATTAACATTTTTGTAATACTTCAGTCCCATATTAAGAATATGAAAAATAATCTATATAGAGTTGATGGTTTATAAAGATTGTCATGCGTGCTAATTAGTCCCACATTTCTTAATTACTAAATAAAACTAATAAGCTTTATAAGAAATTTTTAAAAAAATTTAAATTGACTAGTTCTTTAAGAATGATAGCTCGTATGCTACTATTATTTTTCCTTTGGCCTTTACAATTATTATTATTTTATTTTTTAAATGTAGGTGGACTGGTAATACGACCAAAAATGTACTCCCATTTCTTTGAAAACTCCGTGGAGAGAGAGAGAGAGAGAGAGAGTTTTGTTTGGTGTCTAACACATTCCATCTTGTATGAGTATTGGTTGCCAGTGAGTTGGGACCCAAAGTGCAGTGCCTGGTGATCACAAATGACATATGTTTCTTTATTCTCTTGTTCTATATATATCAACACCCTGCCTTTTTCCCCCTTTTATCATTACTGTAACATCAACCCAGTGATGATTCACACAGTTGTGAGAAGTCAGAAGAGATATTGAGAAACCCAGTGAAATTAAGTAGAAGAAGCACCCACAGCCCACAATAAATATATATATATATATATATATATATATATATATATATAGAGAGAGAGAGAGAGAGAGAGAGAGAGAGAGGAGGAGGAGGATCAGATCGATGATGAAGATGAAGGGTGCTAGTGCTACTGCTAATAAGAGAAAGTTTTCATGTAAAGGGCTTGGTGTTGGTGGGTTTCTTAAAGAAGGAAGAGGTCGGCTTTACATATTTAGAAGATGTATTATCATGCTTCTCTGCTGGCATGATTGAAATGGGAAGCTCCTTCCTTTTACTTTTTCTCTTCTCTTGCTTTTTCCCTTTCATTTATGGAGCATGTATAGCAAAACACTTGTACTCACTTTTTTTTTTATTCCCCTATTTTGTTAGAAAGAGCTTTTGATCTTTAGATGGTTCCTTTTGTTCTTAGCTTTGAATTTGAAGTGGAATCTTCAAATTTTTCTGTACTCAGCCTGCTGTTTTGTTTTTGTTTTTTTTTTTCCTGCAAGAAGAGCCCATCGATCTTCTTTTCTCTTTTCTTTTTCTGAAACAAAGTTTCTTGTGTAGAGCCTAAGTGAAACAAGGAGTGGGTTTTGGAAACGCCACAGGGAAGAGAAGGGATTATTTTATTTATTTATTTTATTTTAATTTCTTCTTCTGAGAGGAAGAGAATGGATTTCAGGGGAAAAAAGTCATCCCATATTTTCATAGTCTATTATTATTCTGCCCAGGAAAAAAAAAAAAAATCTTAGCTTATTATTAATGTTGGATCAAAAAGTGAGTTTGGTGAAATATGTACTTACTTAAACCCTACTTTCTTAAGAATAGATTGTTCTTAAATTTAGGAAATTAAGTTATTTCTTCCTTCTTTACTCAAATAAACTTTATAATAACATTTTTTTTTTTTTAATTTTTTTATCATTTTCTTGTACTATTTAAATATTCTTTCAAGTAAATGCTAGAGAAAAGAGAGAGGAGAAATAAAGTTTATATATATATATATATAAGCTAAAGTATTTCCGAAATAATGGATAACACTAGCTTTTTCTTGGTTTAGAGAAGGAAATGGAAATTTGTTGCGAGTTTTTAAGAATTTTTCTTACATTTAGGAAAGTAAATCAGGTTAAAAGTATCTGCTATGGTGCTCTAAGAATGAATATATATATATATATATATATCACATTTTTATTCTATAAATAATTTACATAAATAATTTACAATGCTTACGTGACAATCTTAATTAATTTTGAAATTATTTATAAACAAGAACAAATCTAAATATGTAACTTTTAGCAGTACTATAAGATACACAAATTAATATTAGGAATTCAGAAAAGCTATTTGTTGGTTCTAGAATATCATGCTTTACCTATAAACACATTAGCTCTCGTCTTGATGTCTTCTGCCTTACTTCTGCAAGCTGTCAAACACACAAGGCTTAGAAGCCTATTGGGCTATTCCGATAGGACTTTGATGCATGATTTAGTACTTGGTATTCCTTAGTGAGAAAATATTGGATTATGCTATTAGATTTACTTACGTACGTAAGTAAATCTAATAGCATAATATGTCAGATTAATGCACTATGATCGATCGGATGATTGGTCGAACTTACAATCGTATAAAGTTTAATCGATTATTTGATCGTTTCACTATCAATTAGATTAATCATTACAAAAATGGTGATCATTTTTTACTAGGAGTTTTTGACGTGTCAATGGTATTGACACGTCCAAAATCTCTTTTGACGGGCGGTTTTTGACCTTTTTCATCGGTTAAAACGGGAGGTGTCAAAAATTTCAGATTTTTGACGTGACTACAGTGCCATGTAAAAAATTATTGGTGTGTTGGGAACCGCACGTCAAAATTTTTTTTTTTTTGACATTACAACAGTGCCACGTCAAAAGTTTTTAACGTTTAAACACTGCCACGTCAAAAAAAAATTTTGACGTGGCAGTTTTGCCACATCAAGAATTTTTTGATGTGGCATTTTGCTTTGCATGGATTTTTTGACGTTTCATGCCGTTTGACACGTCAAATATATATATATATATATATATATATATATATATATATAATAAGAAATGATTACAATATTCGAATTCCAATATTCCTGATTACAATATTCCAATACAATAATTCCAATATTTATAATATCCAATACATAATCCAATCCATTAATCCACATAATCTAATACAATCAAATCCACATAATCCAATATCCAATACATAATCCAAAACCCAATACAATATCCAATATCTAATACATAATCCAATAATCCAATCCAATCCAATCAAATATCCTATCTAATCCAATCCAATATCCAAGTTTATATATTCAATATCCAATATATATATATATATCCAATATCCAATAATATATATATATATATATATATATATATGTCTAATATCCAATAATATATATCCAATACATATCCAATATCTAATACATATCAAATTTCCAATCCATTCAATTTGTATGAAATTCCAACGCAACTTCATTAAACAAAATTCCAACACAACTTCATAACAAAACATATATATACATCGAAAACACGTTCTAACACAAGGCAAAACAAATATACAATAAAACACTTCTGGACTATCTACTATAAATAAGTCCCAATTAGTCTCAACAAACATATAGTTTGATCTAACTATATACAAAATAATAAAAAATAGTATGTATATAAAACTTAACAAATAGTGATGATAAACGACGTGTGACGCCCAACTCAACACAGTCATCCCCCAACTCTTAATCTGCATTACCTGCAAATGAGTTGTGAACCAATGATAATCAATACAAAAATTCAAAATTAGTCTATACAGTGATGCAAATATACGTTAGTTCTAGAATGGACCGCTGTAACTAGGGGTTTCTAACAGTTAACAATTATTACAAAAACAATATAAAATATATCATTACCTCTGTGGGGCGCAGATCCAGACGTCGACCCGAACATGGCCTCGATCTGGCGGAAACGGGCCTCCATCATAGCATCTTTCTCTGCTATCTGGGCTTTTTGTTCTTCAATCTGCCTTGCCATCTCATCCATTGCCCGTCTTTGTTCTGCCCGCTCTTTTTCCATCACACGTCTTTGTTGTGCCCGCTCCTCTTCAAGTTCTCTAATTTTATCCATCATATGTGAGAACGAGGAGCTCCAAGAATTTTGAGACCATGTCTGGGATGGTATATAGTACGAATGTATGCTGCCCTGTACCGGCAGCACATTTGGACCCACCTGGCGGACCCTGCTAGCATACTGAGGCTTATTTCAATGCGCCTGAGCATACGCGTCATCAGGTGTCCACCGTACCATCCCTTCTGTGACGGTCTTAGTATTTGCCGGGCCAGTGGGCATCAATTCCCTCATCCTCTCCTGTACATTAAAAAACAAGTTAGTATCTCGTATAAGGAACGTTAATCATAAATAATTTATCAAAATATATATGCTTGAGTACTTATGCATCTCTCCTTGACCACTTCATTTGGATAACCACCACCCTTCTTCGTGTGAGTCGTGATGTAACTTTGCACTCGAGTCGGAGCAGTGCCCAAGGATAAGGTCTGCATCAAAAAAAAATCAATACAAAAAAAAAAAAAAAAATTAGGAAAAACATAGACCTAAACAACCGATTTTATATATATATGCGGTAAAGATATATTAATACCTCTTGATTTGTTGCCCTAACAAAGCTCATTGACCCGGTGCAGTGAGGTGTGTTGTTTTTTGCTCGCAATGCCTTCATCTTGGCAGCAAACTCCTACATGTATATCGCTCTTAAAATGTCAGGCCTAACACAATTACAATTAATGAAACTAAACAATTACAATTAATTCCACTACACTCCGGACCTACCTGATTCTTTGGGTTACACCACTTCGCCAACAAGACATTCAAGTCCTCGGCGTTGTATTCCCTAACGGCAGTCTCATCCATTCTCGCCTTCACTGCGTCTGGAGTATCGCCCGGCATGATTTTTAATGAGCGTTTTACAGAGTGTCTCCAACTCTTCAGCTTCACGCCCATGTCTCTAAACGCGTCCCTTTTAATCGCCTCGAGATAGTACTTAGGCGGCATGTAGAACTTAGTCTGCATAAGTTGAAAAAATTAGGCGTATAATTTCACACATTAACAACGTTTAAAATATTGAAATACATGTGCGAAAATATGAGAAAAAATTTAACCATACCATCAAGGCGTCCCGTACATCTTCTTTCGCACGGGGAGGTACATCCACCCATTCATCCCGTAGCCTAACATAATTCCCGGCCCTTATGACGTTGCCGGTCGACCTTCTGAATTTCATCTCGCTAAATCCTACGGGCTGCCACGCCTTATTGTACTCACAGACGACTTTTTTCCCAGGGGGAAGCTCCCATGTCTTGTTCGATGGTGGGATGTCCACCACCTGAAATTGGGTGCTCCCGTCTCGCCCGATGCCTAACACATTAATAATTGCAAATGTTAATTATTTAAAATTTAATATTTTAGAATTTAATAGTAACTACATAAATTTTATACGTATTCAATATGGGTATTTGAAGCATATATACTTACTTATTGTCCGTAGCTGGCGAATGCCCAATACCTTTGGAGGATCATCGAGCTCCGAGTCACCTGAACCATCATCCACGTGCTCCCCATAGTATTGTGTCTCGCTGTCATCCGGCTGCGATGGCTCACTGTATGGGATACTCGAGTTCAACTCGGGGGGGAACATCCTCTCTACCTCACCATGTGCACATAGCCCCATCTTGCTCATGGTAGGTACCGAAGTACCAAGATCATATGAGGCCTCCGTGTGATACGGAACCTGCTGAGACCCTTCCCCATGCTCAGGAAGTAAGGGTCTATACCCCTGGTCGTCTATCTATAGGGACCCCCGTCGTCTACTCTTCCCCCTCGTACTCATGTCAACCTGCGAAACACATAACATACCCAATTAATTATGTATATAATAGATAAAAGATGCACCACAATAACCAATCAATGTAGAAAGAAATAACATTAAACACGTCAAATAATGTGAACTATATATATTATTAAAGTTTTAATTTTTTTTTTAACCACATACGGATCTAAGTCTTGTCGGATGTAGTCAATGTCATCCTGCGGATCCACTTCATTATTGCTGGTCAATAGGAGAGGCTCACACTCATTGTAGTTGACACTTTCATCATCAGGACCTTCACCTTGTCCAACGTCGTATATGTTTTTAGGTTTAGTCCTTACAACACAAGCCCAATCAGGGTCCCTTTCATCTTGGACGTAAAAGACTTGGTCAACTTGTGACGTTAACATATACGGCTCATCAGTAATTTCCTGGCTCAGTGGACAAGGTTTTTGAAGCTAACAAGCAGCATGCCATACTCGTCTACCTTGTACCCCCTGTGCCTCGTGTTGTCCGCCCAATCGCACTTGAACAAAACATACTTAGTCCTGTCGAAGTACTCCACCTCAATTATTTTCGTCAACTTCTCATAGTATGTTTCGCCATCAACAGTTGGGACGCACACCCCGCTGTTCTGCGTCCTTTTTCCAGCATCGAATGCAATAGTGCAAAACAGCTTTTCGTTAACCATATATCTGTTATATCTGGTAGCTGTAGCCTTCGGCCCTCTACAATGCATTACCATTTTGTCACCTATTTCCTTCCTTTATCGATCGTCCAATTGATCGACCTGCGAGTATATTACGTACAATTGACCATAAGAAAGTTAGTTTTATTAGTTGTTATGAACCAATAACTAAATATAATGGGACTATAACAGTTAAACATCACGGTAGTCTTACGTAGTCACGGTACCAATCGCAGAACAGCGCATGACGTTGGGTTTCCAACTGATCCTCCGTCGTTTGCCCCCTATCACATGATCGCCTAAGTGTATCCATATGCATCCTACAACATGAAGTTTAAATTCTATTATAATTCACAACTAAAGGTGCAAGGTGATATTGAACTTGCATACACTACTAACACGACTTACGTCCGTAGTTGAAGGAACAAGTCCGAGTTAAACATAATGTATTAGTGAATTTGTGTCAATGTGACACGGTTGAGGATGACTCGTGTTCCCACCCCCTTTGAACCATCCGGGTTTCTTAGAGCCCTATTGTGAAAGGTTGGTGCGTGATCTAAATACCTTGAGCAGAACGCCACCAACTCCATTGCTATGTAGACCTCCGCAATGCAGCCCTCAGGAGCCGTTTTATTGCGAACATTAGATTTGAACGCCCCAAGACTTCTACATATGATCATAATTCATTCATTACAGTTAGTGACAGTTTTATATCGGAGAAAAAATAATTTGATGAGTATTGGTAAAGTTATTTTACCTCTCTGCCGGATGCATCTACCTATACTGTATCAGTCCACCGAGTCGGCATTCACGGATAAGATGCACAACCAAGTGAACCATCACAATAAAAAAACTTGGGGGGAAGATCAGTTCCATCTGGCACAAAGTAATATAAATGTCACCCTCTAGTCGGTCCATATCATCTTGTGTCAATGACGTTAAACATAGGCCCCTGAAGAATGCAGACATGCCGACAAGTGGTCTAACCACGTTTCCTGGCAATGATCCATGCAACCTTACCGGCATTCTCATCCCCAAATACCATCTCTTCTAATTGTCTCAGGATTTCATCTTCACTTGGCACATCGGGGGCACATTCTAGTTCTTACTTACCGTCAAATGTTCTTTTATTTCTCCTCCACGGATGATCCATGGGCAAGTATTGTCTGTGCCCCATATAACAAAATTTCCTGCTATGTTTTAATCGCCTGGACCTCGTCGAGTACATACAGCAGGGACATGCCTTCTCACCCCTGTTAGGCCACCCGGACAAATCTGCGTATGCCGGAAAGTCATTAATTGTCCACATCAACTGCGCTCGCAGCACAAAGTTCTTTTTTTTGGACACGTCAAATGTGCGTACACCTACAGTCCATAGTTCCTATAACTTCTCAATTAAGAGTCGTAGGTAGACATCTAGATCTATTCCAGGTGACTTTGGGCCTGAGATTATCAGGGATAGTATAAATGACGTTTGTTTCATGCACGTCCAAGGAGGCAAGTTGTACGGTCCAAGCATTACAGTCCAATTGCTGTGGGATGTGCTCATGTTCCCGAATGGATTAAATCCATCCGAGGTTAGTCCAAGCTTGATGTTCCTGCTATCCGCCGAAAAGTCTGGATGCAAATTATCGAATGCCCTCCACGCTTCACCATCGGCCAGATGCCTCAATACACCGTCCTTAGTCCGGCCTTCTGCATGCCACCTCATATAAGGAGCAGTATGCACTGACATAAACAATCTCTGTAGTCGTGGTATGAGTGGAAACCACCGCAACACCTTGACCGGGCGTTTCTTACTCGATGATATGGGCTGACCATCCTCATCCAACTGAATTTCATCATTCCACTTAGATACTCCACAAACAGTACATGTATCCAAATCCTTATTGTTCTTCCAGAATAACATACAATCATTACGACACACCGGGATCTTCTCCTACCCGAGGCCCATGTTCCTTAGAAACTTTTTCGCCTCATATGTATTAACCGGCAAAGCTTCATCACTAGGAGGCAGCAACTGATTGATGAACTCAAGAAAAGATGAAAATATTGCGTTACTAAGTCCGCCAACACACTTCAAATTGTACAGATGTACAGTAGCACTAAGCTTGCTATGTTTGGTCCCATCATGAAGTGGCTTCTCTGCCTTCTTAAGCAAGTTATTGTCTTCTTCATTCACAGTTTCTTCATTCCCCTGCACCGCCACTTCAGGCTCACAATTGTCTTCCATGACACCGTGCATGCCGAATAGATCACAGAACATTGACTGCATGTTTTCACCTTGTGCTATGCCTATACCTTGATCTGTGATCGTGGTAGTCCAAGTAGAGACTGCAACAGGAGATGGGACAGGCTTCTCCCCGTGATAATACCAGGTTCTGTATGCAGTCATTATTCCCTTACCCCCTGTCAAGTGGTCAAATACTAAACCCGGTGGGTGGCGCTGCTTATTACGACACACCTTACAGGGGCAGTGAATTTTTCTATCAAGGATTGTACAGTTCCTAACTACAAAGTCCACGAATGATCTACACCCGTCTCTGTATTCCCTCGTACCCCTAGACTTTGTCATCCAACTCTTGTCCATAGCTTTAGTTACTGGAACCCTAACTGAATAAAATAAATCTAAGTTAGTTAGTTAGATGTTATTTTTTATTTTTTTGTGTATTTCTTTAAGTACATCGTTTCAATTTTTTGTTTATTTTGAACAAATAAACACATACATTGAGTTTTAATTATAACATCTACATAATCTAAATTTGCAAAACCTAAACAAAATCAAGGTCCAAATTTAAAAACATTTGACGTGCCACATGGGGACCCTAGATAAAATATATGTGGCTATCTTATTTGCTGCAATTTTTTTGTTTTCGTTTTTTATAACATTTACTTAATCTGAATTTGTAAGACCTAAAATAATTTTCTTATATATGGGGACCCTAAATAAATTAGATATAGCTAGCTAGGTTAAATGTTGGTTTTCTTTTTTCCATTTATTATAACATTTATGCATATGTATGGGAAGTGTAGATAAAATAAATCCAGCAACCTATGTTAGTTATTTTTTACTTTCTTTTTTTGATCTTAGCATTAACATACTTATTCTAAATTTACAAAATCTAATCATAAATTAATGACCAAAATAGATATGCATTTCTTCTGTGTTTTTTTTTTTTTTTTAATTTTTTTTTTTTACGATAATGTGCAAAAGCAAAACCTACACAAAATATGGGTCTAAATGCATGTAAATGCAAAATCCTGTACAAAAAACTAATTTCAAACTATGAGGGTACGTAATTTTGCATGCATGCATGCAAATATATTAAACAATATTTTCACCATATACAAAACATATATGTCAAACAAGTAATACATAACATATATCTTAAGCAAATAAATTAATTAGCTAACATGTAAAAAGAATTTGCTGATATAACTACATCAACAATATATAATAATATATATATATATATAGTGGTTTATTTTATGATATATATGGAGTATATATATATATATATATATAAAGGCAGTAGCATTAAATCGTATATATATACCCGATTTTTAGAGTCGATCGGAGAATGCGTGGTCGCCGGAGGGAGCAGCGGCGGTGACGGGCGCCGGTGAGAGAGAGAACCACCGAGAGAGAGAGACAACGTGAAAAATAGGCCTGGAGAACGGCCGAGCTGAGAGAGACGACGCGAGTGAGAGAAATGTTGCAGAGGGCTGATCGAGAAAAAAAAAGGCGGATGATTTGGGTCTACAGTTTGAGTTGTGCGGGGGAGAGAAAGAAAGAAAGGGAAGAAGGAGGGAAGAAGGAAGAAGAAAGAAGAAAGAAAGAAAAAAAGAAAAGAAAAGAAAGTCGTAAGGGAAGGCAGCTATACGTGCCTTCCCGAGAAGACTTTTTGACGTGCCATGTGGCACGTCGAGAACTTTTGACGTGCCACATGGCACGTCAAAATGCTCTCGACGAGAGTTTTTGACGTGCTACATGGCACGTCAAAAAGTTCTCGACATGTCAAGAACTTTTGACGTGCCACATGGCGTGTCAAAAAGCTCTTGACGTACCACATGTGGCACGTCAAAACTTCTTGACGAGTCCACATGTGACACGTCAAGAGCATTTTTTCATTTTTAAAAAATTATCACCAATTTTAATTTATATCATTTATTTACTTAATTTATATCATTTATCATATCATTTTTTTCTCTTATATAACACATTATCCATACAATATACTTAAGACTAATTAGAGAATCAACAAATTAATATTCTAGATGTACAGATAATAAAATTCATTTGTTTAATTAATTAATTAATATTACTAGCTAGAATGATTTAAGAATGATAATTTCATATCATATATGAATGAAATGTTTGATTCATATACATGTAATAATATTAATTGTACAATAGTATATGATTATGATACTAGCTAATTGGCATGCATGTGATATATAAGTATATACCAATTAATTTATACTAATATGATAAAATTAATTTTTCATACTAATTCAAATCTTAATTTTTTACAACCTAATTAATTTTAATTATAGTTAGTTAAAATTTTTGACGTGTCTAATAATGACATGTGACACGTCAAAAAATACCATTATTAACTAAAATTTTTAAAGTTTTAAATTTTAATATATATAATTTATTTATTCTATTATATGATCATTTTTTCATCTTATATATATGACACATGCATTATCCATAAAATATACTTAAAACTAATTAGAGAATAAATAATTTAATATTCTAGATATTAATATTACTAGACTGATCATTTATGCATGATAATTAATATCATATTCAAATTAATATTAATGAAATGGTTGATTATATTAATTAATTGGTATACAATAGTATGATTATGCATGCATATGATAATTAATATCATATATATGCATCATAATTTCTTGGCATACATTAATATATAGTATGATTATTTTAGTGTAATTGGTATTGGCACGTCGAAAACTTTTTGACGTGCGAAAATCTAACATGTCAAAAATGTTTTTTTTTTTTTTTTTGATGTGTTTACTTTGCCACGTCAAAATTTATTGACGTGGCAAATATAAGTTACTGTTTGCCACGTCAATAAACTGCATGTTTTTTGTAGTGAATGCACAACGATTGATTGGATGTTCGATCGAACATTCAATTGTGTCGAGTTTAATTGTATCATGATCAATTGAACCAATGCACTATTCGTTCTTATCACGATCAATCAAATTAGAGCATAAGAATCATGCAAAATCTATAGAGTTAGATCGATAATTTGATTGCATCACAATCGATTGGATCGATGTTTAATTGAATGTTTAATTGTGTCAAGTTTGATCGTATCCATTGATCTTAGGCATGACTTATTGAGATGTTGAAGCAATGGGCTTGAGCGCACCAATGACCCTCCATTGTTTTTACTATCAGTGTCCACATCAAAAAGTAGACGTTATTGCTTTTGGGTTTTCAATATTTTATTTTTCTTGTATTATGATGGAGGATCATCAACGTCCAATTTTTGGTGGTCGCTATTGCTCTTCGATTTTCAATTTTTTATTTTTTTATAATGATTGGAGGACTATTAGGGGACGCTGATGACCTACTATCAGCGTCCACATCCAACAGTGGACGCTCAGTTTTGGTGGATGCTACTGCTCTTCCATTTTCAATTTTTTTTTTTTTAAAATTATGATAGAGGACTATCTTAGTGGACGCTGATGACCTACTATGAGCGTCCAATTTTTGGTGGACGCTATTGCTCTTCGATTTTCAAATTTTTATTTTTTTATAATGATTAGAGGACTATTAGGGGACGCTGATGACCTACTATGAGCGTCCAATTTTTGGTGGAGGCTATTGCTCTTCAATTTTCAATTTTTTAATTTATTTTTATTATGATAGAGGACTATTAGCGTCCACTAAAAGTTGACGTTGATGACCTACTATCAGTGTTGTGCAAATATCCACCTAAATTAATAGGCAAATAAATGTACGTTTAACTCGTAAGTGCACAAGATTAAAATAGTATTATAGGGTGCAAGTACGAGATCATTCCTACGAGGATTGTTGTAAATTACGCTTAAAATAAATTCCGTAATTAAAACAAAATAGAGATTGATTTTTGGTTCATAAAGATAAAGGTAGGGCTTTGATATCCACCACTAATCATGCTTAAATAATATAACAATATGTCAATGCTTTAATCATATTATGAATACCTAATGTTTACCAACCTAAGGGCATGGGTGTATACTCCTTAAGTTATAGATTTCCCTAAGCAACGAATTAGGCATAGGTGTATACTCTAAGTCTTTTCGTTCTTAAAGGATTTAACATGGGTGTATTTTAAGTTGTTCTTTAAGAAAGAATAAATCTATGAAAATCGACAAACACACAGAACCTAGGGAATGGGTGTATACTCCCGATTTTTCATGTTGATTAACTCAAAAACCCGTGACGAATTCTTTTGTTACTCTATTAAGCCCAGGACTTGATCATCCAAATTGACTTAATTAACTAATCCATACCACATGCATATGTTGATCATGCACACACATATGAAGAATTCAATAAAACAGAAATTAATCAAGTTAAGCATCACAATATGATTATCACAAAAGCACCAATATTGAAATATTAAATAAACATAATTAGGGCTTCAATCTAGCCCTACTAAAGAGTTTAGTTACACATGAGTTTCATGTTAAACATCTTCATAAAATAAAATATAAAGGAAAAGAATAAACCTGAAACTTGAACTTGAAGAGCATTCAATTCTTTTCCTTGGAATTGTGTGTCTATTCTATAGGCTTAAGGGTCTATTTATAGGCCTTAGGAACACTTTAGAAACCCTAAAAATTGTAGCTTTTGCATTCTAGTTCGCCTAGGGTTTTGAGGGGGTGAAAAAGAGCACTTTTCGGAATAGGGCGCTGCTGCCTTGCTCTTCACGCACGGGTGCGCTCGATCGCGGCCCGTGTGCGCTCGACCACAGGTCTGCGATCGAGCCTCCTCTTGTGCGCACGAGAGCAAGCCTGTGCTTGTCTAAAATTTCTCTGGTAGTGCGCTCGAACGCAAATCCCCTGCGAGAACCTCCAGTTTTTGTAGGCTTTTCTTCCAAAAGCCTACAAAAAAACAGGAAACACATAAGAAAACTAAAATAGCACAAACTAACAAAACTATGGAATTAACAAATATAAGTTAAGGGTTAAAATAAGAATATTTTGGCACTTAACACAACCTCAAACTTACATATTGCTAGTCCTTTAGCAATACAAAACTACAAACAAAATGGAAAACATAAAGCAAAAGATAAATCCATCTTTCGTGAGATATACGATTGCATTTAACATATGCAACAAGCCTTTTAAACCCCAAAGAATTTCCTAGTGGACGAGTGAAGTCTCGTGAGGGTTTTCTAGGAATGTTACCCACAAACATTATGCACAAGTTCATGCTATGTAAAAATTGAAGTATCACTCAAGACCATGATTTTCATTCATTGGCAAGTTTAAAAAAAATAAACTCCATCTTCACAATGAATTGGAATTTTAAAGTCTAATTACTCACAAAAGGCAGGCTAAGGCATCACAAATTTGAAACAGTGTAAAGTGAACTAGCACAAAAATATGAAGCTTCCAATTAATTCCAATATGTAATGTCTCAATGTCTCTAAGTTTAACGTCTTCAGCCAGACCGTTGTCCTCCTCTCACTGTTGTCCCAAAGAAGATGCTTCTGAAGGTGGTGGCAATCGGCTTAGAATGGACCGCATCATTACTTCTAGGTTTGCTAATCTTTGCTCTATCAGGAATTTCTCCTCTCAGGCCTATAGTCTTTGATTTGCCAGCTCAGACCGGAGTTCTACCATCTCTTCACTGATGGAACGATATTGTGCAGCGCCCTTAGTGACAGTCTCCTCTTCTTCTTCCACTTCCTGCTCAGCTGCAGGTTCATCTTCTTCCATAGGCTCTTCCTCAAACTCTTCTACCTCGACTATTGGTGCTGGAGGCCCCTTTGGCATGTGTGAACAACTTTGATTCCATTGTCTTATGCCAAACCGCGGGGTCTTGGTGACTAGTCCATCTGCTGAGGTGCCCTTTATGCCCTTTTTCCGAAGTATGTGAGTGAGTAAAAATGGAAAGGGCAGCCCCCACGAGTTGGTATTCTCCGTTCCCCCTAAATGCACCCCACTCCAGAACTTGTGAATTTGGCTATAAATAATCGCAGGAATGGAACACCAAAAACCTTTATGAAAGGCGTAAAGTGTTTGGAGGAATAGATCTCTTGCCTTTGAGTTTTTTGTCCCAAGGGACACGCATTACGATGCAGAATAGAGTCCACAAGCTAGAGTTGTGGAGGCATCTTGGCCCTGCTGCCAGCATTATTATGCTTATCCGCAAACTGTCCCTCACACATGTCCGTAATTATTTTTGCAACATAAAACCTGGTAGGTTGTGCCTCAAATGGTGCCTCCTCTGGAGGGTGCTCATCATTGCACTTTAGAGTAGTGGCAATGTCAGCTAAAGTCAGCTCAATATCCTTGCCTTGAACTGTTGAGGATATAATACCCGGCCTGGTGCAATCGAAACTGAGATGCTCATAGAACTGTGTGATCAATTTCTTGTAGGCAGTGGAGGTGACGGGCTTGAACATTCTCTTCAACCCACGTCGTTTGAATTCTTCAACCACCAAGCTAGTAGCTTCAAGGTGTTGGAAGTCTTCTCGAATTGCAAATGTTGACTCAAAAAGAAGCTCCCTCTGCTCAAAAGTAGGTCGGGAGGGGGTGGTTGGAGTTTTAGAGACAAGAGAAGATGAAGCTCGAGCTTTAGGCATTGTACAGCTTGGTTCAGCATTTTTATCGAGCAGGTGGTGTGCACTCCCAAAACCAAGTGGTGTAAAACCACTTCAAAATGGCTTTAACACCCTCCAAAACAAGAGCAAACCAACAAACATTAAAATAAAAAGGATATGATGTGGGGTGCCTCTTATAAGCGCTAAGTTTAACGTCTTCAACCAGACTATGGTTCTGCTTCAGTACTACTGTTCTGCATATTGGATAGACTAGAGTACCAAATCTTCATCTTTTGGTACCAATTTCAATTCAAGATATGGCTTTACTCTGTGTCCATTCACCTTGAATGTTTGTTTGTTTGTTTTTGTTTTTGTTTTTTTTTTTTTGTGTTTTTTTGTTTTTTTTTTTTTTTTTGTTTCTGGACTATGAACCTCCAAAGCTCCATGTGGAAACACTTTGGTGACAACACAAGGACCAAACCATCTAGATTTAAGCTTACTAGGGAAGAGTCGTAGCCTTGAATTATAGATCAACACCTTCTGTCCCACATGAAACTCTTTTTTGACCAGTTGCTTATCATGATACGCCTTGGTTCTTTCCTTGTAGAGCTTGGCGTTCTCATATGCATCATGCCTCATTTTCTCAAGTTCATTTAGTTGCAGCTTCCTCTTGTCACCAGCTTGTTTCATGTCAAAGTTGAACTTCTTGATGGCCCAATACGCTCTGTACTCCAACTCCACTGGTAGATGACATGCTTTCCGAAAGACCAACCGATATGGGGACATACCAATAGGCATCTTGTATGTAGTCTTATAAGCCCATAGGGCATCATTCAAGCGCAGAGACCAATCTTTCCTGTTGGGATTCACTGTCCTTTCTAGGATGCTTTTGATCTTTCTGTTGCTTATCTCCACTTGACCATTGGTTTGAGGATGGTAGGGAGTGCCAACCTCATATTTGATCCCATACTTCTTTATCAAAGAAGCAAAGGCATGATTGTTGAAATGGCTACCTCCATCACTGATTATCGCCTTTGGCGTCCCAAACCTAGCAAATTTGTTTTCCAGCAAAAACTTCACAACTACTTTGTTATCATTAATCTTTGAGGGGACAACCTCGACCCATTTAGACACACAATCCACACTCACAAGAATATATAAATAACCATATGAGTTAGAAAATGGACCCATGAAGTCAATACCCCATACATCAAAGAGCTCTACCACTTGAATGTTTTACAATGGCATCTAATTTCTGGATGAGATGTTACCTGTCCTCTGGCATCTATCACAAGAGCTGCAAAACAAAAAGGCATCTTTAAACACATTAGACCAATAAAACCAAGATTGTAGTATCTTAAGAGCTGCCCTCTTGGCCCCAAAGTGTCCTCCACAAGCAAACTGATAGCAATGCTGCAATATGCTCATGTGCTCCTCCTCTAGGACACATCTTCTGATGATTTGATCAGGGCAGAATTTGAACAGATAGGGGTCATCCCAATGGTAATGTCTAGATATAGACATCATCCTCTTCCTTTCTTGACTAGACATACCTGGAGGAAAAACCTTGGCAGTTATATAATTAACAATATCTGCATACCATGGAAGTTTGACATCTACTATAAATAACTGCTCATTTGTGAAGTTTTCATTCAAAGGAAGCTCATCTCCTTCTTCTTCATGAAGTAGCCTGGATAGGTAATCTGCCACCACATTCTCACTGCCTTTCTTATCTCTAATCTCAAGGTCAAACTCTTGCAGTAATAGCACCCATCTGATTAATCTAGGCTTTGCATCTTTCTTAGCAAACAAAGATCTCAAAGCAGCATGGTCAGTGAATACTATAACCTTAGAACCAAACAGGTATGATCTAAATTTCTCCAAAGCAAATATGACAGCTAATAATTCTTTCTCAGTAGTAGAATAATCTAGCTGAGCATCATTCAATGTTCTAGAAGCATAATAAATAGCATGAGGTACCTTAATAATTCTTTGACCTAAGACAGCTCCCAAGGTAAAGTCACTGGCATCACACATGAGCTTAAATGGAAGATTCCAATCAGGTGTCATCATTATTGGTGCAGATGTGAGCAGCTTTTTCAGTGTGTTGAAAGCAGTCATGCATTCTTCTGTCCATTCAAACTTGGCATCTTTGGCTAGCATTGGACATAGGAGTCTAGAGATCTTGGAGAAATCCTTGATGAACATTCTATAGAACCCGGCATGTCCAAGAAAACTTCTTACACCCTTCCCTGTCATTGGAGAAGGGAGTTTGGAGATGATGTCAATCTTGGCCTTATCCACCTCAATGTCGTTGCTAGAAATGGAATGACCCAACACAATGCCTTGTTAAACCATGAAGTTGCATTTTTTCCAATTGAGCACTAAATTGTATTCTTCACATCTCTTGAGGACACTCTTTAGATAATTAAGGCATTCATCAAAATTATAACCAAAATCACTAAAATCATCCATAAGTACCTCAATGAATTTCTCCACAATGTCTGAGAAAATGCTCATCATGCATCTTTGAAAGGTGGCTGGTGCATTGCATAATCCAAATGACATCCTTCTGTAAGCAAATGTGCCAAAAGGACATGTGAATGTGGTCTTCTCTTGGTCTTCTGGTGCTATTGCAATCTGGTTGTAGCCACTGTACCCATCCAAGAAGCAGTAGTATCTATGGCCAGCTAACCTCTCTAGCATTTGATCAATGAAGGGTAGAGGGAAGTGATTTTTTCTTGTCACCTTGTTCAGCCTTCTGTAGTCGATGCATACCCTCCAACTAGTGGTTATTCTTATAGGTATTAGCTCATCGTCTTCATTCTTCACCACTGTGATCCCACTCTTCTTTGGAACTACTTGAACTGGACTTACCCATTAACTGTCTGAGATGAGGTAGATAATGCCAACATCCAATAGTTTCAATACCTCCGCCTTGACTACCTCCTTCATGTGTGGGTTGAGTTATCTTTGTGCATCCCTGGTTGGCTTTGCTTCGTCCTTAAGGAAGATTTGATGCATGCACTTGGCTGGACTTACTCCCTTGATGTCAGCAATAATCCATCTTAAAACTGTTTTATGCTCTCTAAGAACTCTCAACAGCTTCTCTTCTTCCCCAAAACTTAAGTTTGTAACAACTATCACAGGTAGTGTCTTGTTCTCTCCCAAATAGGCATATGTCAGATGCTCTGGCAACTGCTTCAATTCCAAATTTGGTGTCTGGATAATAGAAGGGACAAGAGTAGTATTAGTAGGCACAAGAGTTTCAAAGGGAGGAATGTACTTACTTGAACGTGGTGGAGAGGCCTCAAGCAGGTGCACAGCTTCAATGATGTCATCAGTAACATCTTGAAAATCTAGCTTAATGTCCTGCTTTGTGAAACTGTGAGTGAGGGTGGCCTCCAATGGCTCTCTGTGATGGACTTGAAAAACTTTGTCAACAACACCTTGGATCATACATACATTAAAGCATTCCAGATCATCTTGAGGTAATTTCAATGTATCAAATATTTTAAATTCTATCTTCTCACCATTTGCCTTTATACTTACAGTACCCCTTTTCACACAAATTTTTGTATGAGCAGTTCTCATAAAGGGTCTTCCTAAGAAGATAGGCAAGGGCAATGGCATAGGGGATTCTTCCATATCTAATACAATGAAATCAGCGGGTAAAATAAATTCACCTACCTTTACCAAGACATCCTCAAGTATACCTCTTAGTCTTTTGATGCTTCTGTCTGCCAATTGCAAGGTGATAGAAGTTGGTTAAAGCTCCCCCAAACCTAGTGTCTCACATACAGTGTATGGTAGCAAATTGACCCATTCTCCTAGATCCAGTAATGCACGCTTAAAAAGATGGTCTCCTATCCTACAAGGAATGGTAAAACTACCTGGATCTTTTAGCTTTGGTGGTAGTTTTCATAACAACACTGCACTTACCTCCTCTATTAAAGCCACTGTTTCATGCTCCTGAAACTTCCTTTTAAGAGTGCAACAATTCTTTAAAAATTTAGCATATAAGGGAATTTGTTTAATTGCATCTAAGAAAGGAATGTTAATCTCTACTTTTCTCAAAGTCTCAAAAATGTCAAGAAGTTGTCTTTCTTTCTTGGGCTTTAGTAACCTTTGAGGGAAGGGTGGTGCATTCACCTTCTCCATTTTACTTACCTTGCATGTTGAGGCTTCATCTAGAGATGAATGAGCTGTCTCTTCAGTTCCTATGAGCTTACCATTTATGAGGCTTGTGACTGCTTTCAGTTGCTGGTGACATCTTGGATTGGGTATTGTTTGGGCTGGGAGTTCACCCTTCTTTCTTTCACTAAGCTCTTAAGCCATTTGCACCATTTGTGCTTCCAGTCTTTGAATGGCTTGATCAGTTCTTTGAATAGCTTGATTGATCCTTGCATTGATTTAGTGTTGTGAAGTTAAATTTTGTCTTTGCTCAGTCAAAAATTCCTATTGCGTAGTCCCCAGGTTGTGTACCATACTCTCCAGGTCATTCTTCTTTGACTCTTGAACTGGTTGGATTGCTTGTTGGGAGTTCCTCTACTGCCCTTGAGGGTTCAGAGCATTCTGATTGTTACTCCATGAGAAATTGGGGTGGTGTTGCCACCCTGGATTGTAGGTGTTGGAGTAGGGATTGTTCTTGGGAGGATAATTGTTTTGTCCCATAGAGTTTGCTTGCTCCTGATATGCAAATGAATACAAAGGGCAAGTCTCAATAGTGCGATCAGAATGAGAACATATGGTACATACCTGGAGTTGGGCAGCTTGTTGAACGGGAGAGATGTTCTGAGTTGTCATGGTGTTTACAAGCATATTTAATGTCTTCTGCATGACAGCGATTTGATTTTGTATTCCGCTATTTGTGTTTACTGCATACATGCCCTTGCTCTTTACTCCTTGCTTCCCTCGGGATGAGAATTCTTGAGAGTGCTCACTCAATGTTTCGAAGAGCTCTATGGCTTCCTCACTGCTTGTTGTGCAAATTATCTACCTAAATTAATAGGTAAATTATTATACATTTTACCTGCAAGTGCACAAGGTCAACATGGTAGTATTGGGTGCAAGTACAGGATCATTCCCACGAGGATTGCTGAATTTACGTTTAAAAATAGATTCCTTAAGCAAAAGCAAAATAAAGATTGATTGTTGAAGTGATGATAACAAAGGGTAGGGCTTTGATATACACCACTAATTATATTAAACTAATATATCAATATGCCAATGCTTTGATCAAGTTATGCATATTGAATGTTTGTCAACCTACGGGCATGGGTGTATACTCCTTAAGCTATTGATTTCCCTAAGCAACAAGTTAGGCATGGGTGTATACTCTAACTCTTTTCTTTCCTAAAGGATTTAGCATGGTAAATACTAAGTTGTTCTTTAGAAAAGCATATGTTCTATGGAAATCGACAAACACATGAGGCTTAAGGCATGGGTGTATACTCCCGGTTCCCCATGTTGATTAACCCAAGAATTACGGTGTGGATTCTTTTGTTACTTAAGTTAAACCCAAGACTCGATCATCCAAATTGATCTAACTAACAAGTCCATATCACATGCACATGTTGATCAGGCATACACATATGAAGAATTCATGCAAGCAGGTATTAATCAAGTTAAATAGCCATTGATGTTACTGTAATTTAGAGTTTTGATGAACAATAAAAATTGTGTTTAATTAACAACTTTTGTTGTAATGAATTTCTTTATGAATGATTAATATTTCATTTGGTTGGAACACATGTTTTGGTAATGGTATGCATGATGCCTAGTTCATGTGCCATAATCAGTACATAATAAAGCAATAAAAAACAATTTATCAGTCATTAGCAACAACATTAAGTTATTGTTAATAATCTGTTATCAGCAACAACCTAAAGTCGTCGCTGATCATTAGCAACGATACGTCATCTCAGATTTTGAATTTACTAGCGATGACGTTAAGCCATTTTAGCAGCTAATAATATTTATCAACAATGACTTAGAGTCATTGTTGATAACTTATTATTAGCGACAACATCTCGTTTTGGGTTCTAAATTTATTAGTGACAACTTTAAACATTATTAGTGACAATATTTATTTATTGTTGCTAATAAGGAGATATTAGCAACGACTTAAAGTCGTCATTGATGAGTAACAAGGTTGAACATTTTGCAAGGACTTATCAGCAATGAGAAATCGTTGCTAAAAGTCATTAGCAACGATTGTTGGACTTTTAGCAACGACAAAATGTCATTGCTAAAGACCTATTAGTGTCGACTTTCAAAAGTCAATGTTGATAAGCTCTCATTAGTGACGACTTTTGAGTCACCGCTAATTATTGTCCTCGCTTATGACAATATTTCTTGTAATGATTAAATGGATCTTTGAGCTATGGATTTATCCTAGATTTTTCCTAAAAAAATTGTTCATGAAAAATCTCTTGCTTGAAAAAATATAATATTAATTATAATTTAAGAAAATATTATGTTTTCTCACTTGAAAGTGTTATGTAGTTTTTGAATTTTATATTTTGATTTGAAAAGTGTGTTAGTAGTGGGATCACATATAAAAGGGAAAAATACATTTTACTCCCCTAACTGCTATCCACTCATTTGCACTT
>NC_081546.1:17986981-17990439 GCF_901000735.1 Corylus avellana
TTCGAACCGAACCGGTGACCTCTAAATCCCGTTTTTAAGACCAAAAATATGAAGAGAAAATCATTGATTTGCAGCAGCCCTGATCCTACCGAATTCATAAATGCATATAATAAATTTACACTATAAATAGAAGCAACCGTACATAAAGTAGTTAGGTTGTCATTTCTCTTCAAGTTTGGAGTGAATTTAGATTGACGTCCTTTTCATGTTTCCCCCTTGAGTGCAAGTTTATCCACGAGGCGAAAATGAGTGGACTAGCTGTCTACTCAAAGCCTTAAGCGTACTACTGAGAACTGGCTGGTCAACTTTTAAGTAGATAAATAATGGAGGGTGTTAAATGTTCTTCAGCTCTTAGAGCAGTTTTTAATTTTAAAATAAATAATTTAAGATTGATGAGCTTCATCACATTTGCCTAATAAAATAGGACTTGAATATTTATGACCTTGTTTGTTAAACTTCACTATACTATTCATCATCCCACAATACTATTCATTTCATTTTTTTCAAAAAAAATATTCTTATTTTTATATCAAATCATTCACTTTTTATATCATATAATTTACTTTTTATTATTATTCAAATAAAAAAATCACTATAAAACAAAAATTTTTACTTTTCAATATCACTTTTTTATTTTTCCATATCGATCATTATTATTATTTTTATTCATAAACAGTGCAGTAAAAAATGAACAGTACCGTAGTGTTTAACAAACACCCCCTATAATTATTCTTATTGGAAAATGTTAAAAATTCTAATCACCTCGTGAAAGTTAGAAGGGCTCGCTAAAGCCTAGAACATTCTTAATGGCTTATATAAATCTATTATTTTTTCTGGTTTTGTTAACCACTTTTCAAGATCTATATTTATAACCTTATTTAAATCTCTTTTTATTTTTTTTATTTTTATTAATTAAAATAATTCTTATAAATTTTTTAATTCATTTCGGTTTAAAACTTATCTCTACCAAGACTTGTCCTGTTCATCTGATCGTCCACCTTTGGTATCATGAACTCTACTGCTTTGGTGATTGATCGGTTTGACGTGACATATTAATAATTAATTGGATGATAGGTTAATAGAGAGACCAATTTGAAAAAAAAAAAAAAAAGAAAAAATTAAACACCTAATTATCAAAATTGGAAACTGAAACTGAAAGACTAAATTAAAATTACAATGAGAGCTAAATCTCTTTTTCCCCGTGTGAACGTTGAATGTGTGGTCCATGGTTCTGGTCAAACCTTTTCCCTCATAAATCTGGCGAGAGCAGGAGCTTTCCAGATAAAAGCTTTTGCAGTGATGCAGCGTTTGCTATTTGGAGACAGTTGGCATTTTCCTATCTTGGTATTTGAAGAGAAGCTAGTCAAATTATTGACTCCCTGAATAATTGCTACTTGACGTAGGGATTTTGAAATACTAGCCTTGATTGGAACACCTTTCAAAGTTTTTTTTTAGTTAAAATAGAAAAAAACCAACCAAACTATAGAAATGGTGGGTCTTTTTCTCTTAGGAGAAGATATGAGAATGGGAGGAAAGTAACCCCTAGCTGCTGCCTATTTTGCTGCGTAGTGAGCGAAGAAGTTTAATTTTGATTGATTTTTCTTACAACCCAAAAAGAAAGTTAGAATAAAGTTGATATCCAAAATTAGAAAAGAAATCGTGAAGTCCTGAATACTGGAATGATGATGAAGAGCCATTCTAACAACTTGAAAATCGCTTTCAAAGATGAAAAGGCTTTGATTTTCAATTGAATTCTATATAATTAAAATAACTAATAATTTGGCTAAAAAATATAAGAGAGCTCTTGTGAGATCTACCTGTTAAAATAGGTAAGTGGCTACTTGAAATCTGTTTCAAACAAATAAGTATTATAAAAATTATCTTATATTTATTATCAAAATTGCTGGGAATCCGTTGATATCTCCTCAATTTGATGCGGTGGAAATTTATGTCTTAAAAATGTGTCAATTTTGTGTAGGGGTCCATTTCCAGGCCTTGGTAGTACAAGTTTCAGTATTTGCCAAAAATTGGTAGTCAATTTTTGGTAGGGGTCCGGCTGAGGCCTCTGCGAAAAAGATTAAGGAGCAAGTCATTCAGATGAAAATTCATATCGATTCCGCCACTTTTTTGTTTTTTTTTGCTTATGCAAGAGATTCGGACCTCTTCAAATATCTTATTCAATGCTCAAGGCTACGTGCAGAGTGCAGTCCATTTATTTCACTTAATTATTATTATAAAGAAAAGGGAAAACTCAATTTAGTTTCTGAATTTTTTTTTTTTTTTGATATGTCCGCACAAAAAATGAAAGAAAGATTCAAATTAATGACCTTCGCTTCATAAAGCGTGGTCCCAGCCGATTGAACTACCTCTTGGGAACATTTAGTTTCTGAATTTTCAATTTCAATAGTAATTTTTTTTTTTTTTTTTAAATTGTTTTATTCATAAATTTATCACAAATATATCATAACTAATAAAAAAACATAATAAATTGAAAAAGTACAATTAATACCCTTACCTAGTGAGAGGGTCATCCCTCACCGGATAAGGGGACATTGTCCCTGCTGTCTCTCTCAGGGGAAACCTCTCCTCATAGATAGTATTGGCTGGTCACGGAGATGGGTGGCCACAGGCCCACCACCCCTCTCTCTCTCTCTCTCTCTCTCTCTTTTGTTTTTTTTTTTTTTTTTGATAAATTTAAAATCAATTGTTGTGGTTGACCTAAATTACAAATCGCTCTATGTAGTATCAAAGTGAACTAAAAGGTCATTGAGGTAGGCTAAAATAACAATTTAGTCCTTGCAATTAAATTCTGTCAAGATACTTGACGGATTCCGTTAGTATGCCACGCCAGCACAGTAATATGATGACACGTTGCACTCTTAATAAACAATTATAAATATATAAAACTAAAAAAATAAAAACAAATAGAGGCAGCCACCTCACTTTGAGGAGGGGGTGGCCAGCAGGTGGCCATGGGGTGGCGCGCGGTCACCCCCCACCTCTAGGTTGCTGGGGTGGCCGCACGCCACCCCCATGGCCACCTCTGAGGGTGGCCAACGCTACCCCTCCTCAAAGACGGCAACCACTTCCTCTATTTTTTTTTTTTAATGTTTTTTATTTTTTATTTTTTGAAAATTAATTTTTAATTTTTTAATTTTTATTTTTTAGTTTTATATATTTATATATATTTTTAATTTTGAGTGACATGTATTGCCATTTTATTGGCGTTGACGTAGCACTTAACGGAATTTGTAAAATGTTTTAACGGAATTTAACTTCAAGGACTAAATTGTTTTTTTGACATATCTTATAAACCTCTGAGTTTACTTTGATACCATATGGAACGATTTGTAATTTAAGCCAACCACATGGACTGATTTTGCATTTATCTTTTTTTTTTTTTTTTTTTTTTTTTTTTTTTTTTTTTTTTTTTTTTTTTTTTTTTTTTTTTTTTTTTT
>NC_081546.1:17990539-18004227 GCF_901000735.1 Corylus avellana
GGGCTTTGGATGTGATACAGGTTGGGCATTCAATGCTTCGAAAATGGAGGGTGCAACCACAAAGCCCTCCAATTTTTGCAACAGGCATGGCTCGTTAAGGCTTCATGCATGGGAGGCAGATCTGTGTGAAAGAAAATTTTTAATATATTAAAGTTAGGTCCATATGCCACATATATAGTGATTTAAATCAACATAATTACACGTGTTCTTCATTCGTCCTTATGCTTTGTGTTTTGGAGCGGTCCGTAGAATTAAGGATAATAATAAGCTCATACAGACCAGTCTAATAAGGTGACATGAGAACTACTTGCAATTAAGAAAGTATGAGCATTTCATATAATAAGAGATACTGCCATTTTATTAGACTGATTTATATGAACTAACTACATACTCGTTTATAGCTAATTTATGTCCAGTTTGTTGCATGACTGTTTCTAAGGATAAGAATACCGTATCTTGTTAGCAAATTAAAAAACTGAGGGCATGTTTGGAAAAAATTTTAAAACCTATTTTCACTTCTAAATTGTTGGAAATGTTGTAAAATCAAAGAAAATGACAAGACAAGATAAATAGATTGCGATATGTGAAATTAGTTATTCAAGAACTATGTATGATTCTTCTCTATTATTGTGTATTCTACATACTACTCAATACTCTCTTTTATAGATATGGAATCATAATGGGAGGTTAAGGAATATGAAAGGGGGAATATGAAATGGTAGTACATGAATTAAAAGGCTACATCAATGTATTCCATGAATGTTATAAGAATTATAAAAAATGACATGAATGTGCAGAATTCCAAGAGATGGAACTAACTGGTCATCCACCAAATGATGAATGCATTCATAACACTACCCCATGGATGACCATACACTAAGAATATGCCTTGTTAAAACCTTGCCAAGAAAAACCCAATGAAAAAAAAAAAAAAAAAAGCTGTGGCGAAGGAAAAATAGTACAATCAGCATAATCATTTTACTCCCCCTCATTAGCATGAAGAGCTTCAATTGTTTATGATGAAAGATCCTTGAGTCGGGGCATTCCAATGTGAAAAACGCTTAACAACTCCAAAACCCCAATTAATGCGGAATTAAAAATATTTAAATATAAGCAAACAGTCACCAAAATATAAACAACCACACACAAGGATTTTGGTGACGAAGAGGAAACCTTTTAGAAAATAATCTAAAAGTAAAACCTCTCCGGGGCAGCCAAACCCAGGAAATCATTATAAAAAAATTATCCAGAGATTATAGACACTAGGAACACTTACAACCCTATGGAAGCCCTTCACTCTGTAAGATCAACAAGCCTCTAACTCGTCTCCTTACTCACAATCTTCTTCAACATGATTCTCCTCTACCGGATCATTTCGATAGACTTCTCAATGAAGCGCACAATGAAACTAACAAAATCCTCTAAGAGGAATAATCAGGCTCACACATATTTTCTCTCTAAGCACAGCCTCCCACGAAACCTAGGGTAGAATTTCGTACATCTCTCTCTATAAAGATGTATATATACTCCCAACAAAAGCCTAGACCTAACACACTTAAAATCACATTTTGGGGCGTAAAACTTACGGGGTGTCCGGACAGGTTAATGGGCTGTCCGGACAGGGCCTTGCGGAGCAGAAACAGAGTTTTTGGAACTCTTGTCCGGACAGGGCATGCAGAGGGTGAAAATCATCAATCATCAGCAATCTGGAAATTCCGTCTGTCCTTGATCAATAGTTGTCATCGATGAGTTTTTGTGGTCCGATTGAGCTGAAACTTTGCAGGGACGTTCATGACACATGAATCTACATTATGTACGCTGGAGATTTAATTCTGAGCATTCTATATCAGTGTTTGAGCCCATGGACAGTAGCCTCTGCATTTTGGAACTGAATTAAGCCAACACAAGAACTAACACAATGTTATTCACCAACTTCTTAAATGTTGTAGTCGGTAATGTTTTGGTAAATAAATCTGACAAATTATCACTTGATCTTATCTACTTGACATCAATATCACCACTCTTCTGGAGCTCATGTGTATAAAAGAACTTCGGTGAAATGTGTTTAGTTCTATAACTTTTAATATATCATCTTCTGATCTGTGTGATACTTGCGACATTATCTTCATATAATATTGTCGGGTTATCTTTGATTGTGGATAAACCACACTTTTCTCGACCGTGTTGAATTATTGATCTTAGCCATATGCATTCCCGACATGCTTCATGAATTGCAATAATCTCTGAGTGATTTGAAGAAGTAGCAACAAGTGTTTGCTTGACAAATTGCCATGAAATAGCAGTACTTCCACATGTAAATAGATATCTTGTTTGAGATCTGCCTTTATGCGAATCAGAAAGAAAACCCACATCTGCATATCCAACTAATTGTGAATTTGACCCTCTTGAATAAAATAATCCCATGTTAGTTGTTCCACGAAGATAACGTAGAACATGTTTGACTCCATTCCAATGCCTTCAAGTTGGTGCAGAACTGTATCTTGCTAGTAAATTAACTGAAAATGCAATATTAGGTCGTGTGCAATTTGCAAGATACATCAGAGCACCAATTGCACTAAGATATG
This sequence comes from Corylus avellana, assembly GCF_901000735.1. NCBI lineage: Eukaryota > Viridiplantae > Streptophyta > Magnoliopsida > Fagales > Betulaceae > Corylus > Corylus avellana. The sequence goes on from NC_081546.1 coordinate 17,993,125, forward strand.
GTACTTCAGGACCAAGAATTTCTTCGTCATCTTCTCGAGGGCGAAAATTGTCTTTTTTCACATCAAGCGATCGAACAACCATTAGAGTGCTCAAAGGATGAGCTTTCTCCATGTAAAAGTGCTTTAGGACATTTTCTGTATATGTTAACTAATGAACAAGAATTCCATTTGGAAAATATTCAATCTGCAAGCCAAGACAAAATTTTGTCTTTCCAAGATCTTTCATCTCAAACTCATTTTTTTAAATAAGTGGCAGCTTTTATGAGCTCTTCTAGAGTCCCAACAAAATTTAAATCATCTACATAAACTGCAATGATATCAAATCCAGATTTTGATTTCTTAATGAAAACGCATGGACAAATTTGATTATTCTCAAATCCTTCTTTCAATAGATATTCACTAAGACGATTGTACCACATGCGACCGGATTGCTTTAACCCATATAAAGATATTTGTAGCCTGATAGAATAAATACTTCAGGATTTGGAATTATATGCTACAGGCAGTTTGTATCCTTCATGGATTTTCATGTATATATCATTATCAAGCAATCCATTTAAATATGTTGTAACCACATTCATTAAACGCATATCCAAACTTTCTGTAACTACCAAGCTACTCAAAAATCTAAATGTAATTGCATCCACTACAAGGGAATATGTTTCTTTATAATCAATACCAGATTTCTGCAGGAAGCCTTGTGCAACAAGTCTTACTTTGTACCTCACAATTTCATTTTTCTCATTTTGTTTTCGTACAAATACCTACTTGTATCCAACAGGAGATACACCTTCAGGTGTTTAGACTACAGATCCAAATCCTTGACGTTTTGCTAGTGAGTTTAATTTTGCCTGAATTGCTTTCTTCCACATTGGCCAATCATTTCTACGTCGACATTCTTCGACGGTTTGTGGTTCAATATCATCATTACTTTTGGTAATGTCAAATGCAACTTTAAATGAAAATATGTTGTCGACAAAAATTTTGTTTATATCCAATATTTCTCCTGTACTTACATAATTTATTGAGATCTCATTATTTTCAGGTACCTGTTCCTCTTTAGCGGGTAACTCTTCAGGAAATTCCTCTTCAAAAGGTTCCTATTCGGGGGATTCCTTTCTAGGAGAATTTTGTACAAAAAGTTTGGATTGATCAATTTTCGTTGCTTGTTTTGTGGATAAGGCCTCTTCAAGAGCGTCGATTTCATTTCCTTGTACTTTTCTCTTCTGGTGAATCTTATCCTTTGCACCAATAGGTCTTCCATGCTTCAGGTGTGCCTTAGACTCATTTGTTTCTGTATTAATTGATTGTCCTACATTGACTTCTATCTTCACTAGAGTATTAGCAGCTGGAATGTGAGACTTAGCTATTTTCTTGTTGTCAGTAAATGCATCTGCCAATTGATTTGCAATACATTGCAAATGAATGATTCTTTGAACTTCTAGTTCACATTGATTTGTACGAGGATCAAAATGAGATAACGTCGAATTATTCTAGTGATTTCTTGTCGTGCTTCTGGCAACGACTTTTCTTTCTATAGTGATGGGAATATGTTTTCATCAAAATGACAATCGTCAAAACATGCTTTAAAAATATCACCAGTTAAAGGCTCAATGTATCTAATGATAGAAGGAGAATCAAAACTAACGTAAATTTCAAGTTTACGTTGAGGTTTCATCTTGGTGCGTTGAGGTGGCGCAATTGGAACATATACAATACAACCAAAAATACGAAAATGAAAAATATTTGGTGGTTGACCAAATGCAAGTTGCAAAGGGGAATATTTTTAGTAAGTTGTTGATATGATCCAAACTAATGATGCAGTATGTAATATTGCATGTCCGCAAGTAGAAACAGGTAATTTTGTTTTCATAAGCAAAGGTCGAGCAATTAACTGAAGTCGTTTAATAAATGATTTAGCTAAGCCATTTTGAGTATGAGTATGAGCAACAAGATGCTCAACATTCCAATTGACATGCAATAGTCATAAAATGCTTGAGATGTAAATTTACCCGCATCATCCATCAGAATAGATTGATTTGGATAATCAGGAAATTGTGCTCGTAATCTAATTATTTTTACAAGAAGTCTAGCAAATGTAACATTATGAGTAGAAAGTAAGCAAACATGTGACCACCTAGATGATGCATCTATTAAAACCATAAAATATCTGAATGGCCCACATGTAGGGTGAATCGGCCCACATATATCCCCTTGAATTCTTTGTAAAAATGATGGAGATTCAACAATTACCTTAGAAGGGGATGTTATGATAACAAGTTTACCTTGAGAACATGTAGCACAAAGAGAATCACTTGGTAAAAGAATCTTCGAGTTCTTTAAGGGATGCTCATGAGAGTTCTCAATTATTCGACGCATCATAATTGTTCCTGGATGTCCAAGACGATCATGCCAAAGTATAAACATCTTTGGATAAGAGCACTTCTGGTGCATCACAATATGTGATTCAATTGTTCTTATTGTTGTATAATACAACTTGGAAGAGAAAGTAGACAGTTTTTCCAATATGAGCTTCTGGCCCGAAATTATTGAAGTAATATAAAGATGTTCGTCACTGCCTTCATTAGTGTTTTCAAAATGATAACCATTTAAACGAATACCCTTAAAACTGATTAAATTTCTTCTAGATTTAGAAGAATACAAACCATCGTCAATACAAAATTTTGTTCCTTTTGGCAATATGATATTCGCTCTTCCAGAGCCTTCGATTAGATTTGATGAACCTGATATTGTATTGACACTAGCTTTATTTAATATCAAGTATTGAAAGTATTTCTTATCTCTAAGAATTGTGTGCTTGTACAACTGTCTGCTAGACACAAATCTTTACCCATCATCTTGGAATTAATCATTCCATCAATATGACCCATGCCTCCATATATATATATATATATATATTTCATTAATCAAAAAGAAAATAACAAAAAACAATTAAATTTGACAATGTAAACATACTGTGATTAAGACACAATGAAAACATATTAATTGTTGTAGACATATTCATCACCAATCAAAAGATCAGTTTTTGTGTTAGAGTCTACAAAGAAATCAGAAACATTAAGATGAATGTTACCCTCTCCATTTCGAGTATCAAGAAAAATTCATTTTAATCCCCTTTTCTTTTATGGAGGCTTGATATAGATCTACCAGCTGTTTAGGCGTACGACAAGTATGTGACCAATGTCCTTTCATACCACACTTGTAACATTTATTTTCATAGTTCTTTGTAGGTTTATTTTGTAAACCTTTGTTTTCATTTTGCTTTGCCTTAGTGTGGTTCCACTTCTGGATGTATGGAACATTTTTTTTGTAAGAATTATGAGTACGTTCCTCTTGACCTATATATATATATTTTATTACATCTACGTCCACGACCATGGTTTCCTTTATTACCATGAAATGAGGCTCCATTTGCTTCAGGAAATGGTGTAGAATCCATTGGACGAGATTGATGATTTTTCATTAATAGCTCGTTGTTTTGCTCAGCCACTAGAAGACAAGATATTAGTTCAGAATATCTTGTGAAATTATGCTATCAATATTTTATACATTCGAGGCATGAAATGTGGTATATAATTTTTCGAACATATCCATATCAGTGACTTTTTCTCCACACAATTTTAATTGTAAGCTAATTTTAAAGAGTTCGGAGTTATAGTCACTGACACTCTTGAAATCCTGCAACCTCAGGTGCATCCAATCATAACGAGCTTTTGGGAGGATAACTGTCTTTTGGTGCTCATATCTCTCCCTTAAATTATTCCACAAGGTCAAGGGATCCTTTACCGTAAGGTACTCAGTTTTTATATGCTTCAGGCATATAAAATTATAAGACATTATATTCATAGCATTAGTATGATAACATTCTAGTTCACATAAATCTCACATGGATCATAATATGCAAATGTTATAATATGATTCTTAAAACACTAGAAATTTCTAAGTATATGTTAGAATGTTAATCAAAAAAATAGATAATAAGATTACTAAATGTTAAAGAAACTTACAATGAATTGAGAATACCTCACGAATAGCTTTTGATGTTGAAGATAAAAAGAACACAACAATTGGCTAGAGCTTCGTGCTAATAATGTGTTGTAAAATTAAAGAAAATGACAAGACAAGATAAGGAGATTGTAATAAGTGAAACTAGTTCTTCAGGAACTATGTATGATTCTTCTCTATTATTGTGTATTCTACATACTATTCAATACTCCATTTTATACACATAGAATCATAATGGGAGGTTAAGGAATATGAAAGGATAGTACATGAATCAAAAGACTACATCAATGTTATATAAATTTTAAAAGATGACATGAATGTGTAGAATTCCAAGAGATGGAACTAAATGGTTATCCACCAAATGCATGAATGCATTCATAACAGGAAACTCTTTTAAATACCCATTAATCAAACGAATTTTTATATTTGAGAAAATACATTTTACTCCCCTGAACTATCCATTAATTTGCACTTTGACCTCCAATGTTTAAAAAGTGGCACTTGACCCTCCAAAACTTTCAAATTGTTGCAATTCGACCATCCTAACTTTTTTTTTTTTTGGAAAATGCCTCAATCCCAACTTAAAATAAAATAAAATTAAAAAATTAAAAAATTCAGGGGTGGCCGGCCACCCCAGTTGGGTCTAGGGGTGGCTTCGGCTACCCTTGACCGGACACCCCTTAATTTTTAATTTTTAATTTTTTTTTTTAACTTGGGATTTAGCATTTTGGGAAAAAAAAAGTCAGACTGATCGAATTGCAACAATTTGAGTGGAGGTCAAATGTCACTTTCTAAACATTGGAGTCAAAGTGCAAATGAGTGGATAGCAGTTAGGGGAGTAAAATGTATTTTTCCCTTTTATATGTGATCCCACTACTAACACACTTTTCAAATCAAAATATAAAATTCAAAAACTACATAACACTTTCAAGTGAGAAAACATAATATTTTCTTAAATTATAATTAATATTATATTTTTTCAAGCAAGAGATTTTTCATGAACAATTTTTTTAGGAAAAATCTAGGATAAATCCATAGCTCAAAGATCCATTTAATCATTACAAGAAATATTGTCATAAGCGAGGACAATAATTAGCGGTGACTCAAAAGTCGTCACTAATGAGAGCTTATCAACATTGACTTTTGAAAGTCGACACTAATAGGTCTTTAGCAATGACATTTTGTCGTTGCTAAAAGTCCAACAATCGTTGCTAATGACTTTTAGCAACGATTTCTCATTGCTGATAAGTCCTTGCAAAATGTTCAACCTTGTTACTCATCAATGACGACTTTAAGTCGTTGCTAATATCTCCTTATTAGCAACAATAAATAAATATTGTCACTAATAATGTTTAAAGTTGTCACTAATAAATTTAGAACCCAAAACGAGATGTTGTCGCTAATAATAAGTTATCAACAATGACTCTAAGTCATTGTTGATAAATATTATTAGCTGCTAAAATGGCTTAACGTCATCGCTAGTAAATTCAAAATCTGAGATGACGTATCGTTGCTAATGATCAGCGACGACTTTAGGTTGTTGCTGATAACAGATTATTAACAATAACTTAATGTTGTTGCTAATGACTGATAAATTGTTTTTTATTGCTTTATTATGTACTGATTATGGCACATGAACTAGGCATCATGCATACCATTACCAAAACATGTGTTCCAACCAAATGAAATATTAATCATTCATAAAGAAATTCATTACAACAAAAGTTGTTAATTAAACACAATTTTTATTGTTCATCAAAACTCTAAATTACAGTAACATCAATGGCTATTTAACTTGATTAATACCTGCTTGCATGAATTCTTCATATGTGTATGCCTGATCAACATGTGCATGTGATATGGACTTGTTAGTTAGATCAATTTGGATGATCGAGTCTTGGGTTTAACTTAAGTAACAAAAGAATCCACACCGTAATTCTTGGGTTAATCAACATGGGGAACCGGGAGTATACACCCATGCCTTAAGCCTCATGTGTTTGTCGATTTCCATAGAACATATGCTTTTCTAAAGAACAACTTAGTATTTACCATGCTAAATCCTTTAGGAAAGAAAAGAGTTAGAGTATACACCCATGCCTAACTTGTTGCTTAGGGAAATCAATAGCTTAAGGAGTATACACCCATGCCCGTAGGTTGACAAACATTCAATATGCATAACTTGATCAAAGCATTGGCATATTGATATATTAGTTTAATATAATTAGTGGTGTATATCAAAGCCCTACCCTTTGTTATCATCACTTCAACAATCAATCTTTATTTTGCTTTTGCTTAAGGAATCTATTTTTAAACGTAAATTCAGCAATCCTCGTGGGAATGATCCTGTACTTGCACCCAATACTACCATGTTGACCTTGTGCACTTGCAGGTAAAATGTATAATAATTTACCTATTAATTTAGGTAGATAATTTGCACAACAAGCAGTGAGGAAGCCATAGAGCTCTTCGAAACATTGAGTGAGCACTCTCAAGAATTCTCATCCCGAGGGAAGCAAGGAGTAAAGAGCAAGGGCATGTATGCAGTAAACACAAATAGCGGAATACAAAATCAAATCGCTGTCATGCAGAAGACATTAAATATGCTTGTAAACACCATGACAACTCAGAACATCTCTCCCGTTCAACAAGCTGCCCAACTCCAGGTATGTACCATATGTTCTCATTCTGATCGCACTATTGAGACTTGCCCTTTGTATTCATTTGCATATCAGGAGCAAGCAAACTCTATGGGACAAAACAATTATCCTCCCAAGAACAATCCCTACTCCAACACCTACAATCCAGGGTGGCAACACCACCCCAATTTCTCATGGAGTAACAATCAGAATGCTCTGAACCCTCAAGGGCAGTAGAGGAACTCCCAACAAGCAATCCAACCAGTTCAAGAGTCAAAGAAGAATGACCTGGAGAGTATGGTACACAACCTGGGGACTACGCAATAGGAATTTTTGACTGAGCAAAGACAAAATTTAACTTCACAACACTAAATCAATGCAAGGATCAATCAAGCTATTCAAAGAACTGATCAAGCCATTCAAAGACTGGAAGCACAAATGGTGCAAATGGCTTAAGAGCTTAGTGAAAGAAAGAAGGGTGAACTCCCAGCCCAAACAATACCCAATCCAAGATGTCACCAGCAACTGAAAGCAGTCACAAGCCTCATAAATGGTAAGCTCATAGGAACTGAAGAGACAGCTCATTCATCTCTAGATGAAGCCTCAACATGCAAGGTAAGTAAAATGGAGAAGGTGAATGCACCACCCTTCCCTCAAAGGTTACTAAAGCCCAAGAAAGAAAGACAACTTCTTGACATTTTTGAGACTTTGAGAAAAGTAGAGATTAACATTCCTTTCTTAGATGCAATTAAACAAATTCCCTTATATGCTAAATTTTTAAAGAATTGTTGCACTCTTAAAAGGAAGTTTCAGGAGCATGAAACAGTGGCTTTAATAGAGGAGGTAAGTGCAGTGTTGTTATGAAAACTACCACCAAAGCTAAAAGATCCAGGTAGTTTTACCATTCCTTGTAGGATAGGAGACCATCTTTTTAAGCGTGCATTACTGGATCTAGGAGAATGGGTCAATTTGCTACCATACACTGTATGTGAGACACTAGGTTTGGGGGAGCTTTAACCAACTTCTATCACCTTGCAATTGGCAGACAGAAGCATCAAAAGACTAAGAGGTATACTTGAGGATGTCTTGGTAAAGGTAGGTGAATTTATTTTACCCGCTGATTTCATTGTATTAGATATGGAAGAATCCCCTATGCCATTGCCCTTGCCTATCTTCTTAGGAAGACCCTTTATGAGAACTGCTCATACAAAAATTTGTGTGAAAAGGGGTACTGTAAGTATAAAGGCAAATGGTGAGAAGATAGAATTTAAAATATTTGATACATTGAAATTACCTCAAGATGATCTGGAATGCTTTAATGTATGTATGATCCAAGGTGTTGTTGACAAAGTTTTTCAAGTCCATCACAGAGAGCCATTGGAGGCCACCCTCACTCACAGTTTCACAAAGCAGGACATTAAGCTAGATTTTCAAGATGTTACTGATGACATCATTGAAGCTGTGCACCTGCTTGAGGCCTCTCCACCACGTTCAAGTAAGTACATTCCTCCCTTTGAAACTCTTGTGCCTACTAATACTACTCTTGTCCCTTCTATTATCCAGACACCAAATTTGGAATTGAAGCAGTTGCCAGAGCATCTGACATATGCCTATTTGGGAGAGAACAAGACACTACCTGTGATAGTTGTTACAAACTTAAGTTTTGGGGAAGAAGAGAAGCTGTTGAGAGTTCTTAGAGAGCATAAAACAGTTTTAAGATGGATTATTGCTGACATCAAGGGAGTAAGTCCAGCCAAGTGCATGCATCAAATCTTCCTTAAGGACGAAGCAAAGCCAACCAGGGATGCACAAAGATAACTCAACCCACACATGAAGGAGGTAGTCAAGGCGGAGGTATTGAAACTATTGGATGTTGGCATTATCTACCTCATCTCAGACAGTTAATGGGTAAGTCCAGTTCAAGTAGTTCCAAAGAAGAGTGGGATCACAGTGGTGAAGAATGAAGACGATGAGCTAATACCTATAAGAATAACCACTAGTTGGAGGGTATGCATCGACTACAGAAGGCTGAACAAGGTGACAAGAAAAAATCACTTCCCTCTACCCTTCATTGATCAAATGCTAGAGAGGTTAGCTGGCCATAGATACTACTGCTTCTTGGATGGGTACAGTGGCTACAACCAGATTGCAATAGCACCAGAAGACCAAGAGAAGACCACATTCACATGTCCTTTTGGCACATTTGCTTACAGAAGGATGTCATTTGGATTATGCAATGCACCAGCCACCTTTCAAAGATGCATGATGAGCATTTTCTCAGACATTGTGGAGAAATTCATTGAGGTACTTATGGATGATTTTAGTGATTTTGGTTATAATTTTGATGAATGCCTTAATTATCTAAAGAGTGTCCTCAAGAGATGTGAAGAATACAATTTAGTGCTCAATTGGAAAAAATGCAACTTCATGGTTTAACAAGGCATTGTGTTGGGTCATTCCATTTCTAGCAACGACATTGAGGTGGATAAGGCCAAGATTGACATCATCTCCAAACTCCCTTCTCCAATGACAGGGAAGGGTGTAAGAAGTTTTCTTGGACATGCCGGGTTCTATAGAATGTTCATCAAGGATTTCTCCAAGATCTCTAGACTCCTATGTCCAATGCTAGCCAAAGATGCCAAGTTTGAATGGACAGAAGAATGCATGACTGCTTTCAACACACTGAAAAAGCTGCTCACATCTGCACCAATAATGATGACACCTGATTGGAATCTTCCATTTAAGCTCATGTGTGATGCCAGTGACTTTACCTTGGGAGCTGTCTTAGGTCAAAGAATTATTAAGGTACCTCATGCTATTTATTATGCTTCTAGAACATTGAATGATGCTCAGCTAGATTATTCTACTACTGAGAAAGAATTATTAGCTGTCATATTTGCTTTGGAGAAATTTAGATCATACCTGTTTGGTTCTAAGGTTATAGTATTCACTGACCATGCTGCTTTGAGATCTTTGTTTGCTAAGAAAGATGCAAAGCCTAGATTAATCAGATGGGTGCTATTACTGCAAGAGTTTGACCTTGAGATTAGAGATAAGAAAGGCAGTGAGAATGTGGTGGCAGATTACCTATCCAGGCTACTTCATGAAGAAGAAGGAGATGAGCTTCCTTTGAATGAAAACTTCACAAATGAGCAGTTATTTATAGTAGATGTCAAACTTCCATGGTATGCAGATATTGTTAATTATATAACTGCCAAGGTTTTTCCTCCAGGTATGTCTAGTCAAGAAAGGAAGAGGATGATGTCTATATCTAGACATTACCATTGGGATGACCCCTATCTGTTCAAATTCTGCCCTGATCAAATCATCAGAAGATGTGTCCTAGAGGAGGAGCACATGAGCATATTGCAGCATTGCTATCAGTTTGCTTGTGGAGGACACTTTGGGGCCAAGAGGGCAGCTCTTAAGATACTACAATCTTGGTTTTATTGGTCTAATGTGTTTAAAGATGCCTTTTTGTTTTGCAGCTCTTGTGATAGATGCCAGAGGACAGGTAACATCTCATCCAGAAATTAGATGCCATTGTAAAACATTCAAGTGGTAGAGCTCTTTGATGTATGGGGTATTGACTTCATGGGTCCATTTTCTAACTCATATGGTTATTTATATATTCTTGTGAGTGTGGATTGTGTGTCTAAATGGGTCGAGGTTGTCCCCTCAAAGATTAATGATAACAAAGTAGTTGTGAAGTTTTTGCTGGAAAACAAATTTGCTAGGTTTGGGACGCCAAAGGCGATAATCAGTGATGGAGGTAGCCATTTCAACAATCATGCCTTTGCTTCTTTGATAAAGAAGTATGGGATCAAATATGAGGTTGGCACTCCCTACCATCCTCAAACCAATGGTCAAGTGGAGATAAGCAACAGAAAGATCAAAAGCATCCTAGAAAGGACAGTGAATCCCAACAGGAAAGATTGGTCTCTGCGCTTGAATGATGCCCTATGGGCTTATAAGACTACATACAAGATGCCTATTGGTATGTCCCCATATCGGTTGGTCTTTCGGAAAGCATGTCATCTACCAGTGGAGTTGGAGTACAGAGCGTATTGGGCCATCAAGAAGTTCAACTTTGACATGAAACAAGCTGGTGACAAGAGGAAGCTGCAACTAAATGAACTTGAGAAAATGAGGCATGATGCATATGAGAACGCCAAGCTCTACAAGGAAAGAACCAAGGCGTATCATGATAAGCAACTGGTCAAAAAAGAGTTTCATGTGGGACAGAAGGTGTTGATCTATAATTCAAGGCTACGACTCTTCCCTAGTAAGCTTAAATCTAGATGGTTTGGTCCTTGTGTTGTCACCAAAGTGTTTCCACATGGAGCTTTGGAGGTTCATAGTCCAGAAACAAAAAAAAAAAAAAAAACAAAAAAACACAAAAAAAAAAAAACAAAAACAAAAACAAACAAACAAACATTCA
>NC_081546.1:18004327-18011986 GCF_901000735.1 Corylus avellana
ATAAAATAAAATATAAAGGAAAAGAATAAACCCGAAACTTGAACTTGAAGAGCCTTCAATTCTTCTCATTGGAATTGTATGTCTATTCTATAAGCTTAAGGGTCTATTTATAGGCCTTAGGAACACTTTAGAAACCCTAAAAATTGTAGCTTTTGCGTTCTAGTTTGCCTAGGGTTTTGCAGGGGTGAAAAAGAGCACTTTCCGGAATAAGGCGCTGGTCCCTTGCTCTTCACGCACGGGTGCGCTCGATCGCAGCCCGTGTGCGCTCGATCGTAGGTCTGCAATCGAGCCTCCTCTTGTGTGCACGAGCGCAAGCCTGTGCTAGTTTGAAATTTCTCTGGTACTGCGCTCGAGCGCAAATCCCCTGTGAGAACCTCCAGTTTTTTCCAAATTTGCTTTTTAAGCCCTAGACTTCTAGAAATGCTTTCTTTTCTTCCAAAAGCCTACAAAAACACAGAAAACACATAAGAGAACTAAAATAGCACAAACTAACAAAACTAAGGAATTAACAAATATAAGTTAATGGCTAAAATATGAATATTTTGGCACTTAACACACCCCTAAACTTACATATTGCTAATCCCTTAACAATACAAAACTAAAAACAAAATGGAAAACATAAAGCAAAAAGATAAATCCATCTTTCGTGGGATATACGGTTGCATTTAGCATATGCAACAAGCCTTTTAAACCCCTAAGAATTTCCTAGTGGACGAGTGAAGTCTCGTGAGGGTTTTCTAGGAATGTTACCCACAAACATTATGCACAAGTTCATGTTATCCAAAAATTGAAGTATCACTCAAGACCATGATTTTCATTCATTGGCAAGCTTAAAAAAAAATAAACTCCATCTTCACAATGAATTGGAATTTTAAAGTCTAATTACTTACGAAAGCCAGGCTAAGGCATCACAAATTTGAAACAGTGTAAAGTGAACTAGCATAAAAATATGAAGCTTCCAATTAATTCCAATATTTAATGTCTCAATGTCTCTAAGTTTAACGTCCTCAGCCATACAGTTGTCCTCCTCTCACTGTTGCCCTGAAGAAGATGCTTCTGAAGGTGGTGGCAATCAGCTTAGAATGGACCGCATCATTACTTCTAGGTTTGCTAATCTTTGGTCTATGAGGAATTTCTCCTCTCGAGCCTCCAGTCTTTGATCTGCCAGCTAAGACCGGAGTTCTGCCATTTCTTCACTGATGGAACAATATTGTGCAGCACCCATAGTGACAGTCTCCTCTTCTTCTTCCGCTTCCTGCTCAGCTACAGGTTCATCTTCTTCCATAGGCTCTTCCTCAAACTCTTCTACCTCGACTGCTGGTGCTGGAGGCCCCTTTGGCATGTGTGAACAACTTTGATTCCATTGTCTTATGCCAAACCGCGGGGTCTTAGTGACTGGTCCATCTGCTGAGGTGCCCTTTTTCTGAAGTATGTGAGTGAGTAAAAATGGAAAGGGCAGCCCCCACTAGTTGGTATTCTCTGCTCCCTCCTAAATGCACTCCACTCCAGAACTTGTGAATTTGGCTCCAAATAATCGCAGGAATGGAACATCAAAAACCTTTATGAAAGGCGTAAAGTGTTTGGAGGAATAGATCTCTTGCCTTAGAGTTTTTTGTCCCAAGGGAAAGGCATTACGATGCAGAATAGAGTCCACAAGCTAGAGTTGTGGAGGCATCTTGGCCCTGCTGCCAGCATTATTATGCTTATCCGCAAACTGCCCCTCACACATGTCCGTAATTTTTTCTGCAACATAGAACCTGGGAGGTTGTGCCTCAAATGGTGCTTCCTCTGGAGGGTGCTCATCATTGCACTTTAGAGCAGTGGCAATGTCAACTGAAGTCAGCTCAATATCCTTGCCTTGAACTGTTGAGAACATAATACCCGGCCTGGTGCAGTCGAAACTGAGATGCTCATAGAACTGTGTGATCAATTTCTTGTAGCCAGTGGAGGTGACGGGCTTGAACATTCTCTTCAACCTACGGCGTTTGAATTCTTCAACCGCCTAGCTAGTAGCTTCAAGGTGTTGGAAGTCTTCTCGAATTCCAAATGTTGTCTCAAAAAGAAGCTCCCTCTACTCAAAAGTGGGTCGGGAGGGGGTGGCTGGAGTTTCAGAGACCAGAGAGGACGAAGCTCGAGCACAATCATACATATCTCAGAGTTTTAGCCCTGAAATAAATGTGTCGGTGAGAAATGCTCAAATCTTTTTGGTAAAGGGGTCCTTGTCATATTTATTAGGGATAAACTCCTTAAATATCATGGGATTGGATAAGTCTTTTAAACTTCAAAATCTTTCGATCTAAACTCATAAACTTTTAATTGCAGTCAATTTGAATCATTCTGTTAGATTTTAAACGTTAAAAGTGAGATAATGACATTTATACCCTTGACTTTTTTTATAAAATTCTAAATTTATCCTTAATTCCAAATTAAAATAAATAAATAACAAATAAATAAAATGAAAATCAGGGATATTTTGATCTTTTTAGGAAATTTTCGTTAGAAGTTAACAGCTAAATCTGATGGAGGGATTCAAATTGAGAGGTTTTGAAGTTTGGGGGCTTGTCAAATCACGTGGTAATTCATGGATTTAAAGTGAAGTTAACCCTATTTATTATTTATACATGATAGTTTACAAACTTAGGACTTTTTTTGAAAAATTTACAAAAAGAAGAAGGGATTCCGACGAGAAAAATTAAAAATTATATTTTTATCTCATTTTGTTGAAGTGATACTGTCAATAAGTTTTTCGATTATCCATTGTTAAAAACATATAAAAAAAATTTCAAGAGTTGATTCATCATCGTACATCAACAAAGTGAGATATATAAAAGTGTAGCGTATGTATAACATTACTCATTCCGGTGAGAGAAAAAAGAAAAGAACAACCGACATAGATTACGATCCAAGCCTCTACTTTGCAAAAGTTCTTTATTACTTTTGCCTATTACAATTGGATACAATTTTTCTCCAAAATAGGTTAAAGATTTTTTTTTTATCCATTTTTTTAAACTAACATATATTCTTAAAGTATGTGATTCTCACCGTCACATGCATTTTTAATAGAATATGTGACAATTATATGTTATAATTAAGAACAAATATCAATTTAATAAATTAAGCAAATACTTAAAAAAAAAAAAAAAAAAAAAAAATCTTAAAACTTAAAACTTTGACCATTACAAATGAAGTGCACCAATATTTTGGCAAATTTAATCGAGCAGCCATGTTGAGAATATTGTAGCCAAATATAACCAAAAAGAAAGAAGGAAAATAGATGTGAATAATGTTGAGGAGGCAAGGGTGCGTCTCCATCAAAATGCATGAGTGCGACATAACACGATGGTGCAACAACTAGCTACCTTTTCTTATAGCTATTAATCTTGTCACGGCTCTTTGAGATAAGGGAATACCATTAATTGACCCATCGTATCGTATCATATCATACAATGGAAGACAATACATTGCTTCAAGCTCAAACAAATATATATGGTGATGTACTTGGAAGCATCAGCCTAACTGGCCCAATTGCTGCCTTTCTTATAAGCAAATTTCAAAAGCTACTTTGATGATGGTGAAATAACTAAATTTTATTTTTAAATTGGGTGCAATTAGTTTCTCTAATTAATTATATTGAATTGATGTATGCTTAAAATGCATGTGATTTAAACTCCAAAGAGTACTGCCGCATAATTATCAACAGTAACATTGTTTGACAAAGGTTAAGGATTCCTTTAATATAGAAGGATTAGAGGCAAATATGGGCATAGGCCAGAGCAATACCAAGTTCCTTAAACAACATCCTCAATGATAATTTGGAATAGAGAAGTCCATCATCAATTGTATTCTTCAAATAACGAAGAACATGCTTTGTAGCAAACTAATGAGAAGTGGAAGGACTCTGCATATATAGGCACTATTGGTTAACTGAAAAATATCATGTGTGTTGGAGCGTTTTCAGGTCCAAACATTTATTGCCTAGCGATATTCTTGATAGCCAAGCTGTGAAGGGACTCCCATACGATAATGAGGTTTCTATAAAACAAAAACAAGGTTAGACGGTCTTCAGTTGAAGTCGAAGATTCTCCAATACTTATCTTAGCATATTTATTTTTGGATAAGAAAGATAATGAAAATCCGCCTCTAGTTATCCATAAATTAGTGTGTTGTGTGAGGTATGTGAGAAGTGAGAGGGAGTGAAGGCCGACAAAGAGAGAGAAATGTGAGAGAGTGAGAGATGTGCGGGAGAGAGAGACGTGTGTGAGGAGAAAACAAATCCAGAGAAAACCCCTTCTCCTTCTTCTTTCCTCATTTTATTCAAAGATCCAACAAAAGTGGACACATGTTATTCAATGAATAGATGATAGCATAATGTAAATAAGTATAAAAAGAATGGGGCTCACTATGGGAGATTTTCTCCCCAACAATGTGTGTGTTGGGATCTTGTATATCATATGCACAGTGGAATCATCCCAATGATCGACTTCAAGAGAATATGGAAAGATCATGCCATGGAGAGTAAAAGACAAGAGAAGCACTCTTAGAAAAATGGCTACTCCTTGGCTAGACAAAATCTTTTCCTTCTTGTTTCTCTCACTATACAGCTATCTCTAGGATTTCCAAAGCTTTGGAATCTTTTCCTCAATGACCGAAGATAACCAAGAGAGTAGGCTCACAAGAATACTCAATGTTATACTCAATGTTGTCTGCATCCAATGCCTACAAGCTCCTCTCGGCTAAGTTAGGGAGAAAACCCTAGCCTCTTGTCTTGGAGAAACATGGCTAGGAGTCGACTATAGTTTTATCCCTAAAAACAAAAATGTTGGTGGCTGTAAATGGGTATTCCACATCAAACATCATGCTAAAACCTCGATTGAGCGTTACATAGTCTACTTTGTTGTTGAAAGGCTATCATCAACAACAAGGCCCAGATTTTTCAGAAACTTTTAGCCTCGTTGTCAAACCCACTACCGTTCGCTCAATTCTCTCCATTGTCATCTCTTCTAGTTGGTGCTTACGTCAAATTGATATTCAAAATGCATTTCTTTATGGTTTTCTAGAAGAGGACATTTACATGGTTCAACCTCTAGATTTCCTCATCCACAATTTTCGAATCATGTCTGTTGTCTACATAAATCATTGTATGGCCTTAAACAAACGTCGAGCATGGTTTTCCTGACTTAGCACTTGTCTCTATACACTCTGTTTTATTGGCTCCAAAGCATATTCCTCTTTATTAATTTTTTGCCAAGGATCCTCAATTATCTATTTCCTTATTTATGTTGACGACATTATCGTGACCGATTCATATCCTATGGCCGTTGAGTCACTCATCAAGTTACTTAATACTGACTTTACAATAAAGGACCTTAGCTATTTCATTTTCTTTCTTGGGGTCGAAACTCTCTGTCTCTAACCATTTATTTCTCACATAGAGGAAGTACATTGTGGATTTACTCAAAAGAAGTAATATGGCTCTTGCCAAATCAGCAATCACTCCCATGGCTACAGCAAATCGTATAGATTGTATCATTATTTTCTTACCTTTGTATTTGGTGTATATTAGAAATGGGTCTTGGGCTTAACTCAACCCAAAAGCTAGCTTAAGAGTTGAGGTTTCCTCTCATCTTATAAATGGCCTATCTCCCTTAATACCCAAGCAATGTGGGACTTCCAACACGCCCCCTCACGTGTGGCTGGAGGACATCCAAGCCAACATGTGCGACAATAGGAGACGGTGGGCCACAACCAATTGAACTTGGCTCTGATACCATATTAGAAATGGGTCTTGGGCTTAACTCAACCCAAAAGCTAGCTTAAGAGTTGAGGTTTCCTCTCATCTTATAAATGGCCTATCTCCCTTAATACCCAAGCAATGTGGGACTTCCAACAGTGTAAACCCACGCAAAAAAAAAAAAAACAAAAACAAAAACCACCGAAGGAGGAAGTGTGGAAAATACAAACCATTCAGTTGTTGATATTTTTCTGATTGTCGATAGACAGCTGCTGGCATAAGGTTTATTACATCAACTCTTGACACTAATTGAGAGGGTGTAGGTGAACCAGAAGACCATTCTCTGGAATAGGTGATGGATTGTATATAAACTTTGCATTCGGATTTACTTTCTCCAATTTGAATTTGGTCACCACATTATGCATGAATGTGAGAATTTCCAATCGTGCGTATTCCTTTCCAGGGCACATTCGAGGTCCTCCTCCAAATGGTACAAAAGTGTACGGTGCAGGCCCCCTCCCTTCAAATCTTGAAGGATCGAACTTCTCTGGTTCAGGGAAATATTCTGGAATTTTGTTTGTTGAATTTACAGTCCAGTATGTCTGCAAGAAAACTGATTCACAAAAGTAAATCTCAAGCCGGTTCTAGTTCAGTTTCTAGAGACGGAACCAGGGGGCGGGGGCAATAGCCTCATTCATGAGAAATCCGGATTCTGTCCTAGTTAGCTTGTATTTGCATAATTGTTACATACCTTTCATCCCTTTGGAATTGTAACACCCGCATAACTAAAGTCAGCTGTGACCTCTCTGAATCCTCCTTGAGCAGGAGATGCTAACCTCATTGCTTCGCATGGCACATTCCAAGAATACTTCATCTTCTGAATGTCTTCCCAATTCAACAATTCATCTTCACCTTTGGACTTTGCAATCTGCAATTGTTCTGTGTCAACCAAACAAACCACTTTCATATCAAATTCAAAAATATGTTTTATTGTGTCTGATCTGGTTATTAAAATATGAATTAAATGATTAAATTTACAATTTTTTGTCTTTATGTAGGATAAGTTGTAGTTTAACATGGTATTAAAATAAAGGTCTTGAATTTGAACTTTATCTCCGTAATTCACATCAAATTTCACTTAAATATTCTACATGTTAAGTGTCACTTGTTGAGAGTAGATTTGAGCCTAAAAAAACACACAAATGTCTATGAAATTGTTTCTACTCTTGTACCACATTCAGTGGTTTGTATCATCGATACTTGTTGCGACAAAATAATTCAAAGATCACAAAATAATAAATAACATAATCACACAAAATACCAAAATTTATGTAGTTTGGCTTAACGAGCTTACATCTATAGATGAAGATGATCTAGATGAAATTAACTATCAAAATGATAGAGTATAAAGAGTATTACAAAGAAAACTACTTAAATCCAAAAGATCCGGTTCACCCAATTCTCACTATCGCGCAAAAAAGAGTTAAAGAAAGAGAAAACTTCTCTTATCTCCTTGGCCTTTCCGTACTCCAAAACTGAGAGAATACAAGTGAGACAAATGAAGCAAAACGGGTGTATCAAATCTCTCACAAAGCCACTCTTCTTCATTGAAGGACCAAATGGTTGTCTTCAATAATTAAAGGTGTTGTTCTTTCAAAGCTTCTACAAAGAAGCTAAAGAAAAAAAATGAGACAACAAAAATCAACAAGAATGGGGCCACACTTGACTTGTGGAAAGCAAGCCACCACACGACAATACTTTTAAGGATTTACAATGTGGTTGTTAACAGAGTGGTTACAAAGATAGCAAGTGATAATGATTACACATTTGTGGATCATCTCTTATCCCTTTTTGAGGTTAAAGATAACAAGTGGTTAATATATTTAACACTTTTTTAACATAATCCTGAATTAAATGATTAAAATTAT
>NC_081546.1:18012086-18013247 GCF_901000735.1 Corylus avellana
CGCAAAAGTCAATAACCAAAAAAAGATGATCAAAATAAAGGAGATTTGCTCAAGTACAAAAAAAAATCTTGTAATTAAAGGTAGTTAACGTCAATATTAATCAACATTGTAATGCTGTCAATGATGGGGAAATATTTGAAGTCCCCAGTTTTCCAATTTCAAACTAAATTATTATATACGAAGACTACTCTGAGTTTCATTTTCGTCGAGATAAATAGTACCTCTATTACAAACAAATTGTTGTTTAAGAAAAGTTATCTGATACCATAATAATAAATTATTAATTATTTTGAAAGTTTAAATTAATAAACAAAAATGTATTGATTTTGGAGCTTAATCATTGTTTTTTAACCAAACACAAAAACCACTTAATTTATACAAACAATATGTTGTTTAATTATATAGTTTTACACGAGAATTCCAGCAATTTTTGCTGAAGGCAAGCCAAACTCCATTTTTTTTTTTAATTTATTTTTGTACCTCATCTTTAGCCTCCACTAAAATGGACCATAATACTTAAGTATTAGCGTCCATTTTGAAAGTGGACGCTAATAATGGGTCTTCAACGTCCACTTTTAGTGGAAGCTATTGGGCATCTATTTTATTTTATTTTTTTTAATTTATTTTTATACCTAATCTTTAGGGTCCACAATACTTAAGTATTAGCGTCAACTTTGAAAGTGAATGCTAATAATGGGTCTTCATCGTCCACTTTTAGTGGACGCTATTAGGCATCGATTTTTTTTTTTTTTTTTTTTTTTCTACCTAATCTTTTGGGTCCACTTTAGTGGACCCTAATACTTAAGTATTAGCATCCACTTTGAAAGTGGACGCTAATAATGGGTCTTCAGCGTCTAATTTTAGTGGACGCTATTGGACATCTATTTTTTTTTGTTTTACCTAATCTTTAGGGTCCACTTTAGTACACCCTAATACTTAAATATTAGCGTTCACTTTGAAAGTGGACACTAATAATGGGTCTTTAGCGTCCACTTTTAGTGGACGCTATTGGGCATCAATTTTATTTATTTTTCTACCTAAGCTTTAGGGTCCACTAACCCTAATACTTAAGTATTAGCGTCCACTCTCATAGTGGATGCTATTGATCTTTTATTTGATTTTTTTTTTTTTTTTTTTTGCCAACTTTTAGCGTCCACTAAT
>NC_081546.1:18013338-18015532 GCF_901000735.1 Corylus avellana
GACGCTAATATTCATCTTTTCGGTCGGCTATGAACGTCCACTTTGTTGTGGACGCTAATACTTAACTATTAGGGGCAACTTTCAAAAGTCGCCCCTAATAGTTGAGTATTAGTCACCCCTGATGAGTAAATTTCTTGTAGTGATATTTTAGGACTGAGTCAGCAGCTCTTATTGAAATATAAACTAGGCTGAGTCATCAAGACTCTTACATAAAAATAAAGAGTAATATTGAAATAAAGACAAATCTAAATAAAATAAACCATTAAGAGATTTGAAGACCATCTTAAAGGACCGTAAGAGGGTTTCCTCTTATTGGATGTGACAACTTCTGGAATAAGGGTTTATTAAATATGGTTGAGAGACCAACTCTTGACACTAATTATTGAGAGGGTGTAAGTGAACCAGAAGACCATTCTCTGGAATAGGTGACAAATTGTAATTGTATATAAACTTTTCATTCGGATTTACTTTCTCTAATTTGAATTTGGTCACCACATTATGGATGAAAGTGAGAATTTCTACTCGTGCATATTCCTTTTCAGGGCACATTCGAGGTCCTCCTCCAAATGGTACAAAAGTGTATGGTGCAGGCCCCATCCCTTCAAATCTTGAAGGATCGAACTTCTCTGGATCAGGAAAATATTCTGGATTTTTGATGGTTGAACTTACAGTCCAGTATGTCTGCAAGAAATTGGATTCAAAAAAGTAAGTCCCAAGCCAATTCTAGGTTGGCTTGTAAGGATGGAACCAGGGAGTGGGGGCCATAGCGTCGTTAATGCTTTACCCCTCCCATGAGAAATTCTGGTTCCACCCCTGTTGGCTCGTATGTACGCATATTCGTTACATACCTTCCATCCCTTTGGAATTGTAAAACCTGCATAACTAAAGTCAGATGTGACCTCTCTGAATGCTCCTGGAGCAGGTGGTGCTAACCTCATTGCTTCACATGCCACATTCCAAGAATACTTCATCTTCTGAATGTCTTCCCAATTCAACAATTCATCCTCACCTGTGGACTTCGCAATCTGCATTTGTTCTGTCAACCAAACAAACCACGTAAACTTAATATTCTACGTGTTGGGTCTCATTTATTGAGGGTTATATTAGAAACGTACCTTTTAAGACCTTGCTATATACTTGGGGAAACTCCGCCAGATAATTCAGGACGACTGTAATGGCAGCACCTATCGTCACATAGCTGCCGAAGATGAAACCTAAAATCATATGAGCAATCTCCTTCTCCTCCATTCCACTGCCATTCTCATCCCTTACAAGGAGCAGACGACTCAACAAGTCTACTTGTGAAGATCCTATATTCCTAGAGAGCTCCATTTTTCGCTTTCTAATGATGCCCAAAAGCTCCTCACGAATGAGTTTGCCTGCTTTCATTGCACGACTGAAAGCTGTGCCCGGAAGATTTATAGGAATGGATAAGAGGCCAGCAGAAACAAGATTGAAGGTATATGCAAATCTGGTTACTTGGTCGTGGTCTTTGATATTCATGAACAGCCGGCAAGCCACTGCGAAGGTGTACTTCTTTAACAGTGGGAAAACCTATGATAAATTAATTGATTAATATCTACCAATTCTTCTCATTTCACGTAGTAATATAAATTAATTAATAATTAAATTCATTCGTTATATAGAAATATGTGAAAGAAAAATAAAAGAGAGCGGAGAGATGTATGGGCTACGTTGTTTTAGTACTATATATATTGAATTGTATTACATAACTTTGCATTTATAAAGAGACAATCAGTAATGTGTAAGAAACAATAGACTTACTCTAACATAACGGGAATATATAAACCCTACAAAGAAATATAATAAAGAAGAATATAAAATATTCTTCTTTAGGTCTAAACCTAAAGAAAGTCTCCCTGAACTTCCAGCCATTTTGAAAAACTTTCCCTGAATTTTCAAAACTCTCAGTTAAGCCTCCTGAACTTTGGTTTTCTCTCACTTTGGACCATTTTAACATTAAACTACGTCGTTTTGAACGTTTTATACCCGTTTTACCCTCAACCGAAATTACGTTGTTTTGGACTCCAAAACTACACCATTTTGGGATTCAAAACTACATCACCATTCAACCAAAAACGACGTCGTTTTGAGCATAATATTAAAAAAAATAAAAATAAAAATAAAAGAAAAGCAAAAGCAAAAGAAAAATAAAAAAGAAAAAAGGAAATCG
>NC_081546.1:18015632-18029071 GCF_901000735.1 Corylus avellana
CTAAAACGACGTCGTTTTAGGCTGGGTAGGTGTTGTAGTTTTAGGGCACAAAACGACTTAGTTTTAGGGAAGGGTAAAATGGGTATAAAAAGTTAAATTGTTTGACTTTAACGTTAAAAGGGTCCAAAGTGAGAGAAAACCAAAGTTCAGGGGGCCTAAGTGAGAGTTTTGGAAATTTATGGGGAGTTTTTCAAAACGGTTGGAAGTTCAGGAAAACTTTATGAAGTTTCCCCAATATTTTAACACTATATGTTGGCAAGCTTAAACTTTTAGAATAAATTGTGATTTAATATGATATCAGAACAAAGGTACTGAGTGTTATAAATGTTTGCTTTTGAGATAAGTGGTGATTTAACTTACCTTCACTTGTTTACAAGGGGACCAATCTTTCTCCAAGTGTTGTTTTGACATGGAATCCATGATGGGTATGTAACGTTGCAGAGCTTCTGGATTGAGAAACTCAGGGCGAGGGCATGTATTTTGGCTATCTCTACTTTGGCAGAATATTCAACATCGGTGGGAAAAAGAAAAAATTTCAATATTGATTGCGGCAACCATGTGGTGACATGCTTGTTCTCACTTGTAAACAAGAACTTGTTCCCAGAGGCACCACAAAAGACAGCAAAGTTCTCTCCTAGAAAGGAGGTTCTGAACACTTGTGGTGAGTACTTTCTCATTCTATCGGTTATGAATTTCTCTGGAGTGCCATTTTTGTTGGCCATGGCATATTCCAAAGCTTCACCTATGATAGGCCATCCTTTTCTGCCTGGTGGAAGCTTGAGGGAAATGGGTTTGCGTCTGTAAATGCGGAAGATGAAGGGAAGAGAAATGCAGAGGATTAGAAGCTGAAGTAGATACCAATGGAAGATGTCCATATCTCTCTGCTTAAAGGCAATTGGTGTTGGTCAAGAAGACCAGCAAACATACTTGGGATATAAATAGGCAAAGAAGGTGGATATCTTGTCCTTTCCTCCACCAAGAGACTGTTACGAGCTGGCACTCATTCACATGTTGCCTTGATGAATTAGCACATGTTACGTTCAGCCGCATTAAACTACTCTTTTGTTTTTTCTTTTTTCTTTTTTTCTTTTTATTGCGTTAATTAAAATCATTAAAAACATGTGAAATGACAAAAACAACCTACGTTTAAAACTAATTTTCATAAATACTCTTTAAATATAAATATAGTAATGTTATTTAGAAGACTCTTATACAACTTACGTGCATCTTGATAATGTGATAATAAAGATCTGTTATTGTTACATTATCTAGGAGTGATTTTTATTGATACATCATTACCACTTGTATAACACTCGTACAAGAGTTTATTTTGGTACCTAAGTTTTTATGTTTTTTTTTTTTTTCCCTAAATTTTAAAAAGGTATAAATATAGTACTCAACCTATGAGAAAATACTGAATCACTATTTCCGTTAGTCTCCATCAGTCTCAACTAATGAAATTTTCACGTGTGACTCACATAATATGTCATGTGTCCTAAAAATTAAAATTAATAAATTAATAAAAAAATAAAATAAAAAAACCCTAAAAAACACCGAAATCCTAAATAATCGCCGCCTCCCCATTTTCATCTCTTTCTCGTCCCCCAAACCCTAAAAAACACCAAAATTCCTAAAGTTTCCCTCTCCTCTCTCCCTCCCTCGATCACTTTCTCTCTTACTCTGGCGACGGCGAAGAACCACCGCTCTCCCTCCCTCAGCTCGCTCACACACTCTCTCTCTCTCCGGCGATGGCGAAGAAGAACTAGCAACCAGAAAATCCCTTCGGCAAAGATGAGCTCGTCCCCCTCCCACCGTTGTCGAGCCATCCCAGACAACCCACGAGCTCCTCCCTCTCCCACCATCGTTTTCCCTCCGTCTCCTCCCTTCAACCCACAACCCATGAGATCCTCCCTTCCGACCAACGAGCCGGAGGTGATTGAATCTGATCAAGGATCTAATTTTATGAGTTTATATGATTTTTTCCTTTTGCCAGATATAACTCAATTAAAAAGTTATGAGTTTTTTCCTAGATTTCTAAAGCATTGTAAATTTTTTCTTGATTAATTGAAAGTAGTAGAGAAAAAACTGGTTAAATTGTGGGTTGAATTGAAATTGGCTTGGAGAACTAGTCAACGTACTTGATTATCTAATACAGATTATTCGGCAAAATCGAAATCGGAATCCGAAACTCACAAACAACAAAAAAAAACTCCACAATCGAAACCCACGAACAAAAGCTCCAGAGAGGGAGAGACTTCTTGGTGAAAGTGGGTTGGATTTCTTAAAGAGATCATCGCAAGAACTGGTGTTTCAGAGAGGAAAGGAAGAGAATAGGAATTTGGGGTATTATTATTTTAGTTGGAACTGACACGTTTTTAGTTTTTTTATTTTATTATTATTTTTATTATTTTATTATTTTAAATTTTTAGGACACAAGGCGAAGGCTGATTTAGTATTTTTTCATAGGTTGGATATTATATTTATAATTTTTAAAAACTTAAAGGAAAAAAATAAAAATTTAGGTACTAACAAAAATTATTAACCCATAAATTTATTTATGTCATTATTCATTTGCCAGAAATTGTTAGGTTTGAAGTGGTATGCATGTGTTGTACAACTAGGCTTCGAGTTAGTGCTCCCACAGCATTATTATTATATATATTTTTTTTAATTTTTTCAAGGATAATTCTGTGATAAATTTCTGACTGAACGCTCCTTTTGTGATCTTTCCCTTAACTTTATTTTATTTTATTTTATTTTAATTTCTTATGTTGTCGCAGATTTGAAATGAATCATTCTGTGTTTTTGGTCCAATAAAGTAATGAATGTTCGTGTCACCCTAACATTTTTCTCACATAAAATTAAAATAATTAATTTTTCTTTTAAAAAAAAAATAAAAAAAAATAAAAACCCAAGGGAGCACCCCCACTGCTTGGCCGCGGCCGCCCCAACATTGTTATTAATTAGTTTGGAAAATAATTGTGCTTTAAATATAATTTCGTACCAGATTTTTAATGTAGTTATAAAAATACTGCATTTTTTTAAAAAATATATATATATGAAACTTCCATTGATGAAATCTATGATGGTTACAAAGTCATAAAAATTACTTCAAGTTTCCGCGAACCCATGTACAATTACATTTAAGGAACAGATCTGCTTCGCGTAGACTAAATCTAGGACATGGGTAGCCCAAATAAAAAACAACTAGAAAACTAAAAATTTGGTCGTGATAGTTAAGCCCTCACATTGACCTACTTCATCTTCAACCCGAAGGCCAAGACAACAACCTCATCCTCAACCTGAAGGCCAGGACAACAAAATAAAAAACATAAAACAAAAAACCCCACAAGTAATAGTGGAGGAGCACGTTATCGTAGACATCTCTTCGGAAGACACACCTTGACGAAAGAGGACGATCAAATTTAAGGTTGAAGAGACTAGATCTGGATCTAGATCTAAAGCAACCTGCTAGAAACAGAGACCGGAGGAACCCAAAGGATATACACGTTGCACTTGTGCCATGTTTTTAATTCAAACTATAATTAATAACTTTGAGCCCAATAATGTTAAGAAATTTGAGCTCTATAATTATTAAATACAAATACACGTTGCAAAAGTGACATACTTTCGTATTATTTCTTAGGTCACACGGTGGTTTAAGTCAAATCTATAATTTGAGTTTTAAGGTACTTCACTCATTTCCATACAAATTGCATATGCTACAAAGATTCATGCGATTAAAATAAATAGGAAGGCTTGCACGAGGGACGCGTTGTAAAGAACATAATAATTTTTCTTGTATTTCTAACATTTTTCAAGTCTTATTAAAAGGTCATTAATTACAATATTGATGTTATAAACTTAGCTTCCAATAGTGCAATTTAACTGGGAGTAATGCTATATATGATTCTTTTTATATTCTATTTATTCTCTTAAAATTGATGTAATTTTTTAAAATTACTTCTTCATGAATCTAATGATCAAAATGGTGACTTAGCGATTCTTCATTTTGCTTTCTTCTACTCTTCTTTTTCTAAATTTAGGGTTGTAATCAAATAAAGCCAAGTCTAGCTTTAGAATTTTAGGATTGGGTTATAAAGACTTCTACAAAAAAATCATTATCTGAGCTTGGCTAACAGTAAATTCGAGCTCGTTAAAAATGCTATTTCGAGTCAAGCCAAGTACTCGACTGAGTTGGCTCGACTCAGGCTTAAGTGTAAAGTCGAGTCGAACTCGAGCTTGAGTTTGGTAAAAAAACTCCATTCGAGTCGTTATCGGGTAACTCGGCTTGTGCTCGGCTAGACTAAATTCTTTTGTCCTCCAACAGTTATCTTAGCGAATCTTTTGATTTGGATTAACTCTCAATATTCTATGTTGTTTTGGAATTTGAGTTACATGGAATATGGTAAAGAAATTCGTGTTCCTAACTCATCTCATAAAATTGATTCGATAAGAGATGATTGCCCACTCCTTATGAACATGCCAAAGATCCTTTGTCCATAGGCAATGTGGGATTATTCTTCAACACCCTCTCTCACGTGCAGGCCAGTATTTTTCCTTGTCCTTGTCACAGGATAAGTAGTGAGGGCCCCATTTGTCATGTGATAAGCTCTGATACCATGTTAAATTACCAGTTATCCCAAAAGCTTAAGCTAATAGGAATAGGTAAATTTAATCCTTAATCAACACTTTAATATTCTCCCCCATGTGTGAGCTCAAACTCTCTTTCAATAAGTGAGGCCCAACACGTAGAATATTTAATTTAAATATGGGTGATTTGGTAGAGTCAAGGTTCGATTCCAGGACCTTTTGGCTCTGAAACCATGTTAAATCACCACTTGTCCTAAAAACTTAAGCTTGTTAAGGAATAATCTCACACTGCTTGTGGACAAAGGATCTTGTACATGTTTATAAGGAGTGGGCAATCATCTCCTATCGAACCGGTTTTATGAGATTAGTTAGGCCCACAAATTTTTTCATGGTATTAGAGCCTACTACAAGACGAATGGAGCCCACACTACTTAGCCCATGACAAGGACCAGGAAAAATATTGGCATGCACGTGAGTGAGTGTGTTGATGAATAATCCAACATTTCCTGTGGACAAGATCTTGGGTATGTTTATAAGGAATGAACAATCCCTTCTTATTGAATCGGTTTTGTAAGATGAGTTAAACTCACAAATTTCTTCATATGACTGGTTTGCTTTTAAATAATTTATGATTGCATCTTGTAAAATACCCCTTCCCTTAAGGAGGATGAAAACCTGGTCAAATTTTCCAGAAGTTGACTTAATCTTCGAAGCAACTTCAAGTATCTATTTTAAAACAAGTTAGTTTAATATGTGATAATATATATGCATACGTGACTTGCAATTGAGGCTGCTTGCTGCAATAGTTTCACGTATATTAGTTGTAATCTATGGAAAACTAGCTTATAACCCTAGCAATACGCAAGCGTTTTATTAAATTCATACAATCACTTAAAAAAAAAAAAATCCCAAATTAGTGACGTTTGAGAGAAAAAAAATAATGAAGTGCACTTGGGTCCTATTGTCTACTGTGGAAAATTCCAACGGCTATAGACCAGGTTTATGTATATTTATGTGATCTATAAGCTTAATGAATGAATATGAAATATTAAATATAGAATAAAGTTTCTCTCACCAAATGATTGGGGTTTGGATTCCAACCCATCTCCTGCCATTATTGTAACTAGGCTTGGGCGTCGTTTGGTGATGCCAGTATCCGTAGAAAAAATTTTGCTTCGCCAAAATGTTGATAAAGTCGAAAATTTCATCGACTTATTCCGCTGAAATTTTGTCCCGACACCGATACACAGTCGGTAAAGTCAGTTCAGTAAAGTCGGTATGTGAACAAATTAAAAATTATCGACGAAGTCGGTTGGTAGATGGTTAATAAAGTCGGTTCGGTTAACAAATTTTATTTCTCCTACGGAATTTGTCGAAAAATATATATATATATATATATTTTGCTCACCATCCATTGGTTAATCGGTATCGGTAGAAGTCGATTCTCTATCGATCAATATGCGGTCAAAAGTCAATAGGCGCCTAATTGTATGAGTGGTGCAAATTTGCCAACTGCTTTTTCGAAATCACTTAGAGCAAAAAAAAAAAAAAAAAAAAAAAAAAAAAATTTTAATTTGGTTCAGTTGAATGGCATGTGAAGTTGATAAAAGTGGCAGATTTTGTATTCGACAGCTGTGTCTCATCAATCATATCTCCAGCTCTGTCTTCGACCGACACTCGTGGGTTTCCCATATCTGTATATAAACTGTCAATATATATATATATATATATATATATATATATATATATATTACTTTCATATATATTCTCAAATCTAGGTTTCGCTTTGCTTGATATGGTCATGAAAATTACCACTAAATCTAAAATTTAATACTTATGATGAATTAAGAGGAATGATTCCATTCCTATTTTGGTTTTTTTATTTTATTTTATTTTTTTTTTTTCACAATTTTTAAAATTATTATTAGATTTGTGAGGTTCATGCAGGAGCTTCATTGATCCAAAGGTGATTTTTAATTATAGCAACAATTAAATAAATATACAAACACCAATTACCAGATGCCCAAATATCTCAATCTACACCAAGACCAAAAAATAAATATGATAGCTCCCCATGCAACAACAATGGAGTCATTTATGCAGACGTTTTAAATACCTTCAAGACATTATAGGCTACATTATGGTTAGGTGTGATGGTGTATAGGATGATCACACTATTATAAGTGTGGTCATTCTCACATCAGATTGTATAATATTTACAGGAAGGTAATAAAACTTTTAGTGAAGGTAACCGATCAAGAGAAACAACTCTTAGTCAAGAGTTGAGTTGAGACTCTATAAATAGAGTCTCATGACAACACAAACTGTATCCCAAAACATATATCTTAAGTACGTGAAAATAACTCTACAGAATCCTATAGAATCGAACAGTGTGAACATGGTTAAGAATTTGAAGAAAATTATGATGAATTAAGAGGAATGATTCCATTCCTATTTTGGCTTTTTTTTTTTTCTATTTTCTCAACTTTTAAAGTTATTATTAGATTTGTAGAGTTCATGTAGGAACTCCATTGATCCAATTGTGATTTTGAAAATTAGAAGAATGAAAAAAAAAAAAAAAAAGATGGGAAGATGTATGGCAAGAATTAAATAGGACAAAGTTTTCCTTCAAACTAGGTTGGAGGAATTTCCTCCAACCTAGTCTCTAAAATTGACATGTGTCCTCAAACATGTGCTTCTCACATGTTTTTTTTAATACCCTAATTTCCACAAACTATAGTTAACTCCACCGTTAGTTTCTCTCTCTCTCTCACGTTCTCTCTCTCTCCTTCCCCTCCCAAACGAGACCAAGCTGTCTTTTCAACCCAAAAAATCTCTCTGTCTTTACGGAAGAGTGTTTTTTTAAAAAAAGAAAAGATTTTTAAGAGGGTTGATTGAGTTTTCTTAAAAATTTAACAAAAAATAACAATTGTACTTTATCTTTTTTTAGTCGGAAAAGATAACAAAAAATGCTCAGATTGAAGGGATCATCAAAGATTGAAACTTTTCTGGAAATTTCATAAAAAAATTTTACCATGCTCAGATTGAAGGGATCATCAAAAAATGCTCAGATTGAAGAATAATCTTTATTTGTTAAATAGATGGTTTTGAAAATTTAAGAAAAACCCAATCGCCCCTCTTAAAAATGTTTTCTTTTTTAAAAAAAAACCTCTTGGCAAAGTTTCAATAAAGAGATTTTTTGGGTTGGAAAGACAGCTTGGTCTCGTGTGGGAGGGGAAGGAGAGAGAGAGGACGTGAGAGAGAGAGAGAGAGAGAGAGAGAACGTGAGAGAGAGAAACTGACGGTGGAGTTAACTATAGTTTGTGGAAATTAGGGTATTAAAAAAAACATGTGAGAAGCACATATTTGAGGACACATGTCAATTTTAGAGACAAGGTTGGAGGAATTTCCTCCAACCTAGTTTGGAGGAAAACTTAAATAAACAAACACCGATTACTAGATGCCCAAATATCTCAATCTACACCAAGACCAGCAAATAAATATGGTAGCTCTCCATGCAACAACAATGGAGTCAATGGAGTCATTTATGAGACCTTATAAATACCTTTGACATTATAGGCTACATTAGTACAGTTGATGTTATCCCTTCAGAAGCAAGAATCGACCTCCCTAAACCAAAATTTTGGATCCGCCATTGTTGACAATGACATGCCAACTCTAAGGGTGTCAAGGCGGTTACGGTTAGCGGTTATCGGCAATAACCGCTAACCGTAACCGCCTTAGTGGTTAGTAGATTTCACTAACCGCAACCGCTAACCGCCTAGCGATTAACGGTTAGCAGTTAGTGAAATAGATAACCGTCCACTAATGGCTTTTTCAAAATTGGGCTTTTTTTGGAGCTTTTTGGGCTTTTTTTTTTACTTTTTTACCTTTTTTTTTTTTTTTGTATTTTTAGTGTCTTCTTGGGCCCAATTGCTATAAAAAGAGCCCATATTGAAAAATCAAAAATATTTGACCCAAAATTTACATTTACTTGTACTTTAAAAAAATTTCCTTAAATATTAAATCATAACCGGTTAACTTTTTTTTTTAAAAAAAAATATAAAAAAAAATTCAGCACAACATATAAAAAAAAGTTCATAATTCAAACAACTGTCACAACATATAATGATAATACATTAATACTTAAATTGTGTTTATAAGTAACACATTGGTCATTGTTTAATCCAATGTCAATTACTTAATTTGATATTATACGAATCATATCATCATTGTACATTAATAATATGATTCACTTGAAGTCTTGAATAAAATATTTGAATTGTCATTGAATCATATGATTAAGTATTGATATTATACATTTATATTATTCATATGCATATGTAGACTTATATAGACTTATAACATATATAGACTTATAAGTTTATAACATACATTGGAAATAAGTCTCTAGATATTTAATTGTTGTATTAATATGAATTGGTATACTTATGAGTTATGTCATATTATATATGTATAATTTGTTATTATATAATCAAATGATTTAATGATCAATTGATCATGTGATATAATCATATAAATTATAGTGATAATATATTAATACTCAAATTGTGATTTAATTATTTTTTAAAAAAATTGTGATTTAATGATCAAGTAATTATGTTATATGTATAAATATTTTATAATTATAATTATAAAAATATATTATATAAAAAAGCGGTTAGCAGAAACCGCCCGCATTGACACCCCTAGCCAACCTCTCAATGGAGATAAGAAAAAAGAAAAGTAGAAACCATATAGCGGGTCTTTTGGAGCGAGAAACTACCATTTACTTGTGGAACCGACGTACGTACCTTCTCTACTACACTACCAATTAATTAATATAAAAGAAAACCTTGGGTCCTTGTTTGCAACAACTTGCTAGTTTCCTTGCATCAGTAGGAGAGAGAAGGGTGGCCACTTAAGAGAGGAATAAAGATGTGCACCAAGAAATAAAAAATAAAAAAATAAAAAATAAAATAAAAATCAAGACACCTAACAAACACCGATTACCAGATGCATGGGGAGCTATCATATTTATACAGAATCCTATAGAATCGAACAGTGTGAACATGGTTCAGAATTTGAAGAAAATTATGATGAATTAAGAGGAATGATTCCATTCCTATTTTGGCTTTTTTTCTATTTTCTCAACTTTTAAAGTTATTATTGGATTTGTGGAGTTCATGTAAGAACTCCATTGATCCAATGGTAATTTTGAAAATTAGAAGAATGAAAAAAAAGATCGGAAGATGATGTATAGCAAGAATTAAATAAATAAACAAACACCGATTACCAGATGCCCAAATATCTCAATCTACACCTAGACCAGCAAATAAATATGATAGCTCCCCACGCAACAACAGTGGAGTCATTTATGAGACGT
The DNA here is from genome assembly GCF_901000735.1 of Corylus avellana. NCBI lineage: Eukaryota > Viridiplantae > Streptophyta > Magnoliopsida > Fagales > Betulaceae > Corylus > Corylus avellana. The sequence continues at coordinate 18,025,612 of NC_081546.1, forward strand.
TATAAATACCTTTGACATTATAGGCTACATTAATACAGTTGATGTTATCCCAACAGAAGCAAGAATCAACCTCCTTAAACCAAAATCTTGGATCCGCTACTGCTGACAATGACATGCCAACCCCTCATTGGAGATGAGAAAAAAGAAAAGTAGAAACCATAAAGCGGGTCTTTGGGAGTGAGAAACTACCATTTACTTGTGGTTCCTTCTCAACTACATACGCAACCAATTAATTAATATAAAAGAAAACATTGGGTTGTTGTTTGCAAGAACTTGCTAGTTTCCTTGCATCAGTAGGAGAGAGAAGGGTGGCCACTTAAGAGAAGAATAAAGATGTGGACCAAGAAAAAAAAAAAAAAAAATCAAGACTCCTAACAAACACCGATTATTGGATGCTCAAATATCTCAATCTACACCAAGACCAGCAAATAAATATGATAGCTCCCCATGCAACAACAGTGGAGTCTTTGATGAGACGTTATAAATACCTTTGTCATTATAGGCTACATTAGCACAGTTGATGTTATCCCAACAGAACAAGAAACGATCCCCCCTAAAACCAAAATCTTGGATCCGCAACCGGTGACAATGACATGCCAACCCTTCATTGGAGTTGAGAAAAAAGAAAAATAGAAACCATATGGCGGGTCTTTGGGAGTGAGAAACTACCACTTACTTGTGGAACCGGCATACGTACCTTCTCAGCTACGCAACCAATTAATATAAAAGAAAACATTGGGTTGTTGTTTGCAAGAACTTGCTAGTTTCCTTGCATCAGTAGGAGAGAGAAGGGTGGCCACTTAAGAGAAGAATAAAGATGTGCACCAAGAAAAAAAAAAAAAAAAATTCAAGACTCCTAACAAACACCGATTACCAGATGCCCAAATATCCCAGCAAATAAATATGATAGCTCCCCATGCAACAACAGTGGATCATTTATGAGACGTTATAAATACCTTTGACATTATAGGCTACATTAGTACAGTTGATGTTATTCCAACAGAAGCAAGAATCGACCTCCCCCAAAACCAAAATCTTGGATCCGCCACTGTTCCTTGCAATTTGATATTGCTGCCCTAAAAAATGAAGTTAGCCGAGATGCCTGCCTGATAAGGCCGGCGCCTTGCTTCCATAGAATTGAATGATGCTACGATTTTTGTGTCTCATATGGGTTAAGTCTAATCTTAATAATGTGTATATAAGTTATTGGATATCCTCCTTTTGTAAGTCGGTTTTTAATAGTAAATTCTAATTATAGAAAATCTAGATCCATATTTTTAAGCGGGTCAATAGATATAACCACACTTCACTAGATAATACTAAAAATTATATTTTTTTTTCTACCACTATCTCACCCCGTTGACCACTGAAGCCGTGAGATAATGATAAGACAGTAGCAATATTACTCTAGCGGGGCAATAGATATGACCAATTCACTAGATAATGATTTGTTACAAAATAAATGCCAATAGCTTTGTAATTGTAATCAACCGATGCTGATTACATTAAACTACAAAGGCTTGGCCCCCTCTTCCTTCCCCTGAGATTTTGGCATTTTGCTTAGGCGATGAAGGAGTAAATCAAAATCATCTTGGCTTCGGATGAGACTGAGACGCACATAACGATCAAGTTCAGCACCAAACATGCCACCTTCCCGGCCAGTTATACCGGCTGCTTCCAAGACCGAATAACAATCTATATCCTCTTCCCTCTCACACTTCAACCACGCATAAGCTGTCATCATTTCAAATTGTTAAAATTATAGAAATTTTGCAATTCAAGTCCATATTTCTTTTCTGATTTTTCAGCTAATCCCGTGTATTAAATTCACACTTGTTCTTCAAAATGTAATTTTTAAAAATGTGCGGTTTGAATAAAATAGTGATTTCAAAACGTAGTTAATGAAAACACAATTTTTAAAAACGCTGTGAAATATTTAATAAAATTCGGCTTCGGCCTTTAAAATCATGCGTTTTAAAAAAAGGAAAACAATTCAAAATTAGGTCATGTGATTTGCTAGATTTACAATAATTAGCTCCATGTGGTATTAAAATGAACTTAGAGGTCTCTGTGATATGCCAAAAAAGAAAATTTCGTCCCCAGGGTCAAATTCTGTCTACTAATTTAGCAGATTCCATTAGTGTGACACTTACTTAAATAGAACATGTGTCACAATTTTATTGGCTCTAACATTTCACGCTATCAGAATCTGTTAAGTTAATAGACGGAATTTTTTTGTAGAAGTACCTTACCTTTGGTTTGAAAATGCTGTCATTTTTTTATAAACGTAGTCCCAAACTGAATACTTGTCATGGTTTTATTTAAAAATGTGTTTGGCCTACGAAATCATGAACCCAAACGCACTAGTGTTCTCTTTGTGTGATGTATTGCTAGTAAATTGTCAAATATGATCAAAGTAAGAACACCCACCAATCAAATCATTAAATCTTGAGTAACAATATTACCTGGAGAAGGTGCTCTAAGTTTCTGGGAAAAACTGCAGTACTGTGGTGTAAGTTTCTGGAAAGAAAAGCGTTTGAACGTGGACAAAGTCTTACTCAATTTTTCCCAGCAATCTCTCATGATCTCGTAACCAAATTCGAATATTTCTCTTGCTCCGTCTTCAAGGACTACTTTTATAAGCTTTAAAGCTCTTAATTGAGAATCACGAGAAACACCAATAGTGTTCAAGGCCATATACGTTGTCATTCGTTCGTACACAGCTCCTCATCCTTTATTATTGCCCACCTGCATCAAACCCACCATATGATCACCGAAATTCAGATCCGGATCTTCAACAATGTAATGTCTAAAATATTCGGGCGATAAATATGAGAGAGTTTTTATGATTAGGCTCACTTATCCGAACAGGAGACGGGCTGTCCGAGATTCATTTGAGTAAATGGACTCTATAGAAACTGTATCACATTTATTAGAATTACTAAAAATTCGAACAAAATTGTTAGAGATTTCTTCTGCACTTTTTGGTAATATAGTAGTTGCATGTAGTACAAATCTAAGTTCAAGAACTACTTGAGAGTTGAGATTAGGAACAAGTTCACAAAGAAAGGTGGAATTAAGAGCAGCCATATGCTTTTACATAATTGAATCCTTAGCAACAGTTTATTATTACAACTAAGTCTTATTAAGTGCTTATGAGGGTGGATAATGGGTTTTCCGTAAAAACATATCTATATAATATTTAACAAATTCCAAGATCTCATAGGAAACCAATAATTCTCTTATTTAACCAATAAAATAGTTTAATATGATTAAGATTCGATAAGTAATGCTAGAAACTACATTTTTATCCTACAATTATTTTACATTGCTAGCATAATAGTCTTAACCAACCCTTGATTAGTCCTTGTTTAAAAAAAAAAAATTAAAAAAAAAATCTAATGGTTGATTAAGACTAAGCACTGTAAAATGGTTGGAAGATAAAAATGTAAGTGCAATA
>NC_081546.1:18029171-18032675 GCF_901000735.1 Corylus avellana
TTTTTTTTTTTTTTTTAATTCCTACACATACTCTTTAGGGTCGACTTTGTCGACCCTAATACTTAGGCATTAGGGTCGACTCTAAAGTCGACCCTAATGATCACTCTTCAGCGTCCACTTTGAGTGGACGCTATTGGTGAATAAAATTATTATTTTTTTATTTTTTTTAATTCCTCCACATACTCTTTAGGGTCGACAAAGTTGACCCTAATACTTAGGCATTAGGGTCGACTTTAGAGTCGACCCTAATGATCACTCTTCAGCGTCCACTTTGAGTGGACGCTATTAGTGAATAAAATTATTATTTTTTTATTTTTTTTTAATTCCTCCACACACTCTTTAGGGTCGACAAAGTCGACCCTAATAAGTAACCATTAGCGTCGACTTGGAAAGTCGACGCTAATGATCTTTTTCCCGCCTTTTGAATATTTCTCGCGAGAATATTAGGGTCGAGTTATTAGCGTCCACTATAGAGTGGACGCTATTATTCATCTTTTGGGTCGGCTATTAGCGTCCACTTGGATGTGGACGCTAATACATAACTATTAGGGGCGACTTTCAAAAGTCGCCCCTAATAGTTGAGTATTAGGGGCGACTATAAAGTCGCCCCTAATAAGTCGCCCCTGATGAGTCAGTTTCTTGTAGTGTATACACCTTCTTTGCCTATTAATATCCTATGTTTGCTGGTTCTTGCCCAACACCAAAGTGGCCTTTATTGATTGTCATTTCTTGTTAAGTAGAGTAGAGAGATATAGGTCTCTTCCTTTGGTATCCACTTCAGCTTGTAATCCTCAGCATTTCACTTTCTTTCATGATCTTCTGCATTTACAGACACAAACCCATTTCCCCCAAGCTTCCACCAGGCAGAAAAGGATGGCCTATCATAGGTGAAACTTTGGAATATGCCATGTGTTGAGACATCTGAAGACAACTAAAATAATTGTTTTGCATTAAATTAATGTATTATTTGCTCTCCTAATTCTCATATGTTACATATTTATTATGTTACTCTCACAATTCTCATATGTTATATATTTATTATGTAACTCTCTTGATTCTCATAAGTTACATATTGAATATTTAACTCTCCTAATTCTCATAGATTACATATTGATTATGTACTTATTGTATTTGTTAGAATATATGAAAAATATATTATATTTTCCATATATTCCATAATTATGCTCATATTGAAATATTCTCTATTTATGGGTTGATTGTAATCATATATTGGGATTGTAATCAAATCAAGGGGATTTGATTACCAAACTTGTATTTAGACATTACCCTATAAATAGGGACCTTTGTATTGTAGACAAATCAAGTTAATGAGCACAATGTAGCCCTTAGGGGTATTCCGAGTGGTGGACGTAGGTGTTTAACACCGAACCACCCGTAAGTTCTTCTTTGTGTTTATTTTCTATATTGCTTCCACTTATATTCCTTCATATTTATTATTTCAACATGGTATCAAAGCTATTAGTTTACGCTAGTCAATCTAATAGTCCTGTGAATTATATATTTTTCTTCAATCTATTGTTTTGTTTCTTGAAAAAAAAAAAAAAAACACTCTCACGCACGTAGAGAAGGGAAACAGTTGCACGATAAGTCATCCCCGGAGACGACCAGATCATCTTCCTCCGGCAGCTTGCCCAGCCATCCTCGTCCAACTCCTCTCACCAAGACCTCGGTGGTCTCTCTCATGCTCAAGTTGCCAGATCTGGCGCATCTCCAGCCGTTCCAGTCAACGGAACCGGCACTGCATCCGGCGTCATCCCACCGTCCAAGCAGAGCCGCGCCACCCTTTTGGGCTTCTCCGGCATCAGCCCACCGTCCACCAGGCCGCGACCTACAAACACCACTCAGACCACGCCGGAGAAAGCCACTGCCGGCCTTAGTCTTCGGCTTCCGCGCTGTCTAGATCTACTCCTCCGGTTATGCCAGCACCTTTCCTCCAGTCATGCATGGCCATTTCTTTTGTAGCAAAATATGCAGAGAAAGAGGAAGAAAGAAGGGGACAGGTGTGGAGAAACTGGTGAAAAAAAACAAAAAAAGGAAGGAAGAAGAAGCTGTCAAAGTGGACACATCACGCGCGCCACGCGCCGGTCAGATTCGATACGCCGATCTGATAACCGCCCAAGTGGGCTCATTTTCTTTTTATTTTTGGTCCAAGTTAGCCCTTTTTATTTTTGGCTCATAGTCAGCCCTGGTACGTAGTCGGCTCCTTTTTTATTTTTGGCTCATTGTCAGCCCTGGCCCGTTGTCGGCCCTTTTTCCGTAGTCGGCCCCTTTTTTTACTTTTGGCTCATTGGCAGCCCTGGCCTGTTGTCGGCCCTTTTTATTTTTGGCTCGTTGTCAGCCCTAGCTTGTTGTCGGCCCCTTTTTTATTTTTGGCTCATTGTCAGCTCTGGCCCATTGTCAGCTCCTTTTGAAGTTTGGCTCGTTGTCAGCCCTGGCCCATTTTCGGCCCTTTTTGGAGTTTGGCCCATTGTTGGCCCTTTTGAATTTGCATTCACCAACCACTTGCCGCCGTCACTGGCTGCCTGCCAGCCTCCATCTCCTCCAGCAGTCGCCACCATCTACAGCTTGTTCTCTGCCTCCGCCACCACCGTCATCATTGTTTCGGATTTCAAACTCGAGGTTCTAAAATATTCCACCTTGAGTTTGAGGGGAGATGTTAGAATATATGGAAAATATATTATATTTTCCATATATTCCATAATTATGCTGATATTGAAATATTATCTATTTATGGGTTGATTGTAATCATATATTGAGATTGTAATCAAATCAAGGAGATTTGATTACCAAACTTGTATTTAAACATTACCCTATAAATAAGGACCTTTGTGTTGTAGACAAATCAAGTTAATGAGCACAATGTAGCCCTTAGGGGTATTCCGAGTGGTGGACGTAGGTGTCTAACACCGAACCACCCGTAAGTTATTTGTGCTTATTTTCTATATTGCTTCAGCTTATATTCTCCCATATTTATTATTTCAATAGTATTCTTAGCCTTATTCAACGATAAATATGTAATTTTATTGTACAATTTCTATCAAGTAAAAGAAAGATGTAGCCAAAAAAAAGGCTTTAACGTGTGGATGTAGGCCATATGCCGAACCACCTTAATCTGTATCTTTCTTCCTTGCTTTTTCTCTATATATTTTTTTTATATACTTTAACATGGTATCAGAGGCTTAGGCAACAATTTTTCTAAACTCAATTTTTCCTTAGCCATTTTTATTCATTTGCTCATTTTGCAATGGCTGAAACATCATCTAAAGCGATTTCTTTCATTTGAGAGCAATGATTCGCTTGGGTCACTCAATTATCCTCATTATATTCATCACTCGGATAGTCCAACAATGGTATAGATAAAATAGTTTAGATTTTTAGTAATTTGCCCGATTGTTAGAATATGAGAGATGTGTCCACAAGAGATAGCTCATTCGGTTGGGACCACGCCTAATGAAGCGGAGGTCACTGGTCCAAATCCCCCTC
>NC_081546.1:18032775-18045893 GCF_901000735.1 Corylus avellana
GACTTTATAGTCGACCCTAATGCCTAAGTATTTGTCGACCCTAAAGAGTATGTGTAGGAATTAAAAAAAAATAATTTTATTCACCAATAGCGTCCACTCAAAGTGGACGCTGAAGAGTGATCATTAGGGTCGACAAAGTCGACCCTAAAGAGTATGTGGAGGAATTAAAAAAAATTAAAAAAAAAAAAAAAAAAATTGATGCCCAATAGCATCCACTAAAATTGTGTATATATCACTGCATTGTTTAAAATTTTTAAATAAAGTGACACAATATGTATCGTTAAATATAACAAAATAAAATTTTAACCGTAAAAGTAAAGCTCTCCCTTTCACTTAATATTCCATATGTACAGTTGTTTCAATATATATATATGTTTTTTTTTTTTAAAAAAAGGAAAATTCTTCTATTTCAATTCCATCCTCCTAAAGAAAGATTTTAATTTGTATATATTTGCCATTTGGTTAGGAGTTTCATTTGGAGGATAAAGTTTTCATTCGGACTAATTTGAAGACTTCAGTTTTAAGTGGATTCCCCAAATGATTTCTAACCAAATGGGATTTAATTCCCCAAATGAAAACTTAATTCTTAATTCCCATTTCATAATTCATATTAAATTTTACATATCTAATAGTGTATATATATGATATGATGAATATATTGAAACAAAACTAAAGACAAATAAAAAGAAACAAAACTAAAGACAAATAAAAAGATTGAAACAATTGAAAATGAAGTTGAATTAATTCGATTGATCGTGATAGGATCAAATGATCGATCAAACATCCGATCGATCCTAATGAATTAGTTCGATTAATCGTGATAAGATCAAATGTTTGATCGAACATCCGATCGATCCTAGTGAATTAGTTCGATTTATTGTGATAGGATCAATTGATCGATCAAACATCTGATCTATCATAGTGAATTAGTTCGATTAATCGTGATAGGATCAAACATTCGATCAAAAATCCAATCGATCATAGTGAATTAGTTCGATTGATCGTAATGGAATCAATTGATCGATCAAACATCTGATTGATCCTAATGAATTAGTTAGATTGATAGTGATAAGATCAATTGATCGATCAAACTGAATACAATTGAAGGTTTAATCGAACATTCAATTGAACTATAAGCTTTTTATATTATCTTAGTGCATTAGTTATATTGATCTTATATTATCTTTGGATTTTGTATTGATCTTAGAATTAATTATAAGATAAATATCAACTTAATGATCTTTATTAAACGGAAATTATTAGTTAATATTATAACAATAAAAACATATTACAGGAGAAAATAAAGAAAAACAAAAATAAATAAAATAAATAAAAATTATAAATTATAAGTATAATTTTTTTTAAAAAAAATTTTTTTTTGAGGCTCATTAGGGGCGACTAAGGTCGCCCCTATTGAGTGCGAAAAATAAGCGCCATCCAGTGGCGGGATATCTGAAATTGGCGCTAATATTCTGAAATTTTCAGATCATTTTTGATGTTTTCCGAAAAGTTCAGACCATATTTGTTTGATCCAAAACCCTAACCCCAAAGTCCCACACGCACGGGCAGGGGGGAAGAAAAGGGAAGGGGATAAGGAGAGCCTTAATCGGCCCCTATAATATAATTCTACACCGGCGCGGCGCTGCTGGATACTTCTGATCAATAGAACTGGGTGAGGAGTCAGCCAAAAAGTAATGGCCACCAAGATACGCATAGTGATTCGATTTTTGATCACCCATTTTTGGGGGCTTCCGCCTTACACACGGAAGATTGGATTTGCCTGAATCACGAGTCTTATATACTATATTTGTATAGTTTTGTATCTTGATCTGTGAATTTTATGCCTGTTTTGGTTAGGGTTTTTGAATCAGAGACATGGATGGAGGAGAAATAGAGAATATAAAGAGGTGGATAGTGTTCTACCCAATTTACATAAACTCGAAGAAAACGGTGGCGGAAGGGAGGCGGATAAGCCTCGCCAACGCATGCGAAAATCCCACGTTCACCGAGATCGCCGACTGCTGCGCTCATCTCAAGCTCCCTAATGCTATTGAGGTTCGTGCTTTTTGTTTTTGTTCATTTCATTTTGCGCTTTTCTAAGGATTGGTGCTTCTTGTTTTTTCTTTTTCAAATTTTTTTGAATGTTGTTAATGGGTCTCGAAAGTATTTGAGAGTGTTGCTGATGGATCTACGGGTTGATGCTTTTGGTTTTTGTTTTAGTTTTAGTTTTTTGTAATTTTTTATGGGTCTTGAAAATGTTCGAGGGTGTTGGTGGCAGCTAGATAAGGCTTATCCGCGCGACTTCATGCAAAGAGGGAGAGTGAGGGTATTGCTGAAAAGGGAGGATGGGACTCTCTGCAATCCAGCCATTTCTTCCAGTAAGGATAAATTTTCTTATTTACTAGTTACTATTATCTGGTCATTTTTGTTTATTTTATGTTATTGATGGATCAGGATCCTCTACGTTTTCTCTAGTTCTTAGAATCTTAGCCATTATGTACAGAAAAATTTGAGGATCGTTTAGAACTCTGACTGTTGAGGTGGTAAAATCTGAATCATTTTGTTAAAAATAATGGTTAGAATTCTAACAAATTTAATGTTATGAAAGAATGATTATTTGTGTATGCCATAGTATTTAACAGCATTTTGATTTCCAACAAAGACCTATAAATTTAAAGAAATTCTTCTGTTTCAATTGGGTTGTTGTATATGAGCAAGTTTTTATCTCAAAATGTATGTGAAAAGATTTCCATTAACCATTGTTAGATGGTTGCCCAAACACTTGAAATTTTTATTTGATTAATATGACATGCATAGATTATATTATACGAAGTTCCTCGTAGAAGTGGCTGTCCCAATGCAGTTATCTAATCTTAGCATGGCATGCCAATTGCTCAAGCTTTATTAGTCATTTAAATGCCATTATACAACAGTTAAATTAAGAGGCAAAATATGTTATTGATTCAATTGCCTTTCGTTAGGGAAGGGCCAATTACCCTGTCGATTTGAGATGGAAATCTGTACTTTGTATATTAAACTACAATTTGTTTGAATAGTTAATCATATCCTTTTTTTACCTTTCTGAAAACTTAGCCTTGTGGTTGATCCAATTTTTTGGACTCTTTATCTCCATGAACTGTTGATTTTCCTTCACTAAAGCTTGTTATGTTGGTCGTCTTGTATCTTACTCAGGGTGCTGGCCGAGCATTTCTGCTGGTGGGGATTTGAAAATGTTCTATGATGGAAGAAATACGAGTAAATGCGCTACCCCTAAAATAGTTTTACTGCTTCTTTGTTTCCTTTATGGTTCTTTATGCCACAACATGCAGCATCAAGTTAATTAGGATTTATGAATTTCATTTTGGCAGAGGACTCTTGCCTTGAAGTGGTCTATAGAATGTATTGGCTCTGTTATCACATTCATACCTATAAGAAAACTCAGGTACTGTTTTGAAATTGTAATCCCATACAATGATTGTGTAAAGGAAATAAATGTGCCCTATAGCTTTTCCTAGTCTATGGCCGGGATGTGCTACTCAAGTTTTGATGCTATCAACAGGCTTAGCAATTTTCAATTCAGATCTCTCATTAGCAATTATAACCAGTTTTCGTGTGTGTACATATATATATATCTTTACACATTCATAATTTGTAGGCTTTTTGACTTTGTCACACAGTTGCGATGTATGTAGAGCTGTTGTTCTGCTGAGGACAGCTACATGTAACTCAATTATAGGACAAGTCATCTTCTTAACTGTACAGATCTCCAGGTGTCTTTTTTTTATTGCTTACAGCTAGCAGCAACTGTCATCAAGTCGCTTGTATATATGCTTTGCTCTTCAATTTTTTTTTTTTTTTTTGAACTTCACTTTCTTCCAAACTGTACAAAGGTTTTGAAATTGCAATTTAATGTTGTTCTTATCGTTAGGATTTTGTATTAATTATCAAATCTCTAATAAGTGAAATATCTCTTATATTCATGTATACTCTTAAAACCTTTTTGAAAAAAAAATGGATGGTATGTTAGGTGAAGAGAAGTTGCTGTCAGTATTCTTATTCTTAGGACACCTTAGGAAAATACTCGACTCAAGAAAATGTATCTTAAATATTTTGGACCCTTTGGCTGCCACTGATTCTGCTGGTTGCCATCGCGACTCCATTCTATCTCTGGCTTCTGTCAAGTTGAACCAGTTACTGACTCCATTCTCAATCAATTTATGTATGCTGCGACATGCTTACAGCTGGTAGAAATATTAATCAATAAAGTTGAGACATCAGTGAGATTTCCTCCTACTTTGAGGGCATTTACATGCTCTGTTTCTGCATGGCTTAAGGTATGTATTTAATACCAATCACTGGATTACTTATATGATTTCTATAATCTACGATCTTTATCACTGTCATGAAGACTAAGTTTACCTGTTTTTAGAGCAGAGGTTGAGGGATATTGCTCTCAAGGAGGAAATGAAGATACATGATGCTGACATTTGAACCACTCTGACCTTATTAGGGTTGACCAGTTCTTTATCAAGGTTTGTACTTGTAAAACCTCATCAGAGTTAGCAATGTGGTAATTGTTGCAGCTTGGGCTATCCTATTGGTGACTAATACTATCCATAGTTTCTCAACTTCCTGTTAAGATCTTCTTGTATCATTTTTATCTTTAAAGTTTTTATTCTCTGGGTCCAGGAGCTTACTGAATAAGAGCAATTAAAAAGAAAAAGAAAAAAGAGGAGGAATATAAACTGAAAATGGTTCAATCTTTCCAATTTGCACCACCATCTCATCTTATCCCTTGTAAGGGCAGCCCTAAAACATCATAAATTTGTGTGTTAGACACATCATCATGTATAAGCATTTTGACTCTGTCTATAGGTCCAACATGCTTGTCACATTTCATTTTGTTTTGGGTCACTGCATTAGATATCTTGCATTTTGAGTTACATGTGACACTAATCTCAGCGTCCTTGTTATATATTTTTCCCTGCTCTATAAGGTATTTATCAAAAATAATAATTCATTATGTAATCACATTTATTCATATGTAAGTAATTTGGTTCCCTGGGTCTGCTTGGAGTGCGATCGATGGCAAATTATTGAAAGCCCACTGGTATTGCGATCGATCGCACTTCACGTGCGATCGATCGCAAAATGTCAAACACCTTCTGGTACTGCGATCGATCGCACTCCACGTGCGATCGATCGCAAAATCTCAAAACACCTTCTGGTACTGCGATCGATCACACACGATTGTGCGATCGATCGCAAATTATTTTTAAAAAAATTTTGTTAGGACCTTTGTGGACGCTAATGGTTAACTATCAGCGTCCACTTTGAGTGGACGCTAATTGTTAACCATTAGCGTCGATTATGGCTTCCATTTACATCACCTTTAGGGTCAAAAAATTTTGACTTTTAGGGTCGATAAAGTGGACGCTAAAAGTTATCATTAGGGTCGACTTTAAGTGGACGCTGATAGTTAATTTTTTTTAACAATTTTTTAGGACCATTAGGGTCCACAAAGTGGACCCTAATGGTTAACTATCAGCGTCCACTTTGATTTGGACGCTGATAGTGAATTTTTATTTTCTATTTTTTTAGGACCATTAGGGTCCATTTTGTGGACGCTAATGGTTAACCATTAGCGTCCACTTTAAGTCGACGCTAATGGTTAACCATTAGCGTCGACTATGGTTTCCGTTTACATTACCTTTAGGGTCAAAAAATTTTGACTTTTAGGGTCAATAAAGTGGACGCTAAAAGTTATCATTAAGGTCGACTTTAAGTGGATGCTGATAATCACACATTTGATCATTAGGGTCGGACTATTAGCGTCGACACTTTTAGGGTCCAAAAGTTGACGCTGTTGTCAACAGCGTCCACTTTAGGACTTTTAGGGTCGACTCAAAGTCGCCCCTAAAGACCTAAATTCTTGTAGTGATATCTAGCGGGTGAATGAAAAGAGCACACAGCGTGCGTGGCACGCCGTGTGTAAAAATTTTTTTTTTTTTGGCACAGGCGTGCACAGCACGCCGTGTGCTGTGTATCACGGTCCATATGTAGCTAGCTTCTTCTTTTTTATTTTATTTTATTTTTTAATTTCTTAGGTATATTCTCGCAGATTTGAAATGAATCAATCCATGTGTTTTTCGTCCAAAAAGGTAACGTCTATTGGTGTCACATAAAATTAAAATAATAATTTTCTAATTTTATTAAAAAATAAACTAATTAAAATCTAAAAAATAAAAAACCCCAATAGAGCACCCACTGCTGGGCCGCGCGCGGCAACACCCAGCAGTGTTATTTAATTAGTTTTGGAAAATAATTGTGCTTTAAATATAATTTTGTGCCCAAGTAGATTTTTAATGAGGCTTTTGTTAATTCACATTACAACTAGACGTTAGTTTATATATATATATATATATATATATATATATATATGTGGGTGTGTGAAAATTTTTGAAGATATCACATTCTTATCTTAAATATTTCAAAATTGTCAACACTGAACAAGATCATTCATAATGGTTTGAATATTGGCAGCCTTAGTATTCGGTTAATAATAGGGGTGGAATTAGAACTTTTAATTTAGTGACAAAATTTTTTTAAAAAAAAATTTAGAGGGAGAAAATTTAATTTTTAAAGTTCTATTTTTAAGAAAAAAACAGTACTATTTTTTTGGGAACCACCTTTTAGGTCCATTCGAGTCATTATCGGGTAGCTTGGCTCGGCTTGAGTTCGGCTAGACTAAATTCTTTTGCCCTCTAACAGTTGACTTAGCGAATCTTTAGACTTGGATTAATTAACTCTCAATATTCTATTTTGTTTTGGAATTTTAGTTGCATGGAATATGGCTGGTTTGCTTTTAATTAATTTATGATTGCTTCTTGTGAAATAGCCGTACCCTTACGGAGGATGAAAACCTGGTCAAATTTTCTAGAAGTTAGACTTAATATTTGAAGCAACTTCAAGTATCTATTATCCCTAAGAGGTAGCTCAATTGGCTAGGATCACGCCTAATGAAGCAGAGATCATTAACTCGAATCCCCCATCTCCCTCTTATGCGGACATTTAAAAAAAAACTTCAAGTATCTATTTTAAAACAAGTTAGTTTAATTGGTGATAATATGCATGCGTGAGGCATGTAGTTTCACGTATATTAATTGTAATCTTATGGAAAACTATCTTATATATTGGCAGAGAAGAGGAAAAAGGAAACTAGCTTAACATTAAACAACCAAAAAGTCAAAAAATGTTAATTGTAACAAATTTAGCCACCCTAAAACCATTTTATATATTAAATTTTGGTTATTTTTCAACCTTCTTTTTATTAACTATTGTTAATAAAAAGAAGAATTCAGAAAGGTTACAACTGACTTTAGTTATGCAGGCTTTACAATTCAAAAGGGATGGAAAGTATGTAACAATTATGAACATACGAGCCAATAGGGGCGGAACCAGAATTTCTTATCGGAGGCCAAGGCATTAACGACGCTATGCCCCTGCCCCCTGGCTCCGTCCTTGCAAGCCAAACTAGAATTGTCTTGGGACTTAATTTTCTGAATCCAATTTCTTGCAGACATACTGGACTGTAAGTTCAACAAACAAAAATCCAGAATATTTTCCTGATTGAGATAAATTCAATCCTTCAAGATTTGAAGGGAGGGGGACCTGCACCATACATTTTTGTACCATTTGGTGGAGGACCTTGAATGTGCCCCGGAAAGGAATATGCACGACTAGAAATTCTTACTTTCATGTATAATGTGGTGACCAAATTCAAATTGGAGAAATTAAATCCGAATGAAAAGATTATATACAATCCATCACCTGTTCCAGAGATTGGCCTTCTGGTTCACCTACACCCTCTCAAAAATTAGTGTCATTTACATGCTCGACCCTTGTTTCTTCATTCCCCGTCGAGTTGTCTGACTCCGACTCCAAGTTGATCTCCTCCAAGAGGGGTTTGATGTTTGGGCCCGAGCATAGTGGAGAGACCAATTCCACGGGAATGGTGGTCGCGGTGCAGCGCCTACTGGGTTGATAGGTGGAGCCACTACCAGAGGCTTGACAGCAACAGGCTTGCCCTTGAGGAGGGCCTCGTACGCATCAACCGGGTGCACGACTAGCACCGAACCAGTCTTCCTCCGAGTAGCTAGAAGTTGGGAGAAGCTGGGTTTTTCTACCGCAGTAGGAGCCTCGGGCCCCATGGGTTTGGCCACTGTCATCTTCTTCAACTGGGGCCGCTCAGGCTCCTCATGCTCGTTGGTCAGCCTCAAGGCAGGAGTCTTCAAGGGCTAGCCTATCGGACGTTTGTCCTTGTTCGCAGCTGGCCTTCGAGAGGAGAAGTTCTGAGCAATAGCGGCTGGTCTGCTTGGAACCTCGGGCACCACATCCCTCACAGCCAGGGCTGACCTGTTCTCGATCTCCAAGCGCATCCCTTGGTGTACAAGATGTGGTTCAATTTGGCTGAGGAGACTAGATTCTTGTAATATATGGCATCCTTGTGAGCCCGAACCCATGCCAGGACTTTATTTACCCGAACTACCTTCTTGGTCAAAGTCTTCTCCAGCTAGACCAACTTCCCTGGTCGAGACTGGAAGTTGAAGAGGGCGTCACTCTTGGGATTCTTTGTGAGTCTGTATGCACACAAGAATTCTCGGACAGTGAGAGAATGTCCTTCCCCAAGAGTCATCGGCCAGAGGACCATACAGCCAAAAATTACCCTCTAGGCATTGGGCATGAGTTGGTGGGGAGCAACATTTAGACGGCTCAATAATTCCCGAATAACCATCGAGAAGGGTAGCTTGAGGCCTGCCCAGAACATGATCTCGTACAAGCATACCTCATTTTCATCAACGTGTACGATTGCGCCTTTCTTCTTGTCATCGAACCAAAGCTTCATTGACTTCGGGATGTAGCTATCTAGCCTGACTTGGTGCTTGTCGTCCTTGGTCTGTGTTAAGAATATTATGTTAGGGTTATTTACTTGTTATTTACTTCCTTAAGTATTATTAGTCTATTAAGTTTACCTTTCATTAGTTTACTAGGTTTACCATTCCTTAGTCTATCAGGTTACTTGCCTCTCTATAAATAGAGGCCTTTGTATTCATTATTATTATTAGATTCAATACAATGTAGTCCTATATCTCTTCTCTTCTCTCTCTCTTTCTTCCGCTTCTAATATATTATCCAATATATTTAACATGGTATCAGAGCTACTTTTCTGTGACCTTCAATAAACGTCTTTTTTGGCGTTTTCCTTTTGAAGAATTTCAATCTCGTCGCCCTACATCACGCGCCGCCAAATTTTCTGCTGCCTATAGTCACAAAATCGTGCCAGCCTATAAATCCGGAGCCGCTCAATCTATAGCTGCCACACACAGCCTCATCGCCGCCCAAAGGTGCTTTCAATTTGTTCACGTGCCGCCACGTCCGGTGGATCAGCCAGGTTACGGTGCCGTTCCATAGATCTTCCGCCAGTAGTCTCAATTCAGTCTAGAACGCTGCCAAAGGTTATGGGACGCGCCTCCACGCGCCGCCTCAAGTTCCGGTTGCTCCACCACTGCCGTTCCGCCACCAGCCGCCACGGTGGTCCGATCGCCTCTCCAAGACCACCGATCGATAGATCTACTCTCGGTGATTCCAGAACAGGCTCCATCTCCTCTATACGACACTGAACGCGCCCCCACGCGCCCATAGAAGTTCCGCGCGTCAGATCCACGCGCCAAGACCATGCCGCCTCCGTTCGCGCGTGTACCGCACGCGCCATTCACCAGACTGCCATGTCATCATCTGCCACGTCAGATCTATGTGCCACATCATCAGTGTCAAGTCTGAACTTGCCACATCATTAGTGCCACGTCAGCGTTGACTTTGACCTTTGGCCGTTGACTTTGACTTTGACCACTGAAAAAGTTGACCAGGTGTTTCATACCCAATTTTTCGTCCTGATTTCAAATTTGTGGTCTATTTTTGCTTTTGGCGTCTCTATATGGCAGAAAACAAGATTCTTCTCCAAATTTAGGCGTTTGTTTTATGCGGTTCAAGTCGGTTCATGCATTGTTCAATTCAATTCCATAGCGTTTTCTTTGGCGCAGTTCAATCCGATTAATTCTTCTTGCGGTAGGCATTCTCAGGTCAAACCAATATTTCCTCAGGTTCATGGGTTTTCGGGCCAAAGAAACCCATTTCAACCGGCCCACTTATGCCTCGTCAAATACCGCCATCACCGGTCACTGCAGTCTCTCCTAGGCCATTGATCCATTACTAGAGAGAATTTTTTTTGGGTCAGACCCTTCAACGGTCCAAGGGTTTCCAGCATGATTAGCTTCTTCAACCGGCCCTCTCTACTTAGCTCAGCCAACTAGGCAAGACGGTCTACTAGTTAGATGGGTCAGACTTTAGTTCAGTCGACAAGGCGAGACGGTCCAAGGGTTTCAGGCATGATTAGCCTCTTCAACCGGCCCTGCTTATCTCAGCCGACCAGGCGAGACGGTCTACTAGTCAGACTTTAGTTCAGCCGACAAGGCGAGACGGTCCAAGGGTTTTAGGCATGATTAGCCTCTTCAACCGGCCCTGCTTATCTCAGCCGACCAGGCGAGACGGTCTACTAGCTAGAACTTTTTGGTCAGACTTTAGCTCAGCCGATCAGGCGAGACAGTCCAAGGGTTACGGGCCAAACAAGCCCCTTTTAATCGGCCTTGCTTTTCTCAGCCGACTAGGCAAACTTCTTCATTACTGGTATATGGTTTTCAAGTAAAATTACAACCAAGTGAAACAAGCTCCAGCTTAAATGCATAGCTCAATTCAAGCAGAATCCATCGGTCTCTAGCAACTTTTATGGCGTTACTTCGGCAACTCTTTTGGCACAAGCAGCTTCTTCGACGAATTCCTTTTTCTTTCCCTTTTCGTTTATCCAAACTCAAGTTTACACATTGAGTTTGAGGGGGGATGTTAAGAATATTATGTTAGGGTTATTTACTTCCTTAAGTATTATTAGTCTATTAGGTTTACCTTTCATTAGTTTACTAGGTTTACCATTCCTTAGTCTATTAGGTTACTTGCCTCTCTATAAATAGAGGCCTTTGTATTCATTATTATTATTAGACTCAATACAATGTAGTCCTATATCTCTTCTCTTCTCTCTCTCTTTCTTCCGCTTCGAATATATTATCCAATATATTTAACAGTAAGGATAGCCTTCCACAGTGCTGGTAGGTGTTACCCAGACCGCAGTCTGAATGAGAACTGCCATCTTGACCCATTTTGGTGAGTGTATGGTGACAGATGAGTCCGATCTACCATCGGTTTGATGGTGGGGGGTAAGAAGAAAGGAGAGTTGCAGAGCTTCAAAAGGCGAAAATGGAGTTCGGCAGAGTAAGGGCAAGAGAATGAAAATGAAAGAAAAATGAAAAAGCGGCCCCTTTTATATAGTGTGTAGAAGATGGGTCGGCGGCACTTGGATATCCTCAAGAGATAGCATGCGAAGCCCTATTTGCCTTGGAAACATGCACAATAAAAGCACCGTAAAAGACATGCCTCTGCAGACGATGACGTGTGACAGCCAAAAGAATGACCACACCAATGCTGACACTGATCTTCGGGAAGATCAAACACCTCAGTCAATTTTGGGGGGAAAATTCCCGCCAAAAATTTGAAATTCGAATTTCCCGCCTCGATACTTTCGGAAATCCTCTATAAAAGGGGATCGGGCTTCGGGCTTCCGAGGACCGACCCATTCTGAATTACATGAATTTTCATAGTCACTCGGACCAGGAAATTGGGGGTAACTATTGGGTCATGGATTGGCCACGTAAGGCCCAACATACCTCAAGGCCCAAATTTGATAAATGAACTTGCTAAGACTAAGCCCATGTGAAAGCTCGGTAAGCCCAACCCGACAGCTAGTCAGTTCACAAGGCATAATAGTCTTATGCCGAAGACATGTCGGTCATCTCACCAGATAGATATCTATTATCCCTATACAAACGAGGTAGTCTATCTCATATCTAAACAGCTATCTACTCTCAACAGAATGTAGCCCAAGCTGTCAAGGCCTAAGCTATACACGAGTGATAGAGAATTACTCGGGCATCTCTATCTAGAGGCAACAAGGCAAAATCGCTTATCCCATGATCTCAGGCTCTTGAGATCAAAGGGCGGCTAACATCCATATCTTTTTCCAATAACTGCACAGCAGATATTCAGGGATATGGAAATCGAAGCGTACGAGGATCAACCAATTGCTCCATGCCTATAAAATGCAAGTCTCAACTCAACTTTGAGGTGATCACAACTCTTGCTCTCTAGCTCTTTGTTGCTTATACTTTCTTCTCTCAAAATACTGACGTAGGCATCAAAGCTTCCCCCGCCGGCACACTACTAGTTGCTCTGATCCTTTTGTTTGTTCTTTTAGCAGCCCGACGCCTCCTCGGACACCATAGCAAATCCTCGGCGAGTGTGCCACGTCATTGCTCGGAAAACTGTGTATCAACAGTAGTGTTTATTTCTGTTCTTTTTTGGTCGGTTTTGTATGGGTTGTGTAAGGATTCATAAAAATAATAATAAAAATAGACTTATTTTCTTGTAGTATTTATTTATGGCTTGATGATTTTCATGGTGGGTTTTGTATGAATTTTTGACAATTTTTGGTGGGTTTTGTTTGAAACAGGTGTATCAATGAGATAAGAATTCATTTGATTTTTTGTAAGGTTTATTTATGTGCTTGATGATTTTTCTGGTGGGTTTTGTTTGAAACTGGTGTATCAAAGAGGTAAGGATTCATAAAAAATAAAAAATAAAAATTTTGTCAAGTTTTTTGTAATTTTTATTTTTGTGCTTGATTTTTCTGGTTGGTTTTATATGCTTTTTTGACAAATTTTTTGGTGGGTCTTTGTATGAATTTGTTTTTGATAATTTTTTTGTTTGGGTTCTTGATAATACTTTTGGTGGGTTTTTTTTGTTAGTTTGTTTTTGTGTACTTCAGTCTTGGAACATGTGTTTAAGAGAGATTTGGTGCGGTTCTTGGATTGATTCATAAAAAAAAAATTGATTTACTTTTTTATTTAGTGTTTAATTATTTATGTGCTTCATTATTTTTTTGGTGGGTTTTTTTT
>NC_081546.1:18045923-18047544 GCF_901000735.1 Corylus avellana
GCGGTTCTTGGATTGATTTGTAGTGTTTTTTTTTGTAAGGATTCATAAAAAAAAATTGATTTCTTTTTTTGTAGTGTTTATTTATGTGCTTGATATGTTTTTGGTGGGTTTGTATGGGTTTTTGACAAACAAAGATTTGGTGCGGTTTTTGGATTGATTCATCAAAAAAAAAAATTATTTCTTTTTTTGTAGTGTTTATTTTTGTAAGGATTCATTAAAAAAAAAAAAAAAAGATTTCTTTTTTTGTAGTGTTGTTGTAATGGCAATCTATTTTTTTTGGGTGGGTTTGTATGGGGTTTTGACAATTTTTTTTTTTGTTGGTTTTGTTTGAAAGGTTTTTATAATATTTTTGGTGGGTTTTTTTTTGTTAGTTTGCTTTTGTGTGCTTCAATTTTGGAACATGTGCTTAACAGAGATTTGATGTGGTTCTTGGATTGATTCATCAAAAAAAAAAAAAATTTTGATTTTTTTTTTTTTAAGTGTTTATTTATGTGCTTGATGATTTTTTTGGAGGGTTTGTATGGGTTTTTGAACCTTTTTTTTTTTTTTTGGTTTTGTTTGAAATAGAGGTGTATCAAAGAGATCTGGGGATCTAGAGAGTGGAGTTACTTTACTTTTTGACAATTTTTTTGGTGGGTTTTGTTTGAAACAGTGTATCAAAGAGATCAAGAGAGGGAGTTAGTTTGCTTTTAGTGCTTGATGATTTTCTTGGTGGGTTTTGTATGATTTTTGACAATTTTTTTGGTGCGTTTTGATTGAATCAGGTGTGTATCAAAAAAGTTTTCTTTGAAATAGAGGTATCAAAGAGATCAGGAGAGGAAGTTACTTACTGCCATGGTATGGATTTCGTATAAACAACTATTTTGTTGAGTGAATTAAGAGATAGAATAAGTTAATGAGACATAGGAAATATATAAGTATTTAATTTAAAGGGGAAACCACATTTTACTCCCATGAACTACAATACCTTGGCACGTTCCCCCCACGAACTGCCAACTGTGCTACTTTGCCCCCCTAAACTACCATTTTGTGCCCAAAACCCCCTTCTGTCCATCACTTTGTGCGACTTTGCCCCCATGAACTACAACACATTGTCACTTTGACCGTCTGCGTTAACGGCTTTGACTGATGGAAGGGGGTTTTGGGCACAAAATGGTTGTTCATGGGGGCAAAATAGCACAGTTGACAGTTCATGGAGATAAAATGTTAAGGCGTTATAGTTCATGGGGGCAAAAGGTAGTTTTCCCTAATTTAAAATATGATTAAAATAATGAATGTTGGTAAATGATAGTTTTCCTTTCGTTCCTTTTATTTTTATTTTTTTCCTTTGACCGTCTGAGTTAACGGCTTTGACTGACGGAAGGAGGTTTTGGGCACAAAGTGGTAGTTCATGGGGGCAAAATAACACAGTTGACAGTTCAAGGAGAGAAAATGTTAAGGCGTTATAGTTCATGGGGGCAAAAGGTAGTTTCCCCTAATTTAAAATATGATTAAAATAATGAATGTTGGTAAATGATAGTTTTCCTTTCTTTCCTTTTATTTTTTATTTTTTTCCTTCTTTCTCCCCTACTACTCATGCTATCTTTCTTTTTTCTTTTTTTTTTTTTTTTTTTTTTTTTTT
>NC_081546.1:18047729-18056642 GCF_901000735.1 Corylus avellana
TTTTTTTTTTTTTTTTTTTTAATTTAATTTAATTTTTCTTTTTTTTTTTTATAAAGTCCACTTAACCTCCTCAAACTACAACTCCATTGACAATCTACCCCCCACACTATCAATTACGACAATTTACCTTCCCAAACTACCAAAACAATGACAATGTGCCACCAATTTTAACAAAATGACAAAATTACCCTTACTAAAATAAAAACAAAAATACTAAAATTTAATATTTTTGTTCAAATTTTAAGGATATTTTTGTCTTATTGAAAATTCTTTAAGGATAATTTTGTCATTTTGCTAGCATTGGGGTACATTGTCATTGTTTTGATAGTTTAGGGGGTAAATTGTCACAATTAATAGTTTGAGGAATAAATTATCATTGAAGTGGTAGTTTGAGTGAGTTAAGTGAACCTTTTTTTTTTTTTTTTCTTCTATTTTTCTCAAACTTTCCCACTCCACTAACATTTCCACCACTCCACTAACTTTTCCACTCACATTTTTCTCTCATTTTGTTTTTCCACCACTCCACTGAACTCCCATTTTTCTCTATTTTGCTGTATCTTTATTCTCCTACACCCGCATCTTCATCAATCTTTCCAACACCTTTCTATATTTTATTTATATTATTTTTCCCATGTGGCCATCACCTCAATACCACTCATGCTTATTTTGTTTTTACTTATCTTCATGGGTCCAGAAGATAGCAGTAAAAGCATTTAGCTCCAGGACTTAATGATGTAATTTTTGGTACTTAAAAAAATATTTTTCATTTTACATACAGAATGATGTTTCTATTTACTGAGAATTCGACTCACTTTCTCTCTCAGAACTTTATAAAAAAACAACCCAAGTGAAGTCATTGATGCTATAGGCCAAGGAAACTAGAGACAAGCAACATCTAGAAGAGGAAAGGAATAAAGTTATAAGTTTATTTAATGTGTTGTAATATTATTATGAAACGATATTATGGATTAGTTTTGTTAATGGAATTATTATAACCTCGTGACAAATGGGTAATATCTCCTTGCTACGGGAAGGGGATGTAACAGAGAAATTTCAAGTGAAGTTGCGAAAATAAATTGAGAAATGGACTTTATGATTCTTCCATTTGCGTCTCGACAGACAGCACCTTGATAAAGGGTTGATTTTACATGAGAGTCTTTCTTTTTTTTTTTTTGCCCTTTCTACTTTTGTAATATTTTTATATTATGCTATTACACCCAGGAAATTAAGCACGTGCCTTGCACATGCCATCCTACTAATATTTCAAAAAGTCCCAATATTCCTAATTCTATGTTGTTGCTAAAACCCTTTCAAGGCATTTCTATTTATTCATGAAGAATATTCAACATTGAGAATTTTTGAAGGGGAAAAATGCAAAATCAGTCCATGAGATTTACCTTATTTGCAATTAATACCATGTGGTATGAAAATGAACTCAAAGATTGAAGTATACCCAAAAAATAATTTAGCCCCTACTATCAAATTCCATTTACTGACTTAACAGATTCTGATAGCGTGAAACATTAGAGGCAATAAAATTGTGATACTTGTCCTATTTAGATCAGTGTGATACTAACAGAATCTGTTAAATTAGTTAATGAAATTTGATTGTAAAGACTAAATTATTTTTTTGGCATACATTAAGGACATTTGAGTTCATTTAGATACCACGGGGATCTAATTGTAAATTAAGTAAACGACAATGACTAATTTTACGTTTTTCCTTTATAAAATATGACATGTAAACTTTTGTTACAATTTCAGGAAGAAAAAAATAATTATCACATCACAACTTTTATTATGAGTTTTTCAATCATTACATTGGATCCAGAGTCTCAACAATTTGGTGCCTAAATTTCTAATAATCTGGACAATAAATGGGTGAGTTTTTATGGGATAATATGAAGTTGGATTTTGACTCTATTTTTTTTTTAAAAAAAATAAAAAATAAAAAATGGTAGGCCGGGGAGACTAATTGTAGCTATCCTACCTAGATGTGACCATAGTAGCACCTACCCACTGGGAGCAGCACAGGAGGGGTCTAGACGGTAAGAACCAAATGCGCTTTCTCAAATTCGACTGAGCCATAGTAAGATCCAAACCCACCAAGACATCAATAAAAACTAAAATAACTAATACTAATTAGGCATACGTGAGAATGCGGAGATTCATATTAATAATTCACTCATCCTTATCCTTTCATTTTGCATTATTGCTCCTAAAACTTGATTCACGCTGCAGCAGGTTCATGAGTGTTTCCAACCACTTTCTCCTTTTTTGTTTTCTTTTTCTCCTCTCTTCAATTTTGGCGTGGAAAATAATAATAGGTGAACTGTTCAATAGTAGAGTAGTCTAAGGAGAGATAAGATGAGTCTGCCATCTTCATCCCTTTGTCATGTTGTGTGTGTAGATGGCACTAATTTCTCAATCCTAATTGCTTTGATGACCTAATGAAATTTAATGAGTTAACTTCATTATATATATAGGGTGGGATCGAATACATACTTTCTCAAGTGCTTAAAGAATTAATTCAGCTCATTATATACTCAAATATTAAAATAACTATGCAGTCTATCCAAAAAGTAAAATAAAATACAACAATGGCTGCCACAGCTTCAGCTGCAGCTTTCTTGCTCCAACTGAGATTCCAATCACCACCCACGTACAAATTTCTCATAAAGAAGAGATTAACAAACGTGGAAAATGCCGACCAAGCCAAATTGACGGAAACATTTGCCTTATTAATTAGCAATGTTTTCTTTTCTTTCAAGCTCGTTTACAACTGTTTCAGTCTGTTTGGATACCCTCGTTTTTTTTTTTTTTTTCTCTCTCTCTTTTTAAGACAAAAGAAACATGCATGTGATAAAATGGTTTTAGCTGGCCCAGATTAAGACAAAAGAGACATGCATGTCATAAAATGGTTTTAGCTGGCCCAGATTGATGTGATTGTCAGGACAATAGTCTTTGTCCTGTCCCATCTTTTCTGCTTCTAGTTAATTCAAATGTCGGCGTTCAATCATGGAAGCTATGTCTAGGAGAGAATTTTTCTATTTGTGACTCAGATTGGGCAACGTGCCCTAATGACCACAGGTCCACCATAAGTTTTGCTTTTTTTCTTGGTGATTGTCTTACTGTTTGGAGTGCAAAAAACATAAGCTGTGATCTCTCGATCTAGCATTGTAGATGAATATAAAGCTTTATCACTAACCACAGCTGAACTCTTTTGGATTAAAATGCTATTCAAAGAGATTGGCATCTTTCTCAAAGTATCCCCAGTTCTATGGTGTGATAATCTGAGTGTTTTAGCCTTGGCATCTAATCCAGTGTTTTATGCTTGGATAAAACACATTGAAGTGGACTATCATTTTGTTTGTGAAAAGGAACTAAATCGTGATATTCTTATCAAGTTTATATCCACAAATGATCAAGTTGCAGATGTCTTTACTAAAGGACTTACATCATCATGGTTCCTTTCTCTTAAGTCCAAGCTGATGGTGATTCCTTCACCCATCAGCTTGCAGGGGGTGTTAAAGGATATCAGGCAAACAAGCAGAACCGTGTGCGATTGAGCGCAAACAGTAGTGTGCGATCGATTGCATTGACAAAAAAGATCGCAGATTTACAAAACCGTGAGCGATCGATCGAGTGCAACTGCGCAAGCCTTGTCAGTACAAGAAATTTACTCATTAGGGGCGACTATAAAGTCGCCCCTAATACTCAACTATTAGGGGCGACTTTTGAAAGTCGCCCATAATAGTTAAGTATTAGCGTCCACATCTAAGTGGACGCTAATAGCCGACCAAAAAGATTAATATTAGTGTCCACTCTACAGTGGACGCTAATAACTCGACCCTAATGTACACGCAGGAATTATTCAAGAGGCGGGAAAAAGATCAATAGGGTCGACTTTCTAAAGAGTAGGTAGAAAAAATTAAAAAAATAAAATAAAATAAAATTGATGAGCAATAGCTTCCACTCAAAGTGGACGCTAAAGACCAATTATTAGGGTCGACAAAGTCGACCCTAAAGAATAGGTAGAAAAAAAAAATAAAAAAAATAAAATAAAATTTATGAGCAATAGCGTCCACTCAAAGTGGACGCTAAAGACCAATTATTAGGGTCGACTTTCAAAGTCGACCCTAAAGAGTAGGTAGAAAAAATAAAAAAATAAAATTGATGAGCAATAGCGTCCACTCAAAGTGGAAGCTAAAGACCAATTATTAGGAAAGTCGACCCAAATACTTAAGTATTAAGGTCGACTTTGTCGACCCTAAAGAGTAGGTAGAAAAAATAAAAAAATAATAAAAAAATAAAATTGATGAGCAATAGAATGGACGCTAAAGACCAATTATTATGGTCGACAAGTCGACCCTAAAGAGTAGGTAGAAAAAATTAAAAAAAAATAAAAAAATAAAATTGATGAGCAATAGTGTCCACTCAAAGTGGATGTTAAAGACCAATTATTAGGGTCGACAAAGTCAACCCTAAAGAGTAGGTAGAAAAAATTAAAAAAAAAAAAAAAAACAAAAATTGATGAGCAATAGCGTCCACTACCAATTATTAGGGTCGACCCTAAAGAGTAGGTAGAAAAAATTTAAAAAAAATAAAAAAATAAAATTGATAAGCAATAGCGTCCACTCAAAGTGGACGCTAAAGACCAATTATTAGGGTCGACTTTGTCCACCCTAATACTTACGTAGAAGAATTAAAAAATAAATAAAAAATAAAAATTGATGACCAATAGCGTCCACGAAAAGTGGACGCTAAAGACACACTATTAAGTCGACCCTAAAGAGTACGTAGAAAAATTAAAAAATTAAAATTGATGACCAATAGCGTCCACTAAAAGTGGACGCTGAAGACACACTGAAAGTCGACCCTAAAGAGTAGTCCAAGCTTACTT
This sequence comes from Corylus avellana, assembly GCF_901000735.1. Lineage (NCBI taxonomy): Eukaryota > Viridiplantae > Streptophyta > Magnoliopsida > Fagales > Betulaceae > Corylus > Corylus avellana. The sequence goes on from NC_081546.1 coordinate 18,052,633, forward strand.
AAATAAAAAAATAGAAAGCAAAGTAAACTAACAAATAGTTTAAAAAATTGTTTACAAAATGGTTTAAAAAAATGACCAAAATGAATATTAAGAACCTCAATGTTCAAAAAATGGTTAAAAAATAGAATAAATTTTTTTGTTATTATATATGTGTAATTAAAATTTATAACATAGATGGACCTTTTTTTTTTTTTGAAAAGTAATGTATAACATAGATTGACTTATAACATACATTGAAACTAAGTCTCTAGATACTTAATTATTGTATTAGTATGTATTTGTATATTTATATCATATTATATATGTATAATTTTTTATTATATAATCAGTTGATTTAATAATCAGTTGATCATGTCATATAATCATATAAATTATAGTGATAATACATTATACTTAAATATTATGAAACTTAATTCATGAAGAATAGGACAAAGTTTTCTAAAAAAAAAAAAAAAAAACATTATTAGATCATGTTCATATGTATTATCATTCTAATTACACTAGATCATACTTAATTAACTAATTAAGTATGATCTAGTGTAATTAGAATGATAATACATATATATCATCGTATCATTGTTTTTTGAAAATAGTTAACTTACTTAGTAATACTTTTTTTTAAAAAAAAATGGAACTTACTTAGTAATACTAAGTTAGTATATATTAACAAACAAGTATATATATATTAAGTAACATATAATTTGTTTTTGTCAAAATAACTGGCATATAGTAAATTATACTAGGTTAGTAATTTAATATATTAACTTAGTTAATATGTTAGTTTATTAAATAACTAGTTATTAAGTATCTGGGTACTTAATTGTTGTATTTGTATGCGTTTGTATACTTCTGACTTATGTCATATTATACATGTATATTTTGTTATTATATAATCATATGATTTAATCATCAATTGATCATTTTATATAATCATATAGATTATAATGGTAGACCATATGATGTAACATTTAACTTATAATGATATCTACAGCATAATACTCTAAACATAACAAGAGCATATATTTCTAAACAAACACATTGTTGATTCTAATATTAATCACTTAATTTGTGATATATATAATCATATGATATAATAATTCACATAATCTTTAGATCATGCGATCTACCACTTAGCTTAATATATAGTAATACTAAGTTAGTATATAGTAACTAACAAGTATGTATATTATATATTCATATATATATAATACTCATACAAATATTAAGTAACATAATTTTTTTGTTTGTCAAAATAACCTATAGTTAATTATAGTAAGTTCGTAATTTAATATATGTTAACTTAGTTAATATGTTAGTTTATTAACTAACTAGTTACTAGTTAGTATGTCAATACTAATATGTAACACACACATGTATAATAAAATAAGTAATATACATAGAAGTATTGAGTAACATTTACTTAATTATATTTACTTAATATATATTAATTAACTAAATAATATGTTAATTTATGAACTAACTAACTAGTTAGTATGTCAACTAATACATACACATAAATATTAAATTATTCATATAACATATACTATTTAATTACTAATATATATATATATATATATTGACCAAAAAGGAGAAAAGTAAAAATAATACCCAAGATCTCACAATCTGACCAATAAAGTGCATATAAAAGTTGGAAATATATATATAAAAGGAATTAATTGAGGAAAGTGGTAGAACGACCCCGTTTTAGGGAAAATTTTTGCCGGGATCCATCGATTATATTTCGCACAAAATTTTTGTTTCCCTCGCTCACCTCCCTCATCACTCTCACTCTAGATATTTCGCACGAAACTTGTGTTTCCCTCGCTCACCTCCCTCATCACTCTCACTATCAATCTCACTCTCACTCTCGATCTCTCTCCCTCAAAAACACCCCCTCTCACTCGATCTCTCTCCTGCTGCTCACCTCTCTCTCACTCCGGCGCCCAGTGACCCGCACGGTTGGCCAACCCACCGGCCATCTTCTCCAGTCGAAACCGGCCGGCCATCTCCCTCTCCATCTCCCCGATCGATCGACGTATCCTCTCTCTACGGCGCCCAGATAGTGCTCTCTCTCTCCGGCCAGCGATTATTCTGCCATTACTGTTCCTGCACTAGTATGTCTCTCTCTGTCTCTGTCTCTGTTTTTCTTTGTCTCTGCTGTCTCTTTAAGTTGTCGATTTGGGATTGTAATAGTCAGATTTTTGATGTATTATGATTTTTAGGAGAATTAGGGATTTTAAATTCAGCAAAATTCTTGATTCAGTTTTGGGGTTTGTTTGAGTTTCTGGGTTAATAAACATTAAACCCATTAAGATATTTCAGTTGCAAAGCAGTCAAGGCACTTGAAAACTTGATTTTTGAAGATTGACAAATTGGGGTTGTGTTGAGCTCTAAATTGAATCATTATATATTTTCCTTTTAAAACCAAATGATGCCTTTGATTTTCCCCTTCATGCTTTGGTATTGCCTTGGATAAAGGGCTTGAGTTGCAGGAAGGGGGTTTGGGTGGAGTAATGCAGGTTTATGCATGATGAACCTATTGAGTTCACTCTAGAAAGATGAACAATAATCAATGAATTATTTTCGGCTGTCAGGTTCCACTGAGAATCAAATTGAAAATTTTAATCCATCGTTCATTGCAGGTTTATGCATCTCATGGGAGTCATCCCTCTACAATAAATGGTGAGAGTTTTTTCCCTCATTGTACTTGCTCTTAATTTTCTATAGGTCACCTGCATTGACATACGTTATATGGTGGCCTAACACATCATAATTCTGCTGAATATGAATAATAGAGTTGCAACATAAATTACCTTAACTTTATAAGTTTTAGTACGGTACCAAAGATTATTATATGTATTGTTATAAAAATTACCTTAACTTGAAAGTATTAGTTTGGTTTTCCATTCATTGGCATTATATTAGTTCATATATTGGTTTAAAGGTTCTTTGAATTTCTTACTGGTTATAAAAATGAGTTCGTAGAACTTCAATCTTAGTGATGTTTTGTGTTTCTTTTACATCCCTTCCTATGCTCATACCATACATTCATCATGGTACATACACATTGGAAGAACTAAAAATGGAGGCATTCATGAGAAGTTTGATGCAGAGCCTGTTGGTAATGAGGACAAGATGAGAAAATACCAGTTGACATAGTTATTCTGTCTCTCCTGTATTTCATTCATAATCAACATATCTTTCCTAGTTTCTTATGTTTTTTAATTTGAAGCACCTTTCTTTCGGCTATTATCTTAATTTTGTTATTTGTTGAAACACATTATATGCTTGTATGGGCATTAAACTTCTGAGAAATTTGCTTCTTTTAACTCTTCACTATAGTTCATATTTTTCCTGCAAAAGTAATTAGGGCAGATGTACCTTTAACTTTTCAGGTTTTAAAGAGGAGGTTTTCGGGCTTGCAAATGGGGAACTTTTTCCAGAATTTGGAATGTGCAAGATGCTGATCGTCTTGATGCAATTGGTGCAATTGGTAATGTGCCCTTTTGTATAAAATGCATCCATATTATCCTGGGTTAGCTACTTGAAAAGTGAGCTGCACATTAAGATACATGTGTGCATAAAGATTTTCTCTTTGTTTATTTAATGTACTTGTTTCTTTTGCTGATTTAATTCAACTTGTCGCAATGCCATTATTTGATACTGCATTACACACTGGAAGAAATTCTTTATTGACAAGCTATGCACAAATCTTAAGCTGTCTCTCAATTTCAGGTATTGCTCGTTGCTTTACTTTTGGTGGAAGTAGGAGCAGGGTGCTACACGATCCTACGATTCAGCCTCGATCAGATTTATCCAAGGAACAGTACATGAAGAAAGATGAGCAGACTACTGTGAATCATTTTCATGAGAAGCTTCTGAAGCTGAAGGATTTGATGAAAACCAAGGTAAAAGCAAACTTGCCTGCCCAGGTTTTCTTATCATTTGTGTGCTTAATATGAACTTACAACACAACAGATGCATGTGCATTATTAGACTTGTATACATTT
>NC_081546.1:18056742-18066583 GCF_901000735.1 Corylus avellana
TAATGGCCATTATAAATTTATACAGGAAAGACAATGAATAAAAACGGCATTGCCTACTTCAAAATGCCTTACGGTGGATTGACATTTCTTACAAGATTGAAGATGAGGTCTGAAACCACCCTCTTGGGGTGGTCTGGCCACCCCCAAAAAGCTCAAAACCCATTCTTTCTTTGTTTTTTTTTTTTTTTTTTGGCGTTTTGTGGGTGGCCGGACCACCCCTTGGCAAAAAATGGGGTGGTTCGGCCACCCCATTTTGGCCAAGAGGTGGATGGAGCCACCCGGATTTTTCTTTCTTCTTTTTTATTTTTTTTTAATTTTTTAATATTTTGCCTTTTCTTTTTCTTTTTCTTTTTCTTTTTTAAGAAAAAAAAAATAATTTTAATGCCAAAAACGGTGTCATTTTGGGCTGGGGGTGGGTGCTGTAGTTTTTCAACTATTTTGGAATTTCAACTGGACTGAGTGATGGTATAATGGGCAAAAAAAGTCAAACTGTTTGAGTTCAACGTTGAGAGCTAATAGAGGGATTCAAAGTGCGAGCAAATTAAAGTTCAGGGGTTCAAAGTGAGAGATTTGAAAGTTCAAGAAGGGTTTATCCAATCGGCTGGAAGTTCAGGGAGCCAAACTGAAGTTTTCCCTTAAAATAAATTAGGAGGCGTGCACGAGGAACGAGCAACACGTTCTAAAGAACATAATAATTTTTATTTTTTTTTGCATTTTTAACATTTTTCAAGTCTTATTAAAAGGTCGTTAATCACAATATTGGTGCTATAAACTTAGCTTCCAATAGTGCAATTTAGCAAAGGAATAGGTCTATATGTTTCTACTTTACAAGAAGGGAAAATATATAATAAGTGCCTGAGTCAACCCTTCAAAATTTTTAAATCCCTAAGTTTTTGTTTCCGACTTTTTACTCCCTAGGTTAATCGAAATGTCAATAAAATCCTTACCGTTAAAAGTTTTTAATAGCCGTTAGTCTGGGTCAAAACGCACCGTTTCACCTCATTTGAGGGTGGTTTCGGTCACCCCCTTGGCTCCAAAGGGGTGGCTCTTGGCTCCATGGGGTTGGCCGAGCCACCCCCAGTGCCCCAGTACCCACTTGGGGTGGTTTCGGCCAACCCCTTGGGCACCTTGGGGGTGGCTCGGCAGCCCCCATCCGGCCAAACGGCGACCCCCCATTTTTTTTTTTTTTTTTGAAAAAATATATTTTATTATTATTTTTTAAAATAATAAAAAAAAAATTTAATTAGGTGGCCACATCATCACTGTTGACATGACCACTTATGCCAAATGTTGAATTTTAATTGGTCCACATGTCAGTGACGTGGACTTCCGTTAAGTCAACTAACGGTCAATGGATGGAAGGACCAATTTGGTCTTTATCAAAATTACTGGTACCTTTGTGATAAAAATGAAACCCTAGGAGAGAAAAAAAAAAAAAAAAAAAATGAAACCCTAGGGGGTATTAAGTATTTAATCCTAAAATAAATTGGGAGGCTTGTAGGGATGCGTTTTAAAGAACATAATAATTTTTTTTTTGTATTTCTAACATTTTTCAAGTCTTATTAAAAGTCCATTAATTACAATAATGGTGATATTAGCTTATCTTTCAATAGTGCAATTTAACAGGAAGATGTTCATATCTCTTTACTTAATAAGAAATGGCAATGAATATGGGCAACTTCGGTGTTGGGCAAGGACTCTGTATAGCTTGGGTGGCTTCGCTATAGGGTATTCTGTCCCTAGTTAATAGGACATTGCGTGGTAGCATGATCAAACGATAATTATTAAATAAAAATACAGGTTGCACTTGTTCCATAATTTTAATTCAAACTATAATAAATAAATTTGAGCTCAAAAATGTTAATAAATTTGAGCTCTACAATTATTAAATAGAAATACAAGTTGCACAAGTGACATGCTTTCTTATTATTTCTTAGAACTCCTTGTCCAACGGGTCGTTACACAGTGGTTTAACTTTAATCCATAATTTGAGTTTTAAGGTACTCCACACCTTTTCATAGAAATTGCATACACTAAAAAGATTCATGCGATTAAAATAAGGGAAAACTTCACTTACCCCCTATACTTTCGCGGTTTTTGCAGACGTTCTCCCATTGTTCAAAAACTCTCACTTTGATGTTTCCAACTTTTGTTTCCTTCAACTTTGCCCCTTCCGTTAGGATTTTCTATTAAATCATAACGGAGGGGTGTGAAATTCCAATCTTGCCCTTATTTTTTATTAAAAAATATATATATTTTTTAAATCCTGACCCGTGGGTTTACCGGTGGATCTAACCCACCCATATTGTGACCCAAGATCATATTATTATTATTATTATTATATATTTAAAAAAAAAAATAGTTGACGGTGTTTGACCCACCGGGGGTCACTTGTGACCCGCCGGTGGGTCACTTTGTGACCCCCGGTGGGTCTTGTGACCCACCGGCAAGTCACTTCTTTTTTTTTTTTTTTTTTTTTTTTTTTAATATAATAATTATAATAATAAATTTTTATTTATAAATCAGGGTAAATTTTGGGGTATAAAGGACTTTTACTCATTTGACCGTTTGATTTAACTACAAAATCCTAACGGAATGGGCAAAGTGAAAGGAAACGAAAATTGGATACATCAAAGTGAAAGCTTTTGAACAATGAGGGAGTGTTTACAAAAACCACGAACGTATAGGGGGGGGTAAGTGAAGTTTCGCCTTAAAATAAATTGGGAGGCTTGCATAAGGAACGAGGGATGTGTTGCAAAGAACATAATAATTTTCTTTTTTGTATTTCTAACATTTTTCAAGTTAAAAGGCCATTAATTACAATATTGGTGCTATAAACTTAGCTTCCAATAGTGCAATTTAATTAACATAAGAAGATGTCCATATCTCTCTACTTTACAAGAAATGACAATGAATAAAGTCAACCTCGGTGTTGAGCAAGGACCACCTTATTGCTTGGGGGGCTTAGCTATAGGGTAGTTTCACCCTTGGTTAATAGGACATTGCTTGGTAGGACGATCAAAAGGTAATTATTAAATAAAAATATAGGTTGCACTTATGCAATGTTTTTAATTCAAACTATAATTAATAAACTTCAACTCAATAATGTTAATAAATTTGAGCTCTATAATTTTTAAATACAAATACAGGTTGCACAAGAGTTACATACTTTTTTATTATTTCTTAGAACTTCTTGTCCAACGTGTCATCACACGGTAGTTTAAGTTTAATCTATAATTTGAGACTTTGAGTTTTAAGGTACTTCACTCATTTTCATACAAATTGCCTACGCTAAAAAGGTCCATGTGATTAAAATAAATTGGGAGGCTTGCACAAGGAACAAGGGATGCATTGTGAAGCACATATTTTTTTTTTTTGTATTTCTAACATTTTTTTCAAGTCTTATTAAAAGGCCATTAATTACAATATTGGTGCTATAAACTTAGCTTCCAATAGTGCAATTTAATTAACATAGGAAGAGGTCCATATCTCTCTACTTGACAAGAAATGACAATAAATAAAGTCAACTTCGGTGTTGGGCAAGGACCACCTTATAGCTTGGGAGGCTTAGCTATAGGATAGTTCCACCCCTGGTTAATAGGACATTGCGTGGTATCACGATCAAAAGGTAATTATTAAATAAAAATACAGGTTGCACTTGTACCATATTTTTAATTCAAACTATAATTAATAAACTTCAGCTCAATAATGTCAATAAATTTGAGCTCTATAATTTTTAAATACAAATACAGGTTGCACAAGAGTTACATACTTTCTTATTATTTCTTAGAACTCCTTGTCCAACGTGTCATTACACGGTGGTTTAAGTTTAATCCATAATTTGAGACTTTGAGTTTTAAGGTACTTCACTCCTTTTCGTATAAATTGCATACACTAAAAAAGTTCATGTGATTAAAATAAATTGGGAGGCTTGCACGAGAAACGAGGGACTCATTGGAAAAAACATAATTTTATTTTTATTTTTATTTTTTGTATTTCTAACATTTTTCAAGTCTTATTAAAAGGCCATTAATTACAATATTGGTGCTATAAACTTAGCTTCCAATAGTGCAATTTAATTAACATAGGAAGAGGTCTATATCACTCTACTTGACAAGAAATGACAATGAATAAGGTCAACTTCGGTGTTGGGCAAGGACCACCTTATAGCTTGGGGGGCTTAGCTATAGGGTAGTTCCATCCCTGGTTAATAGGACATTGCATGGTATCACGATCAAAAGGTAATTATTAAATAAAAATACAGGTTGCACTTTTGCCATGTTTTTAATTCAAAATATAATTAATAAACTTCAGCTCAATAATGTTAATAAATTTGAGCTCTATAATTTTTAAATACAAATATAGGTTGCACAAGAGTTACATACTTTCTTATTATTTCTTAGAACTCCTTGTCCAACGTGTCATCACACGGTGGTTTAAGTTTAATCCATAATTTGAGACTTTGAGTTTTAAGGTACTTCACGCCTTTTCGTACATATTGCATACACTAAAAAGGTTAATGTGATTAAAATCAATTGGGAGGCTTGCACGAGGAACGAGGGACGCATTGTAAAAAACATAACTTTCTTCTTTTTTTTTGGTATTTCTAACATTTTTCAAGTCTTATTAAAAGGCCATTAATTACAATATTGGTGCTATAAACTTAGCTTATAATAATGCAATTTAATTAACATAGGAAGAGGTCCATATCTCTCTACTTGACAAGAAATGACAATGAATAAAGTCAACTTCGGTGTTGGGCAAGGACCACCTTATAACTTGGGGGGCTTAGCTATAGGGTAGTTACACCCCTAGTTAATAGGACATTGCGTGGTAACACGATCAAAAGGTAATTATTAAATAAAAATACAGTTTGCACTTGTGCCATATTGTTGATTCAAACTATAATTAATAAACTTCAGCTCAATAATGTTAATAAATTTGAGCTCTATAATTTTTAAATACAAATACAGGTTGCACAAGAGTTACATACTTTTTTATTATTTCTTAGAACTCCTTGTCCAACGTGTCATCACACGGTAGTTTAAGTTTAATCGATAATTTGAGACTTTGAGTTTTAAGGTACTTCACTAATTTTCGTACAAATTGCATACGCTAAAAAGGTTCATGTGATTAAAATAAATTGGGAGGCTTGCACGAGGAACGAGGGACGCGTTGTAAAGAACTTTTTTTTTTTTTTTTGGTATTTCTAACATTTTTCAAGTCTTATTAAAAGGCCATTAATTACAATATTGGTGCTGTAAACTTAGCTTCCAATAGTGCAATTTAAGAGAGTAATGCTTTCCATGATTCTTTTTAAATTCTTTTTATCCTTAAAATTGATATAAGTTTTTAAAATTACTTCTCAATCAAAATGTAATTGTGATTTACCATGAATCCAATGATCTAAACAGTGACTTAGCGATTCCTCATTTTGCATTCTTCTATTCTTCTTTTTCTAAATTTAGGGTTGTAATCAGGTTTAGCCAAGTTGAGCTTTGGGATTTTGGGATTGGCTCTTTTAAAAAGACTTCTAAATGAGCCGAGCTAAAAAATCCTTGTTCAAGCTTGTGCTCACCAGAAATTCGAGCTCGTTAAAAATGCTATTTCGAGTTAAGCCAAGTACTCGACTGACTTGGCTTGACTCGTGCTTAAGTGTAAAGCCGAGTTGAACTCAAGCTCGAGTTTGGTCAAAAAACTCCATTCGAGTCGTTATTGGGTAGCTTGGCTTGGCTAGACTAAATTCTTTTAAAAATTTAGAATTTTTAAAATATCTACCACCATAAATGCAAAGCGAATCAAGTAACGCTATTCTCAACAACCAAGAAGATATATATTTTATTTTTGGAATATCTACCACCATTCATTGATGAACAAGGGACCTTGCATTAAAAAAAAAAAAAAATTAAAAATTAAAAAAAAAAAAAAAAATTAAAAGTTGGACCTTGCATGCCACACAAAACTCTCAGCCTTCGTCTATAAATACCAACCTCTAGCACTCACTTGTAGCCAACTCAAAAGCTCCCCAAGTTCACTATTCTTCCTCTTATCACATCCAAAGGTCTTAGTTCATCATGAGTCTTCCTATCGGCAGTTTCTCCGCTAAGGTCACCTCCACTATTCCACCAGCTAGGCTGTTCAACGCCTTTGTCGAAAGCAAAGACCTCATGCCGAAGGCTGTACCTAATGTAGTTCAGAGTGTTGAAAACATTGATGGAAATGGAGGGCCGGGAACCATCAGGAAGATCACCTATGCAGATGGTTAATTAGTTTCTATCCTAATCTCCAACACATCATATTATTAGCATTTTAAAACTACTTTTTATTTATTCTCAGGTTTATCACCCTCAGAAGTCAGAACCCTCTCCTACTTTTTATAATAATAATAATTGTTAAATATGCTTTCATACCATGTTAGAATGGTTTGATGCCATGTGTTTGAGCAGTTTTCCGAATGATGAAGTGGAAAGGGGCCTTGAGTAACTGAGGGATCAACTGAATAATCAACAAAGAAAAAGGATCAAAGCCGCCGGCGTTGTCCGGCCAGAGAAAGCTCTGATGCCTAAGTTAGTCACAATGTTTAAGAGGAAAATAAACTTGAAGATTATGGATGAGATAAAGGATAAGCAGGATATTCAGTTTTGGAGAGTAAAAAGAAGTTACCGAAATAGTGAGGAGGGACCCCCTTTTATAGGCATCGGGTTGTACCTGTTCATCTAACACAGTAGACTTACCGAGGGTTCACGTGTCAACAATATATTGAGGAGTAGTACATAAGATATTTTATTCAGACATGTCTAACAGTCCTGAGGGTAACACTCGGTATCTGCCTCAGACTCGGCTAACCGAGTGTAAACAACATAAATTAGATAAAACTGTTTGCCGAACATGAGTTTATTTTGAATAGTAAAAATGACCGAGCCTTGGGAATGGGCTGGCAGACTTTGTACTGGGCCCAACCCAGCTGATTTATGACCCAACAATTACCCCCCAATTTCCTTTTCTAACAGAATATGGAAATTACCTGTAAACAACCGAGTATGATGTAGTTTTTGGCAAAACAAGCGAGTGGTTCTTTTGAATTTTAAAATTTTTGAATTTTGAATTTTCAAAAATAATAGTAACCGAGGCGTTTGTTCTTACCTTGCCTTTTGAGAGCCACGCGTCAAATTCCCTACGGCTTTAAACTTTGTAGTGGCCACGCGTCAATTTCTGCGCGGAGAAAGCGTCTCTTCGCCGAACCCTAAATCTTAGGGTATTAAATGCGACGATTCGGTTTCGCTTTCCGAAAGCCTTTAAAAGCCTTCTTCCACCTCGCTTAAACTCCACTATCATTCCGCAGAAGCCATTTTCGTTCTTTCTGAGTTCTCATCAATCTTTCTTTTCTTTCAAATTTGGCATTTCTGCATACAAGCCTTTCTGCTGAGTATTATTTCTCACAAGTAGTGTATTTTAGAGCTTCGGTCGAGTCTGTTTCTTCGGCTGAACCTTTCGTCCTCCCTCTGATTGAACTTTCGGTCAATCACCTCTGTTTGAGCGTTGCCCACATATATTTCAACAGGGACTTACTTCCATCCCTCGTCTTATATTCCCCTACTATCGATACCTGATAAGTCGCAGGGTTGAAGACGTTCCCAAGGCACTGGGTGAATCACACCCGGTTACCTGGGTATCAAAAGTGTTCGAACGTGATGAGCCTAAAATCCGTGAAGACTGGCAAATCCCAGACTCGATTCAGTTGCGCTTTGACACCGACAGTGTTGGAGCAGTAGTGGACACCGATAGTAATGAAATTTGTGTCTATTTGGACATGTTCCGAATAGGGTTTAGGTTGCCCCTATCGAGGGTAGTTCGGGAGCTTTTGAGCTATATTCGGATAACTCCTCACCAATTAGCTCCGAATGGATGGAGGGTATTCTTTGCTTGTATGATCGCTTGGCCGAGGATTCTTGGAGTGGAGCATCCACTCACCGTAGTGGAATTTTTGAAAATTTACCGACTGACGAAGTGCTCCAGAACCGAGTTCCTATTCACCTTCCAGCTTCGGAAGAAAATGAAGCTCCTCACCTTCAGGCGTACCTACTCCAGGAACAAGGGGTGGAAAGAGGAGTTCTTTTTCGCCCAAGGTGATTGGGAATTTTCACCTTCGGAAGTAATTAGGGATCCAAGTGTCCCTCGGGAAACTATCGATTCGTCAAACCGAGGTAAAAAACCGAACTTCATATTTGTTCATTATATCCTCTTTGCAGCAAAGCTAATCTTGAAATCTGCTTTCAGGTTAACAAGAACCGAGCTTGACCAGGGAAGAAGTGCAACGAGTAAGGGATGTACTAAAGCATGCCGAGCTTCATCCACTGGATATGGACTACGATGTCCTCATGACTGATGAGAATAGGAGGCTCTACGTGTGGACTCCTGCACCTACAAGACTAGTAAAGGCTGCTCAACCGAGAGTTTCATCTGTTGAGGTGCCGAAAAGACCAACTGCCAGGGCCGGAGAGTCCTCCAGAGGAAAGGGCAAGAGGAAAGCTGAAGATGTTCCTCTAAAGAAACCCTCGGCGAGGCCACCAATTAGTGCAAAAGTCTCTTTGACGATTGCTGATGAGCTAGAGGATCCTTACACTCCTTTTTTACAGAAGAGTAAGAAAAAGGTCAAGACCACCGCGGGGAAAAATTAGAAGAAAACTAGGGCTGCTGAGGATAGCTCGCAGACCGCAGGGCTAGTTGCCGACCCTACACTGAGAGGAGTGATAACACACTCGGTTCCCGTATGTGAAGAAGCGAGAAATGGGGGCACAAATGATCCGAGAGCCCCTGAGCCAGAAACAACTGCTCCTCATATCAGGGCATAGTCAGAGGTCCTTGGTGGGGTCAGGGAATTCCTGAATAGACATGATAAGTCGGCTCAGGATGCCCTTCTTGCAAAACGGACTCCTCCATCTTCTTCTTTCACACCTGTCAAAGCTGAAGTTTCAACTTCTGAAGCTCTGGAAGTCACCCCCCTATCGGCCGTTCCTCGTTCCTCTACTCCTACCGAGGCCGTCCAGATAAGTTCTTCTGAATCCGAGGAAGAAGAACCGGTAGATGTTGGTGAAATCTACGCCTATTTAGCCTCTAAAACACCGACCATAGAACCCTTGGCGGTGATCCACCCAGGGCAAACTGAAGGAGAACATTCGTCCCCACACCCTGAGGTCGTTAACACCGAGCCCGTGGTTGATGAAGTTATAGGCAGTGGGCCTGAGGTTGAAGAACCAGTTACCTCTGGTCCTTCGGTTACTGAGACTGCTGATCATGTGCCAATAATCACTGAGCCAATGGTCGCCGAGCACACCTTTGTTGAAGGGGTGGTTGACGTGTCTGAAGATGATGAACAACTGGATGCGGAACTTGCAGCAGCCGCTGGCGGAGTTGCTGAAGAAGAGGTTGGCTTCAAGTTTCCAGTTGGTGGCGAATCATCACATCTTAGAGAGTCGTTGCAACCTGGGAGAAGTGAACCACCGAGTATGACCCCGGAGAGTCTCTTTGAGCAACCAACGAGTGTTCTTATGGGAAATCCTGACGGGGCTCCGCGGACAGCCGATTCCTCTGCAGAGCCCACACCTGACCCAATCTTTTGGACTTTTGGGGAGCCCCTTTCTCGGTTAGGTGACAATTGGCTCGCGAATCCTTTCACTCTCTTAGCCGGTGCAATTCCGGCCAATAATCCAGTGGACATCAGTGCTCAATTCCCGAAGGAAGTGATGGAGCATATGTTGTACCATCAGCTTGAGGTAAATATATCTGTATCCACTTGACTTATGATAATAATATTTTGTTTTAATAACTTCTTTCCGTTTGC
>NC_081546.1:18066683-18070031 GCF_901000735.1 Corylus avellana
CACACTTAATTTTAAATTTTATGTACACCCCCCCCAATTCCCATTGTTTATAAATTTAATTTATACTAATGGGATTCTTAATGAGGTGTAAAAACTTGAACCGTGTGTAAAACTTGAACTAATATTGCAGCGTGCCGCATGTTTGACCGAGAATACGCTGCTTGCGAGTAAATCACGTTCAATCATGACAGTTGAATATTTTGCTTGAGGAAAGTGCTTGGCGTGAAAACTTAGTACTCGGCGAATGTTGTAGTTGTAAGGATGCTTAGGAACTTTATCATCGGGAAAGCGCCTTAGGGATGTTCACCGAAATACGTTCGGGAACTCTCTGGCTATATTTCTCCGAAGTAGAACCTTTGAGTAAAGGTTAAATTTGGCAATGCTCATGTACTTCTTTCTCGAGAAAGCACTTTAGCGATATTTAACCGAGCAAAACTCGGCAAATTCTCCGGCTATGCTTCACCGAGGTGGAACTTTTTGGAGCAAAGGTTTATGTTCGGGAAAGTGCCGTAGTGAGACTTCACCGAATGAAATTCGGGAAATTCTTTGGCTATATTTCGCCTTGGTATATTCTGATGAGACTTTATGAATTTCATCTTCGGGGTAGTGCCTTAGTGAAATTTCTCCGAACAAAGTTTGGGAAATTCTCCGGCTATATTCCTCCAAAGTAGAATATTTTGGGTTAAAAGTGATAAGTTCGGAAAACACTTGTTTAGTAAAAGTGTCTTGGTGAGAATATACCGAGTGATATTCGAGGACTCCATGGCTATATTTCACTGAAGGGTTGGAGAATGTTATCAACACCTTTCCAAAGATAGCTTTTTGGAAAACCTTTAACCCGAATATTCTCTCTGAATGTTAACCGAAAGCATGGTTCGCCACATACTTAAGATTTCTGCATGACTATAACCTCAGAGGATCCTTCATTTCATATGCATTTATTCGTTATGACAATAATACAACAAAAGTAGTGCTCTGAGAATTATAATTCTATACAAAATATTTCTTAAGATGTTCAGCATTCCATGGTCGTTGGAGTTGTTTTCCTTCGGAATTTGTAAGATGGTAGGCTCTTGATTTGCCACATTTGATCACCTGGTATGGTCCTTCCCAATTTGGTGCGAGCTTCCCATTGGTTGCGTCTTTGGTTGCAAGAGTGACTTTTTTCAAAACCAAATCTCCAACTTGGAAACTGCGATGCTTTACCCGTCGATTGAAATACCGAGCTACCCTCTGCTGGTATGCTGCCAGAGTAACCTGGGCCTGATCTTGTTTTTCCTGTAGCAAGTCTAAATGTAGCTTCAGACCCTCGCCGTTGAAATTGAGGTTGAATGTGTCCACTCGAAAACTTCTTGATCCGACCTTGGCAGGAATGGCAGCCTCGGTTCCGTAGGCTAAGGCTAAAGGAGTCTCTTCAGTCGGAGTCCTTCTGGTTGTGCGGTATGCCCATAGAACTTCGGGAAGATCTTCTGCCCATCCCCCTTTGTGCTGACCGAGCTTCTTCTTCAGAATTTTGAATATGGTTTTGTTCGTTGCTTCTACTTGTCCATTCACTTGAGGATGTCCCGGGGATGAAAAGTATTGCAGAAACATGAAATGCGGCACACCAATCTTGAAAGGAATCACAGTCAAACTGCTTACCATTGTCTGTAACAAAAGCATGAGGAATCCCATATCGACAAATGACACTCCTCCAAAGAAATTTCTCGATGTTTTTTGCAATAATATTCACCAGAGCTTCAGCTTCTGCCCACTTGGTGAAATAATCAATAGCGACCACAGCAAACTGAACTCCCCCTTTCCCTGCAAGTAATGGCCCTACTATATCCACCCCCATTGTGAAAATGGCCATGGCGAGGAAACCGAGCTAAGTTCCTCGGGAGGTTGCTTGATAACGTTGGCAAAGCGTTGACAACTGTCACAAGTTTTGACCATGTATATGGAGTCCTGGTTCATACTCGGCCAAAAAAATCCTGCTTTCACTGCTTTGTGTGCTAAAATGCGGGCTCCCGAGTGACTGCCACAGATTCCTTCATGAATCTCCCGAAGGATATAATTGCCCTCTTCTTTGGAAACACACTTAAGGAGAGGCAACATAAAGCCTCGTTTAAAAAGAGCGCCATTGACCAGTGTAAACCAAGCAGCCTTTCGCTTTAACTGCACCGCCTTCCTCTTATCTCCTGGCAGAATTCCTTTTTCGAGGTATCCAACAATTTCTTCAGCCCAAGCGTGCATGACCTCGATAGTCAAAATTAGAACTTTCTCAATGATGGAAGGTTGTTGTAGAACTTGTATTGGCTGGTCAGACTCCCCCATTCCATACTCGGTAAAAGAGCCTAAATGGGCGAGATGGTCCGCCTTCTCATTTTCTTCTCTTGAGACTTTAACAATGCAGAATTTTTTTGAAAGATGTTTGCATATCTTGGACTTTAGATAAGTAAAGCTTCATCTTGCTGCCCTGAGCCTCAAATTCGCCACGAATGTGGCCGACAATAACTTGAGAATCACTCCGCACCTCTACAAACTCTGCTTCCAGCTTTCGGGCTAAACCGAGCCCAGCTATTACAGCTTCATACTCAGCTTCATTGTTAGTAGTTTTAAATTCTAATCTTAATGAACTTTTTAACTCTCTTCCATCTGGTGTGATCACCACCACCCTAGCTCCGCCATTTTTCTTGGTAGAAGGACCATCCACATAAATCACCCATGTCCTCTTTTTTGGCCAATCCTCCTAGTCTTGAATGTTGGTGAATTCTACCACAAAGCCTGCTAGAGCCTGACCTTTAACGCATTACGTGAGACAAAGTGAATGTCGAATTCACTAATCTCGATCGCCCAGTTGACCAACCGACTAGACAAGTCTAACTTCCGGAGTACTTTCTTCAATGGATACTCGGTTAACACATTGATTGTATGAGCTTGGAAGTATGGTTGGAGCTTTCTGGAGGCAATCACCAAGGCGAAAGCAAGTTTCTCCATCTGAACATACCTCTCTTCGGCACCATGCAACGCTCGGCTGATGAAGTAAACTGGCTTCTGAACTTCCTCTTCTTCGCAAATCAAAGCTGCACTGACCCCAGTTGGCGATACGGCTAAGTATAAATATAATATTTCTCCAGGAATGGCTCGGCTGAGAAGAGGTGGACTGACCAAGTACCTCTTGAGTTGCACGAATTCCTGTTCGCATTCTTCAGACCATTCGAAAGCCTTGCGTAAAATTTTAAAGAATGGGAGACACTTATCTGTAGACCGAGAGATGAACCTGTTTAAAGCTGTGATTCTTCCCGTCAATTGTTGAACTTGCTTTACATTCTTTGGAGATTGCATATCCAAAACTGCTTGGATCTT
>NC_081546.1:18070131-18102477 GCF_901000735.1 Corylus avellana
AACATCTTTATTCACAGCAGCCTCCGCAGGTTGAACATGATGTGACCGACCATGACGGGAATGGCTACACTGGGAATGACTATGGTGGGTTTTGGCGTGACTGGATTCGCCATGGTGTGATTTGCCACCAAGTTGTGAATTTTTGGCGAGCTCTCGTCGATGAGAGTTTTCCTTGGTCTGAGCGGTATGAGGATTTCCTCGTATTGAACTTCCAGCGTCTTGTTGAGTTGATTGAGGTCGGGCTGATGGTGGTGGCTCCCTGAGGGACTCTTCTCGTCTTCTCTTCGGTGCTGAATCTTCTCTAGGAGGCAACCTAGAGACGATCTCTTCATTTTGTTTTTTCATAGCTTCGATAGATTCGGCTATTCGTTTTAGGAAACCTTCCAACATGGCTGTCTGGGGATTTGGATCGTGTGACGTTCCAGGAATATCTGATTGGACAATTGGGATTAGATGTGGAGATGTACTAAGGTGTGGGGGTGTGTTCACCATATCGGAATATTAGGATTAGTAAGAACCGATAAAAATCGAGTTTCCCACAGACGGCGCCAAACTGTTTGAGCAGTTTTCCGAATGATGAAGTGGAAAGGGGCCCCTGAGTAACTGAGGGATCAACTGAATAATCAACAAAGAAAATGGATCAAAGCTGCCAGCATTATCCGGCCAGAGAAAGCTCCGATGCCTAAGTTAGTCACAATGTTTAAGAGGAAAATAAACTTGAAGATTATGGATGAGATAAAAGATAAGTAGGATATTCAGTTTTGGAGAGTAAAAAGAAGTTACCGAAATAGTGAGAGGGGACCCCCCTTTTATAGCCATCGGGTTGTACCTATTCATCTAACACAGTGGACTTATCGAGGGTCCACGTGTCAACAATATATTGAGGAGCAGTACATAAGATATTTTATTCAGACATGTCTAACAGTCCTGAGGGTAACACTTGGTATCTGCCTCAGACTCGGCTAACCGAGCCTGTTAACCGAGTGTAGACAATATAAATTAGATAAAAATGTTTGCCGAACATGAGTTTATTTTGAACAGTAAAAATGACCGAGCATTGGGAATGGGCCGGCAGACTTTGTACTGGGCTCAACCCAGCTGATTTATGACCCAACACCATGTTAGAATAATAGAGAGATATAGAAGAGCGGAAGAATAATAGAGAGAGCGGAAGCACACAATAGACTACATTGTATTGATATTAATTGATTATAATGAATAAAGAGACCTTTATTTATAGAGAGACAAGTAACCTAATAGACTAAGGAAAGGTAAACTTAGTAAACTACTAATACCTAAGGAAGTAAATAACAAGTAAATAACCCTAACATAATATTCTTAACAATAATAATAACAATAATAATATATATAAGTGTTGGATAGAAGAGGTAAAATGCATATGTGTTTTTCTATGTTTTTCAGGCAGCCCTTTCAAGCACGCGAAACAGCAGGTTGTTGCTGTCGACCGTGCAAACTATAAATATAGCTACAGCGTGATCGAGGGTGATCCTTTGGGCCAAAAGCTCGAGAAGATCTCTGCAGATTTCAAAATAGCGGCAAACCCTAGTGGAGGATCCATATTGACTTTAATCGGTATTTTCGAGGCCAAAGACGACTATTCGATTAACAATGAGGAGGTTCAAGCTGCCAAAGAAAGCGCCCTAAGGCTTTTCAGTGCTGTTGATGAGTACCTCATTGAAAACCCTGATGCCTACATATAAAGCTAATTGTGTTGTGTGTCCCCATAATATATAATAAGTTGTCGATTTCATGTTGTTTTCTGTCAAGCCATAAATAATACTTAATTTCGGCTTGCTAATAAAGATGTTTGCGGTTGTGATGTTATCAAATCCTAAAGATATGATGTTGTAACTTTCAATATTGCAAAGTGAATGTTATATTACTTTGCACACATATAAATAAACAGATTTATTTGGAAATTACAATATTACTAGCCTATAACATGTATCATGCATGAGATTCTTCCTTATATTTATGTATGAGTACTGATGTGTTGATACATAAGGTCTCAGCGGGGTCCCCTACAAGTCCCGGGCAGATTCCGGGCAAGTACCGATCAAGTCCCAGGCGAGTCCTGGGCAGGTCCAAGCGAGTCCCGTTCAATTCTGGTCGGGTTTCGGGCAGGTCCTAGCGAGGTCCAGAGCGGGTCCTTAGAGAGTCTTAGGCGGGTCCCGGGCATTTCCTGCCGAGGTCCTGGGCGGGTCTTGGCAGGGTCCTATTAGGAAATTAATCCTATTTCCCAAGACCCGTTAGATGCGAAAAATAAGAACAACGTGGAATAACAATGATTAGGCAATCAACACATGACACCAAGATTTAAGTGGTTCAGCTTAACAAGCCTACATCCACTGGCGGAGACGACTCAGAGAAAATCCACTATCAAAATATGGAGTACAAAATAGTAGAGAGAAAATCACTCAGATCCCAAAGCCCCAATACACCCAAATCTCACTATCACACAAGAGAGATTATTCCCAAAATAGAATACAAAAGACAGATATACAAACTCTTCTTTTACTGGAACAAATGGCGGCTGATCTCCATTTTCTTCTCTCACTCTGCAACACCTTTTTCTTCTAATCACTTGTTTTTGGCTACTCCAAAAAACCACCAAGAAGAAAACACCATGGCAGCCCTTGTACCTCCTTCTCTCAAATTCCCTCTTTTCTCCTCCCTTTGGTGCTCACATATATTCATGTTTGGCACACACTAGAACCAAGCTAAAGCATGCATTTTATAAGGCTCAAAGTCGGTCAAAGGAAATCCAAAAGCAAGGTGGACTAAAACCTTCTCCAAGTCAATCTCAAACTCCTACACCTAGGTGGACTTGGAGAAAGAGTCGGTGAAACAATACTCCTACTACAGAGCCAGCTAGGAGAAGCTACCTCACGGGCCCACTAACAAATGAATGGGTTCATGTCACCCTCACCAATCTCCACCTTGACTTGAATCCCATCAAGTCTAACAAAACGTGTCTCCTCTGGATGTCTCCGCCTCAACCCCTATGGGCAATCATACTCTACGAGTGTCACTCAAGTCCAAGCGCCTCATGAATTTGAGCATAGGACCTAATTTAGACATTACACCATGCCTCCCTATCAGCCCCGTCGACCATACAGCTTTCTCTAATCAATCTTTCTTCTTATAGACCCATCTGCACCCTTTAGCATTCTTTCCCTTGGGTAATTCTGCCGATTCCCAAGCTTTACCTTTCCGTAGTAACTCCACCTCTTTTAGCGTACCATCCTGAACAGACGATGGATCTCCATTACTAGCTGTTAGAGCAAAAGAAACTATGTCCTCAAAGCCATACCTCTCCGATGCCTTTTGATCACGTTTCTCTTTGCCTCTTGCTAAAGAATAAGATTCTTTCCGGGGCTGTAAGTCTCTTGAAGATTTTTCGTCATCATATTCATCCGTGAGTGAACATTGTTCATCAAGCTCCACCTCCATGAATTGTTTCTCTTTCTGCACTATACTTTCAGAAAGCTCATCTAAGTTAACAAACACAGACTTCTTCGGTTCATGTTCTGTAACTTCAGGTTCTGCACTTGACCCATCCTTATACGTAGCACACTTATTAAAAGTCACATTCTGTCTTCTAATGATCTTCCGATTTTGATCATCCTAAAATTGATAACCGAAGGCCTCATCTCCATATCCAATGAAGAAACACTTACTAGATTTACCATCTAGTTTACTTATAGCATCAGACTCAACATGGACATACGAAGCGCAACCAAAAACTTTCAGATGTGAAAGATTTACCTCTTTTCCACTCTACACTTCTTTTGGTAGTCTATGGCTCAGGGGAACAGAAGACCCCCTATTTATCAGGTATGCCGTAGTGCTCACTGCATCAGCCCAGAAAGTCTTTGGTAACCCAGCATACAACCTCATACTCCTAGCATGCTCATTGAGAGTTCTGTTCATACACTTAGCCACGCCATTCTGCTGCTGCATTCTCGGGATGATTTTCTCAATTATGATCCCATTCACTGTACAAAACTGCTTGAACTCCCCATCTGTGTATTCTCCTCCATTGTCTGATCTCAAACACTTAAGCTTCAAGCCCGTTTCAGTCTCAACCATGGCCTTCCATTTCTTAAAAGTCTCAAATAAATCAGATTTACTTTTCAAGAAATAAACCCATACCTTCCTGGTTGAGTCATCAATAAACGTGATATAATACCGTGAGCCTTCAAAAGACGCCACTGGTGCGGGACCCCACAAATCCGTGTGTACCAGCTCCAGCTTTCCAAGCTTAGGTGCTTTGCCAACTTCCGTGAAACTCACATTCTTCTGCTTCCCGAGGATGCAACCTTCACACAAATCGGACTCAACTGACTTCAACTCCGATAGTTTTTCCTTTGACATAAGTACCTTCATCTCTTTCTCGCTCATGTGCCTAAGCCTTAGGTGCCATAATTTTGAGTCAACACCCGTATCTGCAACAACAACTATATCCTTACTGTCCGTAGTCGTATAGAGAGTACCCGTCTTATGACCACGAGCTAAGTACTCGTCTTATGACCACGAGCTAAAATCCTAGCTCCCTTGCTGACCTTCCATTTTCCACCATAGAAATGAATTGAATGCCCTTCCTCATCAAGCTATCCTACTGAAATCAAGTTCTTCTTCAGCTTCGGAACATTCCTGACCTTCTATAACTTCCATACCGAGTCATTGTGAGCTCTAATGCGAACATCACCCATGCCTACAATATCCAGTGCCGATCCATTAGGCAAATACACCTTCCTGAAATCTCCACCAACATAGTTCTCGAGAATTTCACGAATCGCTGTCGTATGAAAAGATACTCCTAAGGTTAAGACCCAAGAATCAAGGGGACTGTCAACAGAGAGAAGTAGGGCATCATATACTTCTTCTGTCACTATGTTTGCATAATCATTCTTAGTCTCCTTCTGCAGTTCCCTGCAATTCTTCTTGTAATGGCTAGTCTTGCCACAGTTCCAACACTCAGGTTGTTGTCCGAATCTAGATTTGCTTCTCCCTTTTTCTGGAATTTGATTTGCTTTAACCAGAGTTTTTGTCTTGTCCTCTGCCCCGAATCTTGAGGTTTAAAGCAGCACCAGAATAAGAGGCTCCACCCGCATCTCTTCTGTGAACCTCTTCACTGAGAATCAAATCTCTGACATCTTCATAGCTCACTTTACTCTTCCCTATAGAGTTACTCACAACCATCCTCACAGCTTCCCAGCAATTTGGCAAAGATGCCAAGACGATCAATACGCGAACCTCATCATCAAAATCAATTTCCACCTAGGACAATTGATTTGTGATGGTGTTGAACTCATTGAGATGATGTGACACTGAAGCCCCTTCCGCCATCTTTAGGTTGAACAATTTCTTCATCAAATGCACCTTGTTGTTAGCCGACGGTTTTTCATAAATACTTGATAAAGCCGTCATTAGACCTGTTGTGGTCTTCTCCTTTATAACGTTGTGTGCAACTGATTTTGACAATGATAACCTGATAACTGTCAGGGCTTTACGATCAAGAAGAGCCCACTCGCTATCATACATGTCGTCGGGTTGTTCTCCTAAAAGAGGTTGATAGAGGTCCTTTCCATAAAGAATATCTTCAATCTGCACTTTCTAGTACCCAAAATTTGTGCTGTTGAATTTTTCAATTCCTATCTTTCCTTCTTCTACTGCCATCGCTCTCACTTGAACCAAAAGCTCTGATACTAGTTGTTAAGAAATTAATCCTATTTCCCAAGACCCGTTAGATGCAAAAAATAAGAACAACGTGGAATAACAAAGATTAGGCAATCAACACACGACACCAAGATTTAAGTGGTTCAGCTTAACAAGCCTACATCCACCGGTGGAGACGACTCAGAGAAAATCCACTATCAAAATATAGAGTACAAAATAGTAGTGAGAAAATAACTCAGATCCCAAAGCCCCAATACACCCAAATCTCACTATCACACAAGGGAGATTATTCCAAAATAGAATATAAAAGACAGATATACAAACTCTTCTTTTGCTGAAACAAATGGCGGCTGATCTCCATTTTCTTCTCTTACTCTACAACACCTTTTTCTTCTAATCACTTGTTTTTGGCTCCTCAAAAAACCACCAAGAAGAAAACACCGTGGCAGCTGATAAGTGCCAAATATTCCATATTTGGACCCCATTATTTATATTAGTTAATCATTTAGTTGTGTGTTATTTAATATTTTATGTTAGTTTTGTGTTTTCAGTGTTTTGTAGGTTATTAAAGAAAAACTACAACTTTAAAGGGAAAAATACAAAGTTTGGAAGAAAGCATACTTTGAGAAGACCTAGATGATGTGGTTAAGTTAACCAAATCCAAGAAAATGTTAAATCGGATTAAAGATCAGATTGGATTAAAAATCATATTGGATAAGATTTCGGATTGGATTCAAATTCAGATTCTACACATGTCTCAGTATTTTGACCATAACTTTCCACTCAAACATCATATTTGAGTGATTCTAGCGGAATTGGAAAACTAACTCAAAATACTACAATTTGTTGTGAAATAGGATTTTCCTAATTCAGACGGTTACTATGCCAAAATCACCCCGCAATTAAAGGACACAAATCTGGACGAATCTTATTCCGATTTCAGACTTCTATTTTGACTGGGAGACAGACCTCCGAATTATCTAAGTTTAATAGGGCTTCTAGGACTTCCCTATGCCTATAAATAGACTTCTTTGCATTCAAGAAAAAAGATAGAGAATTCCAGAGAGCAAAATTCTACAGTTTTTCTCTTTTTAGTTTAAGTTTTCTTTAGATTTAGGTTTTATTTTTACGTGGAGCTAAATTCCCAACTGAGGTTTGGGATAAAACCTTACCGATGAAGAACATCAATACTTTCATGTAAGTCTTTATTTATGTGATTTTATTGGGTTTAATATTTCAATTGTTTTACTTCTTTTCAATATGTGGAGTGATTCTTGGATATCTTTTGTGATTCAAGGATACACTTGATGATTTAAGATAATTTCAGATAATTGATTACTTGATTTTATTTGCCTAAATAATTGGATATCCCTTATAATTTGTTCTACGGATACATTTAGTGTTTCAATTAAGATTGGATATCTTTTGTGATTTACGGATACATCTGATGATTTAATTGATATTGGATTCCTTTTGTGATTTGTGCAATGAATGGATACATGGGATGGTTTTGATTAACTATTGAAGCATAGTAAAACATATCTAAGATTTTAATTGTGAGAACTTCAGATTAATATTGATAAACATGGAAGTATGTTGTTATGATTCAATGAGTGTGAATTCCCAAATCTTAGTATTTTATCTCTTAGTTTAGTTTATTTAGTTTATGTTTGTCTTTTAATTTTTAAAACCAAAATTCAAAACCCTTTTTGGAACTAGGTTAGGATTTAATTAGTTTAGATTTAAATTGCTCTTTCAAAAATACAATTCTCCGTGGGTTCGACCTTGCACTTACAATCCATTAACTACAATTGATTTGTACACTTGCGAGTAAAATAAATTTGTACAACAAGTTTTTGGCGCCGTTGCCGGGGAATTATTTATTTTTTGAAAAAAATTTATTTCTAAATTAGTTATATTCTTCTACTAGTTATAATTAGGATTTTATTTTTCTGGAATTTGTTTTGTTTTATTCGTGTTACTAATAAAAAAAAAAAAAAACGATTTTTCTTGTTGTTTTGTTTTTTTTGTTTTTGCTTGTTTTACAGTTCTGCCACAGCACCTTCCACACGCCCCTGTTAGTGCGATCGATCGCAGTCACAGCAAAGGCAGCAGTTCCGTAGATCTTTGCCAAAAATTTATTTTTGGCCCTTTTTGTGAGTTTTTAAATTTTAGTTTTCATTTTTTTTAATGTGTTAGTTGTTTTTTTAGTTTATTTTATTTTTTAAAAAAACTTTTAAATGGTTAATGTTTTATGTGGGATATCTGCATGCTAAAAAGTGAGGGGGAAGCATGAATTTTCATTTTAATGATTTTAATGCTTCTCCTAGTTATAGGACACTAGCTCCTACCAACTACCATCAAAATTTTTACCCACATAAACCATGTTCATATTGTTTCAATTCTTATCATGAGGAAAATAATTGTCCAAATCTACGAGCTGAGCTCAACGACTTATGGTACAAATTTGACCAAATCAGAGCAGCTAGATCTAACTTTCATATGAATAAATGAACACCAGTTTTTCCAGTCTGGGTTTGATTCAAATTTCAATTTTTATAACCAGGACTGGAGCAACCAATCTGATTTCTCAGGATCAGCTCAGGCTACAGGAAATTACACTCACCAATTTGATGAAGTGTACCACTCAGGCTATCTGCAGTTCAATCACCAAGCTCAACTCCCTGCTTATCAGTCCATCACTCAAGTGCCACAGCCTCTTCCACAAGAGTTATCATTGGAAGACACATTCAAAGCATGCATCCAAAATATGCATCAAGTTGTACAAGAGCTCAAGACTTTCAACTTACAAACAATTCATGCACCTGTGGATCAATCCATTACTCAAATGCCATAGCCTGCACCACAGTCATCACTGAAAGACATGATGAAAGCATTCATGCAATCAATTGATAAGAACGTGCAAGAGATGAAGCAAGCTATGAACAGACTCAATCAAGAGCTCAAAGATGCCAATACTCACGCTACCACAGGGATGGAAGAATGGATTGGCGAGAGTGAGAATGAACATCCATCTGAACATCAACTTGACCCAATGACTCAATATTGGGACAATGAGAGCATAAAGGATAACAATAAGGAAGAAGAGCTTCAAAGTCAGTTGATGGCTAAAGGACACTACATGATTGATGAGGATGAGTCCGGAAATTCTTATCATGAGCATGTCCAAGCCACCACCAACTTTGAAAGAGAGGAAAATGCTACATTAAATTATCTTCCTAAAGATGATATATGGCAACTTTGTCCAACTGCTCACATTGATGACTTAGATAGCAAAAAATACCAACTCAGGGCAGCTAAGTCTATCTATGCCAGATTTATGAAGAAACGTGAACCATCTCTGTTTTGTGAATATTGTTATAATCCCACTCACCACAAAAGCGAATGCCCATTCTTTTTACACTACGTAAGCATGATGGAGGATGATGCTAGCATATCTCATCATGAATTTGTCAAATCTTATTATGCTTCTCTAGCAATAGTGCAACATTTTCCAACTACCCATGTTAATGACATAGGCGAGAGATTAGCCTAGTTCAAAGAAGCTTGAGTTGACCATCTAACATTGCCTAGCAATCATCCACTATATAAGGCATGTTCATATTGTTATAATCCTTATCACAAGAGAGAAGAGTGTCCATTCATTCTAAACTACATGATTGATGAGGAGGAAATTGTGAATAACATTGAGGAGGAAGAAAAAGAAGAAGTTGAGCACACAGAGCAAGTTGAGCACTCTGAGCAAGTCGAGCACCCTGAGCAAGTTGAGTACCATGAGAATAGTGAGCTCCCAATGGATCCTAATCTACCTAGTGACATCGAAGTGAGTACTGAAGCTCCTGCCTACATCACTGTCCCTCTTGAGACACATCAAGAGCCCAAAGCTTCATCGCCTGAATGTCTCAAAGAGCCATCTTATGTCAAGATACTCAAGGACTTGTGCACACAAGCACACAAATCTAGGAACAACTTTCCTACGAAGATCCTTCAAAGTAAGAAATTTTACAAAAGATGGCAAAATATCCTTCCAAAGGGGTATGAAGTTTTGAAGAAGAAATGGTGGAAATGATTGGTTGGACATCCGCATGATAGGGGAAGCGCTGTAAAGTTTTCTCCTCCAGTTTATTTTTTGCACTTCACTCCACAAATTCTTTCTTTCCTTTTTCATTACATGTTATTTTTATTTGTTTTTGTTTCTAACAGCAATTAATCTTTTGATTTTTGTTTCTATAAAAAAAAAAAAAATAAATAAATAATTTACTGTTAGTTTTTGTTGACAGGTGTTTTGGTGTTTGAGTTTAGAGGATGCCTTGCCCCTTTTTCACACCTTGAGATTTCCCTATTTCCAGTAATGTATTTCTATACTACACATTGAGGGCAGTGTCTAATTCAAGTTTGGGGGTATGGAAAAACACTTTGTCTATTTATTTTTGTTCTTGTTTGTTTATTTTTATTTGTCATTTTGTGTTTAAAAAAAATTGAAAAAAAAAAATTTGTGCTATGTTGTTGTTAAGTTTGAGTTAAACTGTAACTGTGATTTGCATTTCATTAGCTTGCTTAAAGGATTGAACACATCATTATGTCATTAGGAGTTTGAATCCTTTGACTTATTTTTGGGTAAAAGAGATTTCACTTGTTTTGAGATAAATTTTTATGAGTACATTAGCATGTTTTCTGTGAGGTATGATGTTTGAGCTTAAGCTTGTTCTCTTTGAGATTTGTTGGATGACCTATTGATGAATAACCATTGGCTTCCAAGATATAAAAAATCAAAAAAAAAAAGAAGGAAAAAGAAAAGAAAGATCATGTTGAGTTTTCCGCTGAGTAACCAGACCTTTTGCCTCATTAAGCATTAAGTGTTCGCGTCAAAAGGTGTGAAATTCAGGGTTGATTTATGATATGGCTAGTATGGCTTCGTAGCCTTTTTGACTTAAGTTAATAAGCCCTTAGAGATATTCTACATCTAGTGCCCTAAAGCCACCTAGCTTGGGAGTCATTGGCCTAACACTTGTTACATTAGTCAATTAAAAAGCTTAAGGGAGTTAGACATTGCAGAGCTTGTAAAAAAAAAAAAAAAAAATGCATATCTTGCCTTGGTTGTTTCATTTGATGGAGATTTTTACAAATTTTATGGAACTTGTCTTGAGTTTAAGCTAAAAGCTTCATGATTATATGTTAATTACACTTTACACTTTTCAGTACATATGAGGTCTTAATTGTCAATTATGAGTAATTTGATTTTGGATTTCCTTTTAACTGTGATGATGGTGTTTGTCTTTTTAAGTTTGCTCATAAATAAGAACTATGGTTTATGTGAAACTTCTTTATTGTTAACAACATAGTGCACAATGTTTGTGGGTATCATTCTTGCTAAGCCTTCACGAGACTTCACTCGTCCACTAGGGATGCCTAAGGGTTTAAAAGGCTTGTTGCATATACTAAATGCAATCGTCTCTCCCACGAAAGAGGATTTATGTTTCTTGCTCTCATTTTATTTTTCGTTTTGTTTTGCTAAGGGACTAGCAAATTGTAAGTTTGGGGGTATTTGATAAGTGCCAAATATTCATATTTGGACCCCTTTATTTACATTAGTTAATCCTTTAGTTGTGTGGTATTTAATATTTTGTGTTAGTTTTGTGTTTTTAGTGTTTTGTAGGTCATTAAAGAAAAACTGCAGCTTTAAAAGAAAAAATGCAAAGTTTGGAAGATAGCATACTTTGAGAAGACCTAGATGATGTGGTTAAGTTAACCAAATCTAAGAAAATGTTAAATCAGATTAAAGATCAGATTGGATTAAAGATCAGATTGGATAAAATTTCAGATTGGATTCAAATTCAGATTCTACACATGTCTCAGTATTTTGACCATAACTTTCCGGTCAAATATCAGATTGGAGTGATTGTAGTGGCATTGGAAAGCTAACTCAAAATAATACAATTTGTTGTGAAATAGGATTTTCCTAATTCAGACGGTTACTATGCCAAAATCGCCCCGCAATTAAAGGACGCAAATTTGGACGAATCCTATTCCGATTTCAGACTTCTATTTTGACTGGGAGACAGACCTCCGAATTATCTAGGTTTAATAGGGCTTGTAGGACTTCCCTAGGCCTATAAATAGACTTCTTTGCATTGAAGAAAAGAGATAGAGAATTTCAAAGAGCAAAATTGTACAGTTTTTCTCTCTTTGGTTTAAGTTTTCTTTAGATTTATGTTTTATTTTTATGTGGAGCTAAATTCCCAACTGAGGTTGGGGATGAAACCTTACCGATGAAGAACATCAATACTTTCATGTAAGTTTTTATTTATCTGATTTTATTGAGTTTAATATTTCAATTGTTTTACTTCTTTTCAATATGTGGAGTGATTCTTGGATATCTTTTGTGATTCAAGTATACACTTGATGATTTAAGATAATTTCACATAATTGATTGCTTGATTTTATTTGCTTAAATAATTGGATATCCTTTGTAATTTGTTCTACGGATACATTTAGTGTTTCAATTAAGATTGGATATCTTTTGTGATTTACGGATATATCTGATGATTTAATTGATATTGGATTCCTTTTGTGATTTATGCAATGAATGGATACATGGGATGATTTTGATTAACTGTTGAAGCATAGTAAAATATATCTAAAATTTTAATTGTGAGAACTTCAGATTAATATTGATAAAAACATGGAAGTATGTTGTTATGATTCGATTTTATCTCTTAGTTTAGTTTATTTAGTTTATGTTTGTCTTTTAATTTTTAAAACCAAAATTCAAAACCCTTTTTGGAACTAGGTTAGGATTTAATTAATTTAGATTTAAATTGCTCTTTCAAAAATACAATTCTCTGTGGGTTCAACCTCGCACTTGCAATCTATTAACTACAATTGATTCGTATACTTGCGAGTTAAATAAATTTGCACAACAGCAGCCCTTGTACCTCCTTCTATCAAATTCTCTCTTTTCTCCTCCCTTTGGTGCTCACATACATTCACGTTTGGCACACACTAGAACCAAGCTGAAGCATGCCTTTTATAAGGCTCAAAGTCGGTCAAAGGAAATCCAAAAGCAAGGTGGACTAAAACCTTCTCCCAGTCAATCTCAAACTCCTACACCTAGGAGGACTTGGAGAATGAGTCGGTAAAACAATACTCCTACAATAAAGCCAACTAGGAGAAGCCACCTCATGGGCCCACTACCAAATGGATGGGTTCATGTCACCCTCAATAGGTCCGTCGATTTGAGAATGAGATGCTTAAAGTCGGATAATGGTATGCGGTTTTGAAAACCGTAAACCATTTTATAAAATTAAAGAAGAAGTTTCGGTCAAAAGGAAAATATTTTCGATTAACCACTATTTTACGTCACAGTAAACACCATAAAATGCGGAAATTATTTTCTGAAAACCATTTTACGAGCCTAAATTCTTTTGTCCTCCAATCTTTTGACTTAGATTAACTCTCAATATTCTATTTTGTATTGGAATTTGAGTTACATGGAATATGGCTGGTTTGCTTTTAATTAATTTATGACTGCGTCTTGTGAAATACCTGTTCCCGTAAGCAGGATGACAACCTGGTCAAATTTTCCAGAAGTTAGACTTGATCTTCGAAGCAACTTCAAGTATCTATTTTAAAACAAGTTAGTTTAATTTGTGATAATATGCATGCGTGATTTGTAATTAAGGCTGCTTGCTCCAATTGTTTCACGTATATTAGTTGTAATCTTATGGAAAACTAGCTTATAACCCTAGCAAATACGCAAGCTTTTTATTAAATTCAAACAATTACTTCAAAAAAAAAAAAGGAAGCCTAATTAGTGACATTTGGGACAGTGATGTTATTTAACAACGTCATTAAAATGCGAGTTTTACTATTCAAACGTCACTTCAAAAAAAAGAGCACAAATAGTGACGTTTAAATAATATTACTATTCACGTGTCGCTTATAGTTCAAACTTCGCTAAGTAATTTTTGAAAATATTGGCACTCAAAATTTGTGTTTATAACAACCACATGCACCCAACAACTTCAAAATTTCTTACTCTTTTACCCATACACATAAAAATATATATTTAAAAAAAAAAAAAAATTAGAGGGGTTGCAGCCACCCCTGGGAGAGGTGTGGCTCGCTCCGGGGGAGGCCGCGTGCCACCCCCATGGGCCAGGGATGGCGGCAAGCCACCCCCAACTACCTCTAGGGTGGCTTGGGGGCCACCCCTAAGGGAGTAATTCTCCCAGTGTCCAACTCACTTTTAGGTTTTTTCTTTTGTTTTTTAATAGGGCTAATGCGGCGTGTCTAAGTCCACGCCACATTAGCCCTAGTTAGACACTGGTAGGACAACTAGAATTACTCGGTAGGACAGTAGGGGTGGCCTTTCGAACCACCTCCCCACCCCTCTATTTTTTTTTAAATAATAATAATTTGAACTTGTTTTTTTTTAAGAAAAAAAAAAGTTATTTTGATTTTTTTTGTTTTATTTATATATATTTTTCTTTTTTTTGGTATTATAAATATTTTTTGTGTAAAAATTATTATTATTATTATTATTATTATTATTATTTTGGGTAAAGTCTACATTTCCCTCTTAAACTACCATTCAATTGACCATGTCCCCTCAAACTACCAAAATTTGTCAAGTTCCCCCAATGACAAAACTACCCTTAGTAAAAAAAAAAAACTAAAATTTCTAGAAAAAAATACCTAAAAATTAAATAAATAAATAAATCCAAGGGATGGCCAAATTTTAAATTTAAAAAAAAAAAATTCTTTTATAACAAAAAAATTTAAAAAATTCGATTTTTCTTTATAAAAATTGAAATTTTCATTTTTCTTTTTTTAAAAAAAAAAATTATATTATAACTTTTTTAAATAAAAAGTTTTCGTTTTAAAAAAAAAAATTCATTTTAAAAAAATTATTCATTTGAAAAAATAAAAATTTTCATTTTTAAAATCATTTTAATTAAATTTTCGTTTGTTTTTTTTTAAAAAAAAATTTATTTACTTTTTTTTCTTCGAATTTATAGGTGTATTTTTATCTTATTAATAAATATATAGGGATATTTTTATCTTTTTGCTAGCTTTGGGGGGACATTCACAATGTTTTGGTAGTTTGGAGTGGACATTATCACAATTAAAAGTTTGGGGGAGAACATTGTCAATTGGGTGGTAGTTTGAAGGGGGAATGTAGACTTTACCTTTTTTTTTTTTTGGTTTGTTTGTTCTAATTGAATGAGCGAAAAGGATTACATGGGAAGTAATTTTATTATCTTATTATTTATATAAGATAGGGTTAAGTGCACTTTACCTACCTGAAGTTTCAGGAGTTTTTCAATTGAAACCCTAATGTTTAAAAATTAGCAATGTACCCCCTAATGTTTCAAAAATTTTCAATTCAAACCCTCCGTTACTAATTTCTGTCTAATTTGACGAAAATCATTCCACGTGCGTCTCACGTGGGATTTTGATGCCCTCTATTCCAATTTTGCCCTCATTAAAACCTATGAAATTACGTAATTACCTTCAATTTTATAGGTTTGAATAAGTGTAATTACGTAGAGGGCAAAATTGGAATAGAAGGCATCAAAATCCCACGTGAGACGCACGTTGGATGATTTCCGTCCAATTAAACGGAAATTTGTAATGGATGGTTTAAATTGAAAAACACTTAAAATTTCATGGGGGTAAAGTGAATTTTCTCCTATAAGATATTTATCGTGTTGTACTTCTTGATACTATCATGCTTCGTTTCTATATGTTCAAATTGCACAGGAAAATAAATTGTGGGGCATGCATGGATTGGTTGTAGGCTTGGGAATTATGGAGAGAAAATAGAACTTTGGAGCTAATGGATTTGACTCTGGTTGAATCCTATTATGCTCTCTAGATTTTGAGATGCATTCACGTGGGTCTCTTATGCGTACAAGAGTTTGTAGCGGGTAGGCCAACCATGTATGATGTTATCTCTATGCTTATTAATGAAACTATGTCACTTCCTACTCCAAAACAAATAGCATTTTCTACTCAAATAAATTTGATAGAGACAAATTTACCTAGTTGTTCAACAAGTATAACCATTTCAGAGATGGATCCCCAGTAAAGATGGAGAACTCAACATAGAGATAAATTGGGTCCTTTAGTTTTATTTTTATGTTATTAATTTTATTTGTCATTCAATAATGGGCTCGACCCAAAATTTTAAGTTATTTGTAAATAATGGACTTGACCCAGAGTCAGTCACATTAGGGTTATGGTTGGAGTTTAGTCCCCTAGACTATTTAAGCATAATGTTTTATTGTAATAGACAGATTATGATGAATGAAAAATTAGCTGCGCACTTCCTTTGAGATGTGATTTCCCTTTTTTTTTAGGTGGTGAGACTTTGCCAAGACCAGTGAAACTCTGGTTCAATTCCATTCTCTTCATTATTACAATGAGACTCTGAATTAACGTAACTTGTGATTTATCTTTTGTTTTCTTCACTTACTATTTTTTTTTTCTTTCTGCGTGATAAATATAAGGTAAAAGAAATGTTTTTTGGTGTTCTGATAGTGTTTTTAATGTGCTATGATATTATATTGTTTTTGTGATTCGCCCACAAAAACAGAAGGGCGGAAATGATCGTACAAAGACTTTGATTAAAACTTGATAAAGTGGGATTGAATTGTACTATAATCAGCACACCTCTAAGCTCTAGGAAAATTGCTTTTGTATTTGATATTTCTGAATTCATGTGGACGAGTCTGTACAACCCGATTCCTTGCAATTCGATATCGCCGGTGGCGGAGCCACTTTAGGCTTTGTGGGTGTCCCCAAAGCTTCTTTTTTTTAAAAAAAAAAAAAAAAAATTCTAGAGGCTCATTGAAAGTGAATTAATATCCATAGTGTTCATTAAACAACTTTCACCTGAAGCCCAACTCGTCTATTTTACCAATTTGGTAATATGCTTGCAAAATGATGTGATCATTCAACGGATAATTAGAAGTGAATGATCACATCATAATTTTGAAGATCACCCACAGGTACAACAAATTTTTTTTTTAAAAAAATTGTTAAAACACGACTTCGCAACAAAATGGAAGATGATTTTCTAATATATCAATTTGAGCACATATTTATGAACTTTTATAGATATTTTTCTGCGATGCATATATTGTGTGAATTACCAAATTTTTAGGGTGGAGAAAATTTTTATGACGTCAAAAAAATTTTAGCGGCACCCTCAATATGAATTGTCTGGCTCCGCCATTGGATATTGCTGCCCTAAAAAATAAAGTTAGCCGAGATGCCTGCCTAATAAGGCCAGCGCCCTGCTTCCATAGAATCGATTGGAATGGTGTTACGATATTTGTGTCTCATATAGATTAAGTCTAATCTTAATAATATGTATATAAGTTATTGGATACCCGCCTTTTACAAGCCGGTTTTTAAGAATAAATTCTAATTGCAAAAAATCCGGATCCATATTTTTAAGCGGGTCAATAGATATGACCACTTCACTAGATAATGCTAAAAATTATATTTTTATTCTACCACTATCTCACCCCGTTAACCATTGCGTGAGATAATTAATAGCCAGTAGCAATATTACTCCTTCCATATATATAGCGGGTCAATTGACATGACCGGCCACTTCACTAGATAATGATTTTGTTACAAAATAAATGCCAATAGCTTTGTAATTGTAATCAATTGATGTTGATTACATTAAACTAGAAAGGCTTGGCCCCCTCTTCCCCTGAGATTTTGCTTAGGCGATGAAGGAGTAAATCAAAATCATCTTGGCTTCGGGTGAGACTGAGACGCAAATAACGATCTAGTTCAGCACCAAACATGCCACCTTCCCGGTCAGCTATACTGGCTGCTTCCAGGACCGAATAGCAATCTCTATCCTCTTCCCTCTCACACTTCAACCATGCATAAGCCGTCATGATCAATTTACTATTGTTAAAATTATAGAAATTCTGCAATTCAAGTCCATAAATCTTTTCTCATTTTTCAATTAACCCTGTTTATTAAATTCACACGTGTTTAAAATGTATTATTTAAAAATGCAGTTAAACATTTAATAAAATTAGGGTTTGGCCTTTAAAATCGTGGGTTTTTTTTTTTTTTTTTTAAAAAAAAAATCCTTTGCCTCCGGTTTAGAAATGCCCCCAATTTTTTACGAACGCAATCCCAAACTAAATACTTTTCATTAGGGGCGGACAGATTAACCGTTTACCGCGTATCGACTGTGACTGATCTTACATTAACCGCCTACCGCCAGAAGTCAGTCGGTAATCGGTTAAGGATTTTTATACTGAAGTTGGCTGGTTCGGTTAATCGGTATAATTATTTTTATATCAGTATAAAAATAATCGGTATTGTAAGTCACGCTGAATTGGACAGATGCAGGGGAGGGTAATTATTTTTATAAAAATCACTGATGCAGCCCACTAAGTCACGCTGCATCAAGATGAGGAACAAGTTCATATGCACTTACATACATAATTGAATCATTTATTAAATTACCAGTTATCCCAAAAGTTTAAGCTGATATGAAGAGATAAATTTAATTACTTAACCATTACTTTAACATTTTCCCTCACGTGTGGGCTCAAACTTCCTTTTAATAGGTGACTCTCGACACGTGGAATATGTAATTTAAATGGGGGTCATTTGACAGAGTCAAGGTTCGAATTCAGGACATTTGGCTCTGATACCATATTAAATTACCAATTATCTCAAAAGCTTAAATTAATAAGAATAGATAAATTTAATCACTTAACCATTACTTTAACATCCTTAGTAACAGTTTATTATTAAGTGCTTATGAGGGTAGATAATGGGATTTCCGTAAAAACATGATCTATATATAATATTCAATAAAGTCCAAGATCTTAACTATCTCATAGGAAACCAATTCGATCTGTTAGTTTAATAGGATTAAGATTAGATGAGTAATGTTAAAAACTACATTTTTACCTTACAATTATTTCACAATGCTAATATAATAATATCAACCAATAAAACTCTATCACATTCTAACAATCTAGACAGCAAATTACTAAAAATTCAAATCTGTCATATGGGTCATTAAATTCTTACACAAATCTAGGCCGGCATGACCAGTGAGTTTAGAAATGGTAAAAATCATAACATCTTCTCAGGTGTCCGTCAGGATTGTTTGGCGAAGTTACAAACTCAATGAAATTTATAGAAGCATTACTGGTACTGTTCTCCCACAAGGATGCATCTCCTTCAAATGTGTAGTTCTTCGACTGGAAAAGCTCTGTTTGCATTTTATAAACCTGTGATATTTTGATTTCACCTTCACGATCGATCTCCATTATAAAGGAAAAATACTTTACTTATAAATATAGTAACCATATATGAATTTTTTTTTTTTTTTTTTTTGAGATTATTAAGAATATGTTACCATGAAATTCTTTAAATTTTGATTTTTTAATTTTTGTTTAATTCATTATAAAGAAATGTTATACGTCACACTTTTATTATATTTTGCTAATGTACGTGAAATTGTCATCCAGCCCTTATTAACAAAGTAAAATAAAAGTATAGTATATAACATTTTTTTTATTATGTCTTTACTAAAATAATAATGAGTAATGTTAAAAACCATATTTTTATCTGCATTGTTGGCGTGCTAATCTCAACCAACCCTTAAATCAATCATTGTTTATTTTAAAAAGAAAAAGACCAAGAGTTGATATTTTGTGAATAGTTGTGGAATAAAAA
This sequence comes from Corylus avellana, assembly GCF_901000735.1. Taxonomy (NCBI): domain Eukaryota; kingdom Viridiplantae; phylum Streptophyta; class Magnoliopsida; order Fagales; family Betulaceae; genus Corylus; species Corylus avellana. The sequence goes on from NC_081546.1 coordinate 18,089,590, forward strand.
TATAGTATATGTCATTAATCAATAATAAAACAGAAACAATTTCATTAAAATAGTACGGTTAGGAACACTACAGCTTTATAAGTAACTTTCCTTGCAAATTGATAAGTTAACGTGGTGCTTACCATGTCAACCACTAAATAAATAAATTTATCTGTCAAATTTTTTTGCCCAACTGACATCACGTGGCATTCATGTGAAATGCCGTATGAATTTGTCAAAGAATTGTAGTAAAAAAATTGAAAATAATAGTTAAAAAAAAATTGTAGTTTAAGGATGTTAGAACAAGTACGAACCGGGTAATAAGGAAATAAAGCTACGACCCTTGCAGGAGTAGAGGAATTATCGAAGGAGAGTGCATTCACTGCAGCATTAAGAAGTTGGGTTGAGCCGGCGCCGAAAACGATGTACCTTCCGGCGGTGATAGCATTTCCGACGACGGAATGTAAAGTGCGGATGTGGCTCTCGAGCTCTGGAGAGATGGAAGAGTGATCACTGTATGAATACCCCATTCGATGCCAACCCGCCACAACAAGTGCACTACTTGTTGCATGTTGCATCCAGAAAGGTTCCAAGAAATATGGATCTCCACTGCAATTAATCACAATATCTCAATAATAACCAATTATCCAATTGTGATAAGTGTGTATATATTATATGGATAAGATACAGTTTCTTTCATAATTAAGTGACGTCCTCAATTCTTTTTCTAAAATAAAATAAATAAAAGGTGAGGTCCTTAATTCGTGAAGCGGAGGTCTCTAGTTTGAATTACCCTCTCCTTTCTCTTGTGTGGACATGTCAAAAAAAAAAGTGAGGACATTATCAACTAAAAAAAAGGGGAAAAGTATACTGTGTCAATTGTCACGGACCCGGGTCGTCATGGTGGTTTTTTAAAAAAAAAATAAATTTATAGGGATATTTTTGTTTTATTGAAAAAAATTTAGGGTCATTTTTGTCTATTTATGGGACAAAAAGGGATACATTAATTGCAATTTATAGTAGTTTGGGGGATGTTGATTCAATTAAAAGTTTAGGGAGGACATTGCAAATTGAGTATTAATTTGAAGGGGGTATGTGTATTTTTTTAAAATAAAAAAGTAAAAAATAAAAAGACAGAGATTGTAATGATCCAGATGAGGTTCAATTTGAGGTATGCACGCTAAAATGGGCTAGCCTAGTATGAGATAGGTTTAAGGGTCTAACTTTCCACGTTCCATCATCTTTGGAGTTTTTGATGTATTGGTCAGATACCTAACATTCGCTATCAAAATAAGCACCACATCACGAGTTTAAATCTTGGAGTAGGGGTGGCAATTCGTATTCGCGTGTCGGGTTCGGGTCGTGTCAAAGCATTAGTAGAAGACCATATAGGTTAATCCTAACCTAATCCATTTAATTAAATGAGTCAAATCCCCGAACTTTAATTTTCTAATTTTGTATTGGGTTGTGTCAAGTTTGGGTCATATCACTACAAAAAACTAAGCTTTTGGTGACGTGGCAACTGTTCATGAGTTGTTGCCATGTCACCAAATTGTGACGTGTTGATTGTCGACTCGTCAATATAAATTATACTAACGTGTCATTTTCCACATGTCACCATTTGGTGACGTATGGAAAATGCCACGTTACCATAAGATGACGTCATCTTATGGTAACGTGTGCAACAAACACGTTACCATACTGTGACGTGTCAAGTTGACACATTACAATATGGTAACGTGTTATATTGACATGTTACCATATGGTAATGTGTCATATTGACACGTTACTATTATTGTAACGTGTCATATTGACACGTAACCATATTGTGACGTGTCAACTTAACACGTCACAATATGGTATCGTGTTCATATGACACGTTACTATTATTGTAACGTGTTAAATTAACAAGTTACCATTTGGTAACGTGTCAATTTAACACGTTACCAAAATTGTTAAAAATTTTAAAAAATTAAAAAATAAATTGTTTCAGAAATTTGATGATAAAAAAAATTGTTTCAGTGAGAAGTGTTTAGAGGTTGACATTCATTCTGTGGTTACTATTATCAAATTTAGTACGTGTATTAATAAGTCAAACTATAATAAGTTGTAAAAACTTGAGCCATATATATTAAGCATTAAATTGCAAGTATAATTTATTAAGCTTTATATTAAATATTAAGTATATTTAGCTTAATATTTAATATAAAGCTTAATAAATTATAATATAATCAAGCTTTGCCAAGGGAAAATTGCACTTGGGTGTTTTGAGAAGATTCCTTCAAATTTCAAAAACTTTGAGTTTCACTTCTCATGAACTTTTAATTTTACGCAATATACTTCATCTGTCAATTTGCAAATGTTAAAAGCGATAAAATGACCATTATACTCTTGACTTTTTTCATAAAATTTTACATTTACACTTATTTCAAATTAGTATTTTTTTTTTAAAAAAAAAAACTAAAGTTAGTATAAAAAAAAAATCAAAACTCACGGTTGGGTCACCATCGAAGAGTAATTTGATATTTTTAAGTGTTTCTGATAGGGTTTAACTAAAAAACTTGACGAAGTGGGCAAATTGCATTAGATAAAAAATTTGAGCGGTAAAATTGAGAGTTTTTAAAACTTGAAAATATCTTCTTAAAACGCGTTGTAGTTCAAAAGTCTTTGTAAAGTTTTTTCAAATAAAAATATAAAACAGGTTAAAAAACAAAACATAGAAATTTGAAACGTGTATGAGACGAAGTGGAACCTCGTCAAGCATGCAAATGTTTAATTAATGTCCTATTCGAAACGACCAAGACGTGGTCAAGATGACAAGCAAAGACCTGGACGATGAGAAGTGACTATGCTTTCATTAAGACAAGTTAAGTGGGCCCTAATCAATATTCTTTCTCACTCACTGATGGAGACGAGCCATTGTATCTACACACTTTTCTTCTATTTTTCTCATCTTCATAAGAAAATGATGGTGGTCCATATATTGTTTGCTTTGAAATTTCAACGAAATAGAAAACAATGGAAAAAATATTTTGAGGAATCTTGAGCCTCCTCAAGTTAGCATAATTCCAAGAACCTTAAACTTCCTCATCATTCTTTTAAAACAAATTAGCCACATTTTTATGGCATAGTAACGAAGATAATTAATAAACATTATATTTGTGAAAATTCACATTTACAATTCCAAGTCATAAACTGTAATTTAAAGGCTCGTTGCATTACCAACTAGTAATATTTACTTACTAAGTTGTAAACTTACACAGCTATTTTTTTTTTCACCTGCCGAACATATTAGAGTTGTGTTGCTTTATGGTTTAGCAGGACTTGTCTGAGTATAGAGTGAGAAAGTTTGTTAGGATGAAGAGGTCAAGCGAATAACTCGTATTATTAAGTCTGGATAATTATTCATTAATGTCCATAAAATATTGTTAGCAGCTTTAGGTATGTAGTTAATGATACATGTATAATATTCATCAATAGTTGTAGTTGTAGTAATCTCATATCATGTATTTTTGTTTTCCGCATATTTTCATTATGACGGGTGGTGACTTGTTTAATACGCAATACCACCAATCAATTACTAGCTAGTTAATTGGTCTAGGATATTGCCAATGACTTTTTAAAGATTGATCGAATTAATCAGTTTAATTTTGGAGGCGTTACGTAATTATTGTTAGAATATAATCAGAATATATTCTGATTATATTCAGATAATCACCATAATTGCTGATTTGATATATTTTCCCTGTATATACATTGATATTATTTTGTAATATTGTACATTAATTCCTTGATTGTAATTTCTATTCTGTCTGGCCTTATTCAACTATAAATAGGCCTCATTGTATACAGTTCTAAACACACAGAAATACAATATTTAGTTTATCCCTATATTCTCTAGTATTCTATAGTTTATTTCAACATGGTATCAGAGCCAAGTTTTGGCCTTGTCTAGAGAAGTAGGAAGTCAGTCCGTTCAAAGGCTTTTTTCAATCTTGTTTTGGTATAATTATTATACCAACAGGCTCAAAAAGGTCCGATCTATCCTGTGGAGTTATTAGATCAACGTTCTGAATTTCAACGCGCTCTCACGCGCCGCCTGAAGTCTCTGTGTCACTATTCACGCGCCTCACGCGCCGCCTCCGGCCACCACACGCCGCCCCAGTCAGCCGTTTTCAAAAAATTCTGCCAGAATCCAAATCGGAGGCTGCCGATCTATTGACCTGCCGAAAGAACGCGCCACCAGGAGACCCCACGCGCCGCCACAACCTTCTGTGGAATTTTGAACCACCGCCGCACACTGTTTCCGGCCACCACGCGCCGCCCCTGTCAGCCGTTTTCATAAACGAATCACAGATTCGTGATCGGAGGCTGCCGATCTGTCGAACCAGCTGAAGCACGCGCCACCCAGAGTCGCCACGCGCCGCCACCTTGTAAGTTGTCTTGTTGAGCTCATTTTTTTTTTTTTTACAATACAATCTGCCACACTAGATTATTCCTACTTTTTGAGCTCACACACCTACAGTACACCTAGCCACACTAGATCTCAGCCCTCTTGAACCAAGCCTATACTCCTTACTATACACTCAGCCACACCAGATCCTAATCCTTAAAAACAAGCTTATATCCCCTATCATACACTCGACCACACCAGATTAATTCTCGCACCAGGCTCACAGAACCTACCCTACACCCAACCACGCCGGATTATATCCCAAATAAAATAAATTTTTTTTTTAAAAAAAAAAAATGGCCATACCTCCTACCACTCTCCCAAACACCAAAGATATTACCCAACCTATCCCTACTATTCTCGATGGCTCCAATTACCCGGCTTGGTCTCAAAATATGAGTAGGTGGCTCAAAGGACATTGTCTTTGGGAGTATGTTTCTGGTGAAGAACCTAAGCCTCTTGCTGGAAAAGAGGAACCTGCTGCGGCTTTCTCAACCCGCCTCTGTACATGGAAAAGTATCAATTACAGGATTATTTCTTGGTTCTCCAACACTTGTGTGGTCTCCATCAGCATGACATTTGGCAATCTTGACAATGCCAAAGATGTCTGGGATATGTTAGCTCAGCGCTACAGCACTACTGATCTTGCTCAGCGGTTTCAGATTGTGACCAAGCTCCATCACATGCGCCAGGAACCAGGTCAGAGTATTACTGATTTTTATTCACAAATGACTTGTTTTTGGAATCAATTAGCACTATGTGAGCCAAAGTGGAGGGATAAGGTTGATGCCTCTGAGTACATCGCTTTTCACGATAGCATGCGCCTAGCCGAGTTTCTTGCGGCAATTCGAGATGAGTTTGAGCATACTCGAGCTTCTCTTCTTCACCGCTCACCACTGCCATCTTTGGAGAGTGCTCTTAGTGAACTTGTTTCAGAAGAGACTCGATTCTCTACTATGAAGTTACACACCTCTGAGATGGTCATGGCCACTGCATCCCGCAATGCGCGTGCTCCTAATTCTATTCTTGCGGGTCTTCCTCATCCAATCGGAACATCCAGTGCCACTATTGTCAGAAGTTTGGCCACAGATATAGTGAATGCAGGAAAAGACTTTCTCGTGGGAATCATCGAGCTCCTAGTCATAAGGCTGCTGCGGTCACTCATATTGATACATCAGATATGTCTTACACCGATATTGCACCCCAGCCCAGTACTCTTTCTCCTGCAGAAATCGAAGCTCTCATTCATCAGGTTTTATCTAAGTCCAATCTTAATACCGCCATGTCCACCACACCAGGTAATTCCTCTTGGTATATTGATTCTGCTTGTTGTAACCACATGACACCGAATTCTTCCATATTTTCTGCAAAATCTGTGTTACCTAGGCTTACCACCATTTACACTGCTAACGGTTCCCATCTTGCTGTTAGTCACATCGGGTCTGTTTCAACTCATCAACTATCTATGTCTGATACATACTTAGTGCCTAATCTCTTGTTAAATCTTTTATCTGTTGGTCAACTTTGTGAACTTGGCTTAGAATTGCACTTTTCTAACCGAGGTTGTGATGTGCAGGATCCACAGACGGGACAGCTAATTGGGACCGCCCGTAAGATTGGACGTCTGTTTGAGCTTTCATCACTCCATCTTCCTCCTGCTGTGTCAGCTGCCACTCCATCTCGGTCTCCCTCTACCACCCTCAATTTATGGCACTCTCATTTAGGACATGCATCTATTTCTCGTATTTGTTCTTTAGCTACAAGTGGTCAATTAGGGTTTGTTGAGTCTGAGTCATTTGATTGTGTTGCATGTCAACTTGGAAAACAAAGTGCTTTACCTTTTAATAATAGTACATCTGTTTCTTCTGCTCCTTTTGATTTGGTGCATTCTGATGTATGGGGCCCTGCGCCTATTCCCACCATGGGTGGATCTCGCTATTTTGTCATTTTTGTGGATGATTTTTCTCGATACACCTGGCTTTATCTTTTACAAAATCGGTCTGAACTTCCGAAAATTTACTCTGAATTTCAATGGATGATTCAAACCCAATTTTCTCACAACATAAAAATTGTTCATTCTGATAATGCTATGGAATATCGTGAATCTACCTTCCTTACTACCCTCAAACAAAATGGCACTCTTCCCCATCGCTCATGCCCAAATACTTCTCAACAAAATGGTCGTGCTGAACATAAACACAGGCACATCTTAGACACTGTTAGGGCTTTGCTCCTATCTGCTTCTATCCCTGAACACTTTTGGGTAGAAGCCGCTCTTACTGCTGTTTATACCATTAATAGGGTCCCATCTCCCACTACCTTAAATAGGTCCCCCTATGAACTTCTGTATGGTTCTCCTCCTGATTACCAATCTCTCCGCCTCTTTGGTTGTGTCTGTTTCGTGCTACTTCCATCCCATGAACGAACAAAATTAGAACCTCGTTCTCGTCTATATTGTTTTCTTGGGTATGGCATTGAACACAAAGGATATCGTTGTTATGATCCTATTTCCAAACGGCTCCGCATCTCGCGGCACGTCACTTTTTGGGAACATAGTCTACTTAGTGATATGGAGTCTTTTCCTACTCGTCCCTCTAGTCCTTCTCCTATCTTCACTAATGTCTCACTTGATTTGCTCCCCGACACTACTGATCTTGATGCAGGGATGACAAGCTCTCCAGACGACATTCCGACGGTCGACCCCAATGACTCTGCCCTGCATGTTGATCCATCTACTTTTGAGCCCGCTCCCTCTATCCCTCGTCGTTCTACTCGGGTAACATCTCTTCCTTCCCATCTTCATGATTATCACTGTTATTCTGCTCTTGCTACTCTCCATGAACCTCACTCCTTCCGTGAGGCCCATGCTAACTCTCTTTGACAGAATGCTATGTCTGAAGAACTTAATGCCCTTTCCAAAACCCATACTTGGGACTTAGTTGATTTACCTCCAAGCAAAACTGTGGTAGGGTGCAAGTGGGTATACAAGATTAAGACAAAATCTGATGGGTCTATTGAGTGATACAAGGCACGTCTTGTGGCAAAGGGGTTCAATCAGGAGTATGGTATTGATTATGAGGAGACTTTTGCACCCGTGGCTCGCCTTACTTCTGTTCGATCACTCCTTGCTGTGGCTTCTGTGCGTCGTTGGGATCTTTTTCAAATGGATGTGAAAAACGCATTTCTCAATGGTGATCTTAGTGAAGAAGTTTATATGCAGCCTCCTCCTGGGTACGATCATCCGCCACACAAGGTTTGCCGACTTCGCCGGGCATTGTACGGTTTGAAACAGGCTCTACGGGCTTGGTTTGCCAAATTCAGCTCCACTATTGCGCAGATTGGGTTTGTTTCTAGCCCCTATGACTCTGCTCTTTTTATCCGGCGATCTGATGCTGGTCTCATTCTTCTCTTACTATATGTTGATGATATGATTATTACTGGAGATGATACTGTTGGTATTCGTAATCTTCAACAGTTTTTGAGCCAACAATTTGAGATGAAGGATTTGGGTTTTCTCAGCTACTTTCTTGGATTGGAAGTGTCTTCTGATCCAAAAGGTTACTATCTCTCTTAAGCCAAGTATGCTTTAGGAGAGCTGGCCTTACTGATTGCAAAATTGTTGATAGCCCTCTAGAGACAAATGTCAAACTCCGTGCCACTGATGGTGAGCTACTTTCTGATGCCACTCTCTATCGACAGTTAGTTGGCAGTCTCATCTATCTTACTGTGACACGACCGGATCTTGCCTATGCAGTCCACCTTGTTAGTCAGTTTATGACAGCGCCACGCTCAGTTCATTATGTGACTGTTCTTCGCATCCTTCGCTACGTGAAGGGCACCCTGTTTCATGGTTTACATTTCTCTTCTCAATCATCATTAGACTTACATGTATATTCAGATGCTGATTGGGCAGGTGATCCCACTGATCGTCGTTCCACCACGGGTTATTGTTTCTTACTTGGTGATTCTCTCATCTATTGGCGTAGCAAGAAACAATCAGTTGTTGCACGCTCTAGCACCGAGGCTGAGTATCATGCTCTTGCCGACACCACTTCTGAGCTCCTCTGGCTTCGTTGACTCCTACATGATATGGGTGTTTCTCAGACCTCTAGTTCTCCTATCTTTTGTGACAATCGAAGTGCAATTCAAATTGCGCATAATGATGTATTTCAAGAACGTACTAAACACATTGAGATCGACTGTCATTTTGTGCGCCATCATCTTTTGCAGGGGACTCTCCGTCTCTGTCCCATTGCTTCCGCTGATCAGTTGGCCGATGTGTTCACCAAAGCACATCCACCTGGACGGTTCCGTGATCTTGTTTCCAAACTCAAGTTGGCATCTACATTACCACCTTGAGTTTGAGGGGGGATGTTAGAATATAATCAGAATATATTCTGATTATATTCTGATAATCACCATAATTGCTGATTTGATATATTTTCCATGTATATACATTGATATTATTTTTTAATATTGTACATTAATTCCTTGATTGTAATTCCTATTCTGTCTGGCCTTATTTACCCCATTGTATACAGTTCTAAACACACATAAATACAATATTCAGTTTATCCCTATATTCTCTAGTATTCTATAGTTTATTTCAACAATTATTATATACATAGTTATATGTGGTAGGAAAAAAAAAAAAAAAAGGATATATACTTTTTGTTGCAATTTATCTGATGATGAAGAGTTAGTGGTAACATTTTAAACTATTTTCCGCTAAATAACCTAGGGTTTTTATAGAGTTGGTATTAGAGCGATAAACTCTACGAATTCTTGGAATTAACTAGGATAAGATGTCGTCTAAGCTAGAATTAAGGAAGTATGCGGACAAAAAATCACATATTTTTTTAGTAGTTATGGGATACATGTCACTTTACTAGATAGCTTTATATGAAAATAACTACAAACCAGTTTGTACCAAATTTATGTCCCTCAGTAGAGCAAGCAAGAATCCCCAATCCTACATAGTTGTTTAATGTGGTTGCCTAGTTTGTGGCAGTAATGGCAAATGCTCATTCCACGTGTACCGATTGTGATTTTTTATTTTATTTTATTTTTATTTTTATGTGATTGTGCTTATAGTTCACAGGTTATTATTAAAGTTGTTTTTTTTTTTTTTTTTTTGGAGATGAACAACAAAATCGCTCATTCATTTGATAAATGTAGTCCATAATATTTGGTTTCGGCGTGTTAATGATCAGATCAATCCACAAAAGATCTAAATCACAATTCCATGTAGTGAGATAATTGTTGATCAAAATATCAGTGCATTGGTTGATCACATGTAATATTGCGGGAACACTAGTACTTTTACAAATGAAATCTATAATCTCATTAATAGGAATTAAAAGAGATAAGAAATATCCAATTTAAAATAGATTTAATGGGAATTGATTAATTATTTTAACTATAGAACCTGAGCATTTTAGTCTAAAAGAAATATATTCAAGAATTTAATTCTAAGACTATAAGAATAATCAAGAATTTGATTTGGAGGCACAAGGAATAAAGAAATAGTGAAAATAAAGTGATAGTAATGAATAGTAAGGCTTATGCCGAAGTGCACTGACTCCTTTCTTCACTCGAAAAGGGGGAGACCTGTTCTCTAAGTCAGTGGCCGGCTTCGATACTGCTTTCTTTACCTTCCCCGGGCTAGGAAGTCCACTCCCAACTGTTCCGCCAGATTCTATAAACCTGGGATTTTTCATTAAACATCAATTTCCATTCATAAACCTACGATCTAAAGTTTAATTTTGCATGCGCATATAGATGAAAAATCTGTGATTGGGATTTCCCTTTATATGACAGAGATGCAAAGTGAAAAAGTTCATTTCATATAGCTGTGAAATCAGTGAATTTCTTTTTAGCCCTAACAAGCTCTTTCAAAATGAGAAAAGGTTATCTCATATAGCTGACAAATGATAGATTTGGTTGAACTATCTAGAGTCCTGTTCTTCGATTGATTTACTTAATTGGCCAGTCGAGCACAAACTCTTAAGAATGGTCATGAGCGGGAGTCGAACCCACATCTCCGGGCAAAAGAAAGACCCGGCGAATTACCTCTATTCCATCGCAAGTAACGCGGTTCAGCCACTAAATCCATTCTATAAGGTCTAGTCCGCGGGCAAAATCGGATGCCAGCCGGGGGTCGAATCAGTCCTCATACAACCTCTCTTACAGATATTGAGTGAAGGGGCCCGTCTCACCACTCTCCTTCTGCTTTTCACAGAAGCCACCACAGGTGACTCGCCATGAAAAAGGCCTGCCTTTCACGGCGTGAAAGAAGTCCTGCTCTGCCCTACTTTGGCCTCTCTCTAGCAAAACACCGGCATTCAAGCCCAAGCCCAGGGAACTTTTTTTCCTTCTGGAACTGGGCTCCTCCTAAAGCGCGCAAGGGGCCACCCACCCTTTCCCCTTGCCCCTCTCACTCCTTAAAGAATGAGAGGGCCACATCTACTCAATTTGACTTTATTTCACGATGGATAGTTCATTGAGGGGTGAAATATAGAAAAGAGTCAATAAAGCTCTTGTATAATTAAATAAACAACAGAGTGCAATTACAACTTTTAGTGGAATAAGTTGTAATTAATGTAACTTAAGAGAAGTCATTAGATGGCATGTGTACTAGCTAGGCATATTGGATCTAGTTTTATTTATCCTTTAGAGCTCTCCTTAAGCAATTATTTTCCATTTGTGATAAGCCTAATTACACTTTGATTGTGTCTCTTGACTCTCTTGTGCTATGTGGCTAACACATGAATTGTAATTACAACAGAGTGCAATTACAACTTTTAGTGGAATAAGTTGTAATTAATGTAACTTAAGAGAAGTCATTAGATGGCATGTGTACTAGCTAGGCATATTGGATCTAGTTTTATTTATCCTTTAGAGCTCTCCTTAAGCAATTATTTTCCATTTGTGATAAGCCTAATTACACTTTGATTGTGTCTCTTGACTCTCTTGTGCTATGTGGCTAACACATGAATTGTAATTACAACAGAGTGCAATTACAACTTTTAGTGGAATAAGTTGTAATTAATGTAACTTAAGAGAAGTCATTAGATGGCATGTGTACTAGCTAGGCATATTGGATCTAGTTTTATTTATCCTTTAGAGCTCTCCTTAAGCAATTATTTTCCATTTGTGATAAGCCTAATTACACTTTGATTGTGTCTCTTGACTCTCTTGTTCTATGACTTGGTCTTTCAAGTTTTGGACTCTAGATGATAGTCATTGAGAAGAGGACCAGAAGACTTGTGGTGTAAAACTTTGAGAAGTGTTTTTGAAAAATAAAAAATAAAAAATAATTTTAACAATATAAAATATATAAATTTAAAATAAAATTAAAACAATTAAAAAAAAAAGGTGTTGCTCCACAATGGCGGCATCCATCGTGATGGTGATCCGGCAGCCCTGACAGTCAAGTCAAGCTACCAGATCTAACTAGTGATCACTGCACAACTCTTAGATTTGTTTGGTGGCCACTCCGCGAGAAGTGGCCCCCTAGCACGACTCCTACTTTTTTCTAAATTCTTTTTTTTTTTATTAAAAAAAAAAACTATTTATTTTTTCTATCCATTTAATCCGGACCCCTGCACCTTAAAATATTATACACCAACAGCCTCCTACTTGAAAAAATATGATGTTAATTATTTCATGAGAAATGTTTTGTATTTTATTAGTTGAGAAGTATTTGGAAGTTTGTTTTGAAAAGTGTGTTCATGGTTTGAGCACAACGAAAAATCCGCTTAATTAACGCATATTTGAAGGAGTTTTTAGTGTTTGAAATATGTAAAGAGGTTTCTATTTTTTTTTTTTTTATATATCTTTTTATATTTTTAAACATGCCCTCAGTTTTTGAATTTTCTAACAAGGTACACAATTTACTCTTATTATTATTTTTTTAATACTGGTTCAATGAAGGGAAAAATGAAAAATGGGGAATACAATTTACTGCTTGTTAAATCACTACTTATTCCAAAAGTTTAAGTTAATAGGAAGATGTCAACCTTCATTTTATTAGGTGAAATCCAACACGTTGAATATTTAATTGAAATAAAGAGTAAATTGATGAAGTTACGGTTCGAGCTAATCATTTAATCAATATTTTAACATCGTGATGTGACTGACACGTAGAATATTTTAATTAAATGGGGAATGAATGATAGAGTCATGGTTAGAACTCATGAACATTGGCTCTGATACCATAATATTATTAAATCATCACTTATATTCTAAAATCTTAAGCTAGTAAAAAGAAGTAAATTTAATCATTTAATCGATATTTTATATATATATATATATATATATATATATATAAAGTAATTCATTTTTAACTAAACATTGCTTTCTAGGTTTCTCCACTACATGTTGCATGCAAGTCGGTACGATCATGTCCAACAACAACGTACAACAACTTATTATTCCTTAGAAATGTAAATTAA
>NC_081546.1:18102577-18128158 GCF_901000735.1 Corylus avellana
TACCACTAAAACTTCAATAACTAGACAACTAACCGTATCCACAATAGATGACCAAAACACATAAGACCCAACTTATTCTAAAGCCAGCGCACCATCCCAAATAAAAAAAAAAATAATTAAAAATTAAAAATTAAAAATGCATCTTCTCCACTGTCACACCACCAAAACAAGCTTTAGCCAAAAAGCTAAAAAAATTCAACACAATCACTCAAAAAACCATAGCCTCATGTATGTTTAGTGTACACAGTTTTTATTAGATGCATTCTCTTGCTAGCGGCAGCTGAAATTAGCTCACAGTACAATTACCAAATAGGAATTTCAAGAAATGGGCATTGTGCTGAAAACAGAGGAGCAAATTCTCAAAGGGACTGATTGGGAAATCAGGACTCGAGTAATGCGTGAAGGGAAATTCAAGAAATCTGAAATAAATAGGGATCTGTGTTGCAGATCGGGGCTTCAAGATAGAATTCTATGTAAATAAAGCTGTTAATCAGTTTGATTTGAAGGAGTCTCTAATGTCTTTGTAGTTTGTTGTTTGTCTGTAGAAGGTGGTCTCAGTTTGTAGCAGTAGTAAATTTGTGCGCAGTAGCAGTAGGTAGTTGTGTCTCACAGGTGGTAAGTTTGTTTTAGTAAAATGATGCTCATTCATCCAAAAACAAATTTCTACAAATGGGGTTTATACAAGAACAAAGAGAACATGGCAGAGGACAAGAAAAGGCAGAAATTTGAAGACGAAAAATCTCATTGAACAAGAACCCAAAAACTTAAATACAAAAACAGAGAAAAATAAAAATAACAGAGAGTGAGAGAGAGACCTAATGACCAGAAGACTAATGAACGGCAGTGCGGCAGATATCGCCGGCCTTCTTACCGGGGCACACGGCATCAACAGAGACTCCAAATGCCTGCAACGCTGGAAAAGGAACCATCGCCTGCAATCAAAAATCACACTGCAAGACATTAATCACATACATCAATTCAAAGGTGTGCCGGAGAGAGCTGTCGGAGAGAGCTTAGCGCGCCGGAGAGAGAGAGACGAGCGCCGGAGTGAGAGAGAGAGAGAGAGAGAGAGAGAGAGAGTGAGAGTGATGAGGGAGGTGAGTGAGAGGGAGAGAGAGAGGCAGAAATTTCAGAAATTTGAGGGATTTTGGTGTTTTTGAGGTTTGGCGGGGGGGAAAAACACGGTGTCTGAAATTTTCGAACCAAAAATTTCAGACACTGCGCGCGCCACTTGTTGGCGCAAAAATTGAGCATAATCAGCGGCAACAAAATTGGGCGCCGCTATTTAGGATTTTTTTTTTTAATTATACTTACAATATTTTTAGAATAATTAAGCACCTATATATATATATATTAACTGATTAATGAGCCATTCGCAGTTTCACAGTCTGAATTAGTTCATACTTACACATGCATGGCTTAATCTTTGAGACAAGCATATGACTACTGGCAGGATCAACCAGGTACGAACCCTAATTCTCCGTCACCCGTCACCACCATAGTAGGCCTCTATCCTACCATCGAAAGTTGATAGGGCAGAAATTTGAATGATGCGTCGCCGGCACAATGGCCGTGCGATCCGTCGAATTATCATGAATCATCAGAGCAACAGGCAGAGCCCTATATATATATTAGTAATTAAATAGTATATGTTATATGAATAATTTAATATTTATGTGTATGTATTAGTTGACATACTAACTAGTTAGTTCATAGATTAACATATTATTTAGTTAATTAATATATATTAAGTAAATATAATTAAGTAAATGTTACTCAATACTTCTATGTATATTACTTATTTTATTATACATGTGTGTGTTATATATTAGTATTAACATACTAACTAGTAACTAGTTAGTTAATAAACTAACATATTAACTAAGTTAATATATATTAAATTACTAACTTACTATAATTAACTATAGGTTATTTTGACAAATAAAAAAATTATATGTTACTTAATATTTGTATGAGTATTATATATATGAATATATATTATATACATACTTGTTAGTTACTATATACTAACTTAGTATTACAATTAAGTTAAGTGGTTATGTGAATTGTAATTAGAAAAAAAAAAAAAAAAAAAGATTATGTGAATTATTACATCATATGATCATATATATCACAAATTAAGTGATTACTATTAGAATCAACAATGTGTTTGTTTAGAGATATATGCTGTTGTTATGTTTAGAGTATTATGTTGTAGATATCATTATAAGTTAGATGTTACGTCATATGGTCTACCATTATAATTTATATGATTATATAAAATGATCAATTGATGATTAAATCATATAATTATATAATAACAAAATATACATATATAATATATATGACGTAAGTCAGAAGTATACAAACTCATACAAATACAACAATTAAGTACGTACCCAGAGACTTAATAACTAGTTACTTAATAAACTAACATGTTAACTAAGTTAATATATTAAATTACTAACCTAGTTACTAACCTAGTATAATTTACTATAGGTTATTTTGACAAAAACAAATTATATGTTACTTAATATATATATACTTGTTCGTTAATATATACTAACTTAGTATTACTAAGTAAGTTAACTATTTTCAAAAAACAATGATATGATGATGTGTATTATCATTCTAATTACATTAGATCATAGTTAATTAGTTAATTAAGTATGCTCTAGTGTAATTAGAATGACAATACATATGAACATGATCTAATAATGTTTTTTTTTTTTTTTTAGAAAACTTTGTCCTATTCTTCATGAATTAAGTTTCATAATATTTAAGTATAATGTATTATCACTATAATTTATATGATTATATGACATGATCAACTGATTATTAAATCATGTCATTATATAATAACAAATTATACATATATAATATGATATAAATATACAAATACATACTAATACAATAATTAAGTATCTAGAGACTTAGTTTCAATGTATGTTATAAGTCCATCTATGTTATACATTACTTTTCAAAAAGCTTTAGTGGACGCCATTGAGCTTGTAGTTTAATTTTATTCTTTTTTTTTTTAATCTTTTAGAAGAGCTTTAGCGTCCACCAAAGTGGACGCTAATGCTCAGTTATCAGCGTCCACTTTTAGTGGACGCTATTGGGCACAATTTTATTTTTTTATTTTTATTTTTATTTTTTTACCTACTCTTTAGCGTCCACAAAGTCGACCCTAATAATGTGTCTTTAGCGTCCACTTTTAGTGGACGCTATTAGGCATCCATTTTATTTTATTTTATTTTTTTATTATTTTTCTACCTACTCTTTAGTGTCCACAAAGTCGACCCTAATACTTAACTATTAGGGGCGACTTTCAAAGTCGACTCTAATACTTAAGTATTAGCATCCACTTTTAGTGGACGCTATTGATCATTAATTTTAATTTTTTAATTTTTTTTAATTTTTCTACCTACTCTTTAGGGTCAACAAAGTCGACCATAATAATGTGTCTTCAGCGCTATTTGTCATCAATTTAATTTTTAATTTTTTTAAAATTTTTCTACCTACTCTTTGTCGACCCTAATGCTTAAGTATTAGGGTCGACTTTATTAGGGTCGACTTTGAAAGTCGACCCTAATAATGTGTCTTCAGCGTCCACTTTTAGTGAACGCTATTGGTCATCAATTTTAATTTTTTATTTATTTTTTAATTTTTCTACCTACTCTTGAAAGTCGACCCTAATAATGTGTCTTCAGCGTCCACTTTTAGTGGATGCTATTGGTCATCAATTTTATTTTTTTATTTATTTATTTTATTTTTCTACCTACTCTTTAGGGTCGACTAATACTTAACTATTAGGGGCGACTTTGAAAGTCGCCCCTAATATTTAAGTATTAGCGTCCACTTTTAGTGGATGCTATTGGTCATCAATTTTATTTTTTTATTTATTTATTTTATTTTTTTACCTACTCTTTAGGGTCGACAAAGTCGACCCTAATACTTAACTATTAGAAAGTCGCCCCTAATATTTAAGTATTAGCGTCCACTTTTAGTGGACGCTATTTGTCATCAATTTTTTTTTTTTTTTTTCTACCTACTCTTTATTTGTCGACCCTAATACTTAACTATTGAAAGTCGCCTCTAATAGTTAAGTATTAGCGTCCACTTTTAGTGGACACTATTGGTCATCAATTTTATTTTTTTATTTTATTTTTTATTTTTATACCTACTCTTTAGGGTCGACTTTATACTTAACTGTTAGGGGCGACTTTCACTTTTAGTGGACGCTATTGGTCATCAATTTTATTTTTTTAATTTTTATACCTACTCTTTAGGGCTGACAAAGTCGACCCTAATACTTAACTGTTAGGGGCGACTTTGAAACTTAACTGTTAGGGGCGACTTTCAAAGTCGCCCCTAATAGTTAAGTATTAGCGTCCACTTTTAGTGGACGCTATTGGTCATCAATTTTATTTTTTTATTATTATTTTTTTTATTTTTCTACCTACTGTTTAGGGTCGACAAAGTGGACCCTAATACTTAACTATTAGGGGCGACTTTCAAAGTCGACCCTAATAATGTGTCTTCGGCGTCCACTTTTAGTGGACGCTATTGGTCATCAATTTTAATTTTTAATTTTTTTAAAAAATTTTCTACCTACTCTTTAGGGTCGACTTTGTCAACCCTATTGATCTTTTATTTGATTTTTTTTTTCCTTTTTTTAATTTTTCTCCAACTTTTAGCGTCCACTTAAGTGGACGCTATTGGTATACTATCAGCGTCGACTATTGTCGACGCTAAAAGTTTTTTTTTGGCCGCTTAAATTTTTCCCGCCCCATGAATAATTCCCATGTGTATATTAAGGTCGACTTATTAGCGTCCACTGTAAAGTGGACGCAAATAGTCAAGCTTTCGACCCATTATTAGCGTCCACTTTGATGTGGACGCTAATACTTAACTATTAGGGGCGACTTTTTAGTCGCCCCTGATGAGTAACTTTCTTGTAGTGAGTAGGTAAAGAGCCAAACTTTGAGAGATAGATTTTTTGGTCTTTTATGAAGGAAGCTTCAGGAATGGGTTCCTAGCAAGATTCAGATTCAGAAAGATTAATGGCGATTCAGAAGGAATGGGCAAGAAAGAAGAGCGATTTTTTTTTTTTTTTTTTTTTTCAGTTGCAAAAGTGTGCAGAAGTCAAAAACAAACATCTACTTAAACCGATTTTGTATTCAGAGAAGGAATGGAGGAGAAAGGAGTAAAAAAAGTAAAAAAAAAAATCAATTTGGAACGATTTGGATTCAAAGAAGAAATGGAGGAGAAAAGGCAGAGCAATTTTTTTTTTTATTTCTTGTCAACCCTTTGTTGCTACAGAGAAAGAGTACAAGAGTAGGAAAAAAATCTGCTCAAAAATCCATCAATGTACTCCCACTTCCCCTCCTATTTCTTTGTTAATTTCTTCCTCTCTTTGTCCAGAACAGAGAGAAAGATCAAGAAAGACGAGCGGAGAGTGAGATGCTGAGATAGAGGGAGAAGCTGAGAAACAAACTAAAATAGCTATTGCTGGATACTGCTTCCTCAGGTTAGTGATTGGGTATTGCTATTGCTTTTTTTTTTTTTTTTTTGTGTGTGTGTGGGAAGTTGATTTAGTGGTAAAGTATTGACCTTTGGATGATTTCTTTCTACGATTTTAACAGGTTTGGGTATGATTTTTCCTGGGTGAAATTTGATGGTTGTGTTTGGTTGGAAATGTTCTTGGTTAAATCTCAACCTTTGTTTATTTTCTATTTAATCCCAACCATTGGGAGATTTAACAACACTAAAGCACAAAATAGTGCTTAGTATCTCACCCTATCCAATGCTTTCATCCTGATACTAGGGCTCTCCTTTCTTGATTGTGTTGGCTTGAGTTGATGAACTAAATTAACATCAATTTAAAATACATTTTTTACAAATTTTTTTTGTAAATTCATCTCGTGCTATGGGTTTATTATTTTTGAAAAATTGAACCCATGGTCTATTTTCTTTTATTGGAGTATTTTAAATTGAATCCATGGTTTATACCTTTTATTTATTTCATGGTCTCTTTTTTAGATTAGAAAGAAATATAAGGAAAATATAAGAAATTGATGTGTAAATTTAACTTTGTCACCGCAATTTCTTTTAGTTTCTTCGTTCTGCCATGATGCCATCACTGGCAGTAAGTTTGGAATTATTTGCAATGTTCGTAAAAAGTTACACTTATACGAAATATATAAATCTTGAAGCAACTATTTGGAGGAAATCTTTTATAAACGTCAAAGTTGGATGCATAAGCAATTTTCTCTTGGCTTCTGTTTCTTCTTCCCCATTATTGGGATAAATAGTTCCAAATATTGCATAAATATCATTTCACTAATGGCATAGCATGCAAGAATATTTATGAAAAAGAAAAATGGGTGGAAGAATGATGTCGATTTTAAATGCAAATTTGCCTTTACAATAGTCTAGCATATGGTGTTATTGATATATTTGTGTTTCTCACATGTGGAAATTGCAGGTCATTGTTTGTGAGGAAAATTTCCATGGGATTTCTGGCATGTCTTTTTTCACTCACTTTTGATCCCCCACAGTGAGTTTTCTTCCTTCTGCTTCTTCTTTGCAAGCCCAAACACACTAATTCTTCCTTTCTCCGAATTAGAATACTCATAATTTGTTGATTATGTTTATGATTTAGAAGCGAGTTTCCCATGTCAAGCTAAGAAAAAAACTATAAATTTCAACTGATTGTGGTTTGCTACATCTTAATTTTGATTTGTAAACACAGAACGTGATGACTTGATTTGGTCATATCATGAAATGTTGGAGAGGCCAAATAAACATGGTTTTTGTTTGCTGTAAATGATCCCGTGTTGATTTATTTTGTGAGGACATTGTTTAAACCTTCATGACAAGTATATATATATATTTTTTGTCCCTATACTCACAAGTTTGTATAGAATATCTTACTTTTGGTGATATTACACTTCTAACATGATTTTATTTCCCATCATACAATTTATACCTCGGCTATTGTTCAACATTGGAACAGTTGTGAAGTTCATTCTATCTGCAACTTATTCTCACATTTTCCAATATTGTAATATCTATATCTAAGCTTTCAGCAATATATGATCTGGGATTTTTAGACACTTCATAACAAATTAAAAATTTATTAACAGCAATGTGCACTGAGTAGTGGATGATGTTATTGTTTGTTGCTATGATGGATGATACTCTATGGCCTTATGTTTTCTTGTGGGAATATTAAGGTGTTAATTGTGCAGCGAAGAAAAATATCTTCCATTGCTAAATTATGCAAGCAATCTAAGAGATTTTATGGCACAGTTTCTGTATGCCTTCCTCTTTATTTATATGCATGCTAACCTTGTCTAAAGTTTTTTCCCCTTTTTCTTTAAGATGGGGACCTGTATTAACATGGGGTTTTGATTTTGCAAAAGGGTGCTTGCACCTCCCTAAATGCCTATATGAGGGAAGAAAGCACAGGAGTAATTTCATTGGTTTTCTCTCAATTTGAAAAGTAGTAGTTTTTTTCTTTACTTTTTTTAGTTGTTCACCTTATTGCCCAGTGAATCTTACAGAGATTTGTAATGAATTTTACTATATTCACGTGTGCTATTAAGTGCAATGATGGTATTTTTTCTTGTGAAAGCAGGGAATGAATTGGAGTTGGATTTCAAGAGCATATTGGGACAAAGTTCCGGTCATCCAGCTCAGAAAAAGGTTATTGCTTGTCAATATGTTTGTTTGCTTATACTTCTGCTACTCTTCTCTGTACAATCTTTCTAGCCATGAAACGAAATCATTAATTAATGGCATTTTCCTATTCCATGGAGAAAGAAGCGGCCTTGAATTTGATTGTAGATGTTTTTTGTTTTGTAAATCAGTGAAGCAGCATACTAATGTAGCTTAGTTATATACCATGTATGCACAAAGTTCCTCCTTATCCAATTTGTTGTGACTCAGCATTCTTTTTTGCAATCTTATAGTTTCATGGGATGGTCACTGTTGTATGTTAGGTTTACTTTGTAACAGAATTACAGGTTAATTACATAATTTTCGATCAAAAAGAAAGATTTGATTGTTGATTAATAATTAGTTGTGACATATGGTCATGTTTCGTGTGTAACCAATGATAGCCTTGTTTTGGGTAAAGGCGTACGTAGTATTTGGTGCTACTGGTGCCAAAACTATTTTCTTATAAAATCATGGATACTCTGATGGATTTATGCTCTTTAAACACTTTTCTACTCTTTTTTATTTTTTATTTTTTTTTTATTTTTTTTATTTTTTTATTAATATTTGTTTTTGTTTTGTTTGTTTCTTTTCTCTCGCATAGATGGGTGGCATCCCTTGGCGTAATTTGAATTGATTTGGTATATCATATTTACTTAATTTTATAGTTTTTTCTTTAAAAAAAAAATCAATATATACTTTTCAATAATCTAGATATTAAAAATATTTTATAATATATGTATGATATTAAAATTATAATGTTAACAATTACAATGATACATAACACAGGGAACCAAAAACATGCATTGCACGTGCCATCCTAACTAGTATATATAAAAGATAGAATAATTCCAATTGGGTCAATATCATTATTAGAAAGCTCCGCCCGTGGTCTGAATTTGGGATATCATTTTAATGTTACACATATTTTTTGTTTTTTGTTTTTTTTATTTTATTTTTTATTTTTTTATTTTATTTAATTATCTGATGCATCATTTTTGGACCTTTTAGACAAAAAAATAATAAAAAAAGAAAAACAAAAAAATAATTTTAACAAGTTATAAACTCTCTCAACATTATTAGAAAGCCGGCCTTGCCATGCATGGTGTATATAATATATTAGAAGACATGACACCAAGGAAAGACCTGGACATGATCAGTTGATTTCCGAGAGATATGATGCATCCGCAGGGTTAATTACGTTGTGTTGGAATTTAATCAACACAAGTTAATTACGCGGGACTCAATATATTTTCTTTTTCTCTTTGTATTTTTCTCATATATCATGACCAGAAACTCTTGTGGACTGCAATATTAATGTTACTCTGAAATTTCGAGGAAAATTAGTACAATGTTAAAAGCAACTCTATAGTTATCATAAGAAAGCTTATTATTATTCCTTAGACTTTGAAACCTAATATCACATGTTCATATGATCAACTAAAATCAACTTGTCCAAATAATGACAAGATACTATTTTTTTAAAAAATAAATAAATAAATAAGGAAAAGAAAGAAATTAAAAGTGCTTACAATTCAAATAGGACATTAATTAAAATGAACTGGAGAATATCCAGTTCATAGTTAGGATTTATTCTTAGAAATCATAGAACTACAAATAAGACACTTGTCCTACTAACAAAATATAATAATAAAATATTATTTTATATTAAAAAAAGTTATAAAATATTAAGGGGTGGGGTGGCCAAACCACCCCAGTTGGGGCCTGGGGTGGCCGAAGCCACCCATGGCCATTGGGGTAGTCGGTCTTGGGTGGCCGAAGCCACCCCTGTAAAAATTTGGGAGAAAATTATATAAACATAAAAGAAATACTTACATTTGGCCATTGTTGTTTAAGCACTTGAATTGAATACTCGTTGAATGTTTGCAGAATTCACAATCCCAGAACCCTCAATTCGCAATCCTAAAACCCTCACTTTGTTGGAGAGTGATAGATAAGGATTTTTGGCCTATGTGTTTTTCACGTTAAAGTTGTGATAGATGGATATCACAGGCTTGTCTTTTATATAGGCCAAGACCCCTATCCACTTATCTTACGTTGCTTCCTTCCATAAAGGGAGACAACACTTGATGAAAATAAAACACTTTTTCACCTTTAGTAGTTAACTGTACTTTAATTACCCAAAGTTTTTTTGTTTAATAAAAACTATATATAATATATTATATACATATAATATATGTGACATGTGGGCCACCTTAAGTCTACTGATAGAAGATTAATTCTAATATTCTCCCACTTGGCTCACATGACACATTTTAAAATCGATTGTGTAACTAATACTATATATGGCCAAATTGAAAACTACTCAAGCTTTAGTTTTATTTTGAGAGATACAATACATGAATCATGGTGGTTATGTTATTATGTTAACATTTCCTTCCATATATTACAATGTATTAATCTTTCTAAACAAAATCTTTATAAGGTATAATTCTTTATGAATAACCTCCAATAAGTCATTCTGGGTCTATCTTTATTTATCCCAACGGATAATACATGTGCACAAAAACTTTGTAACAATAACTTTATGTCTATAGACCATTAGAGAGAAACTTAATACGAAATGAATTAATGAGTCTCATATATTCCACATGACTATATACTTCTTTACCGATAAACTTTTAGTCATGGGATCCGCAATCATTAATTCAATATTTAATAGACAATTCATGTCACTTAATATTCTCTCTCATAGTGAGATACTTTATGTCGAAAATAATTATGGGTTTCGCTATAAAATCAACAATCTCGAGACCTTTAATAAAAAGTCTCAACCATAATGCCTGTTAACTAAATTCATAGCATGCAATAAATTATACTTTCATAGTAGATGTATCAACTTTAGTTTGCTTACTGCATCTCCATGATATAGCCCTTTAGCAATAAAAAATATATCATGAAGTAGATTTTGTACTGTCTACATATTCAACAAAATCAAAATAACCAACGACCTCTAAACGGTCAGTGTAATTGTAGGTCAATCTGTAATTCTTGGTTTTCTTGCGTATATCGCAAGACTTTATTTTCAACTTTTTATCAACCCAATAATTCTACTGCTAGTCCAATATCATGTGTTAGTTCTTGTGTTGGCTTAATTCAGTTCCAAAATGCAGAGGCTACTGTTCACGAGCTCAAACACTGATATAGAATGCTCAGAATCCAATCTCCACCGTTCATAATGTAGATTCATGTGTTATGAACGTCCCTGCAAAATTTCAGCTCAATCGGACCACAAACGCCCATCGATCGGGGCTGTTGATCAAGACTGGACAGCATTTCCAGAATGCTGTTTCACCCATGTCCGGACATGCCTTCCCCGGGTCCGGACCTCATTTCCAGAAACTCAAATTTTGCTCCGCAAAGCCGTGTCCGGACAGCCCATTAACATGTCCGGACACCCCGTAAGTTTGAGGCCCAAAAACGTGATTTTAAGTGGTTTAAGTCTAGGGTTTTGTCGGGGGTATATATACATCATTATAGAAGATAGAAGAACGAATTTTTCACCCCAGAGAGTTCGTCGGAGGCTGTACTAAGAGAGATCATATGTGGTGAGCGTTAAATTAAATCTCTTAGAGTTTTAGTTATTCCTTTGATAAATCTACGGTTGAGAAGTCTATCGGAAGGGTCCGGTAAAGGAGAATCACGTTGAAGAAGATTGTGAGCAAGGAGACGAGTTGTAGGCTTGTCGATCTTACAGAGCCAAGGTCTTGCAAAGGGTTGTAAGTGTTCCTAGTGTCTGTAATCTCTGGATAATCTTTTGATAGTGATTTCCTGGGTTTGGCTGCCCCGGAGAGGTTTTACTTTTAGATCGGTTTCTAAAAGGTTTCCTCTTCGTCACCAAAATATCTGTGTCTGCCTCTTTATTGCTTTATATATTTTGGGTGATTGAATTGTTTATTGCTTCATTATATTAATTCCGCATAAATTGTGATAAACAAGTTTTTGGAGTCGGCATAGCATTTTTCATCATGTTTAGTGCAGACCTGCGCATACACTAAACTGCTTGCTATAGATGCATAGAAATGACTTTTAATCTGCTCTTGTTCCAATGCATTTTGAGACATTGATTTTTACTGAATTTATACCATTTAAAAATAGTCTTAATATTCTTTATTTCTGTCTCTGTGAATCTCTATGTCAATGACATAAGAGGTTTCACCCAAATCTTTCATTTGAAAGTTTAGTGAGAGGAACTTTATGTAGCAAACCTAAATCACTGCTTGCAAGCAAAATATTATCTATATACAGGACTAAAAAAAAAGTAACTTTACTCCCACTGACCTTAAGATATAACACTAATTAACAATGTTCATAATAAAACCATATGAAGTAATAATCTTGTATAACATTGACGGGAGACCTATCTTAGCCCATAAATAGATTTTCTTAATTTGCAAGCTTTCTGACTTATATGTACCTACCATAATGTGCCAATGCACACTTTTGGAGGTGCCTAAGGTTTTTCTTTAAAGCTTTTATATGAGGGTGATGGCTGAATCCTTATAGGAACTCATGAAATGTTCCTCAACAACCTTTATAAAATCATTAGCCTTACAATATTTAGGAATAGAATCCTGATACATTTGGTAATATGAGATTTTATGAACATCAAACTTAGGCAATTGTATTGCTCCCACTGTTCATGACTAATAATCTCATGTGGTGTACTTGATTCTGTGAGAGTGGGTAATTCGTCTACACAGAGCACTAAATTAAGTTTCAAACACCCTAAAGCAAATTTTCTTTTTCAGTTAGAAAAAATTATCACTAGAAAGTATTGGAACATAAAATATCATTAATTGAAGCAGCAGAAATGCATTTAATGACCAAGACAAATAAGATACTTTAATGCTATGCAGTACCTTTATTTAAATTAACCAATGTTAATTTAATAGTAAATTCCAACCTACCTGTGGACAAATGATGCATCACACATGAATTTACTAAATAACTTTATTAATAAGATTAGTAAATTTAAACATTAATAAATAAAAATTTCATGTACCTGTGGGCATAAGAAAATTTTATTTTTAATGCCAAATTAACCATCTTATTCTAATTAAATCATAAAAATAATAAAATCTATTGGAGCAAAGTCATTAAATTTATGAGTTAATCACATGCAACATAGATGTTTAATTTTCTTTATGAAGTTCATGTAAAAAAAAAATCTTTATATGATTATCATTATAAAATTAGGATGCTGTGGCTATTCCTAAAAATATTGTAAGAGTCATAACTTCAATAACATCTAATTGCCATATAGATACCAAAATTCATCTTTGAAATTTTTACAAAAATTTATTTACCTTATTATCATCATGACTTAGGATGCTGTGGCTATTCCCTTGTCACTTTGATTTCCACTATTTCATAATGGCACCATAAAACTTCAATCTTTATGTTGATCACAAAATATCCCATAGCATAATACTTTAATAAATATTTATGCTTAACAAAATAAATGATCACATGGTATATAAATAAGTATGAAATAGATATCTTCCAGAACAGCTTAACGCTATTTATACTGAGTAAAATTCGAAATTTGAACCAAAGCGAAACAATGGCGTGATGGTGTAACCCTTCTTGCAAGCCCTATTGTGTGAGGTTTGATACCCCACACTGGAAAAAGGAAGAAGTTCATCCCCTACCTTCAATGACTTCACACTGCAAGCCCTAAGCGAAACAATGACTTCATCCCCTACCTGCAGCCGGGTCTGAAATTCTGATCTGGGTCGGGTCTCGCCCTATAAGGGTCTACAAACGGGTTTTCTCATTTTTCATCAAATTTTCGCACTGAAACCCGATTTTAAAGCATGATTTTGGTTCATAATCATAAAAGCTTTTGATTTATGGGTTAAGAAACATATGGGTATTCCAAAAATCAACCAAAAGAAATCATTCTATTGAAGAAAATACATGCCGAAATTTTGTTAACAAGATTTCAAAATTGTTCAAAAAATATAGTGTTTAACACAATCAAACCCCGTAACATTGATCTTTAAAACTACAAAAGAATCATTAAACATTAAACTTCAAAAGATTCAGCCAAACTGTAAGTTCTTGTTGGCTTAATTCAGTAAGCAAAATGGTGACCAAAAGTGCCAAGATTCATCATCTATTCAATTACCGTTCGGACGAAAAGAAGTACCTTTCGGACGCTCGAAGAATTCTATTTTCCCCGAGAGCCTCGTCTGCAATCTCATTTGCAATCTCGTTCGGACGAGCTTGATAAACAAGAATTCCTGAGAGCCTCGTCTGCAGTCTCGTTTGCAATCCCGTCCGGACGAGCTCCATAAACAAGAATTCCCGAGAGCCTCGTCTGCAGTCTCGTCTGAATTCTGTCCGGACGACTTTTACTAAAAAGGTCATATCTTAAGTTTCAAGCCTCTGATTGGAGCAATCTTTGCGGCATTGGAAAGCTAACTCAAGAATCTACAAAGTTATGTTTCACGATATTTAGCAAATTCCAATGTTTACTAGGTCAAAACGGGCCATAAAGAGAAAACTACGAAGCTGTGCAGAATGGCTCGTCTGCAATCTCGTCCGGATGAGATTGCAGACGACCATGTGTTAAAAACACGTTCTGGATGTGTTTTATTGTCCCGTCCGGATGGCACGTGTTCCTGTCCGGACGCCGCGTTCCTGTAACAGTTTTAAATGAATATAAACTCTTTCCTATGTCTAGGGATGATGTGACTATTATAAATACACCTCTATAGGAAGAGAGAGGAACGAATTTTTGATCTAGAATTCGCCGTCGTGTGCTAAGAGAGTCTGTAACATAGAGAGTCGGTTCTCTCTCTTAGAGTGATCGTTTGTGTTTATTTGTTGATTGTTGAAGTGAAGTCAACCGGAGTTCCGGTGAAGGAAGATCACGTAGAAGGATTGTGCCAGCTGTCTTTGGAAAGGGCTACTGCGATAGAAGGCAAGTGGGTTGCTTGTCTTATACAAGATCGTGTCAATTGCAAATGTTTTGTAAGTGTGAACGTCTTGTAATCCTTTATTCTTTTACTGAGTTAGTTGATTTCATGGGTTTGGCTGCCCCGGAGAGGTTTTACTTTTAGAGAGTTCTCTAATTGGTTTCCTCTTCGTAACCAAAATATATGTGTTCTTTATTGTTCATTGCATATCCATTTTTGGTTAATTATTATTTGTTACGTCAGATCTATTTCCGCATAATATTATGTGAAACACCTATACATTCATAATAGGTGTCGTTTGGAGTCATATATAGAATTTTCACAAAACATACCATTTTGAAACTTAAAACCCAAAACCAAGACAAAAACCAAAACATTGAACATATAAACCTTCAATCACTCAAGAAACATTCAACAAATCCGTCCTAAACAAATTATATATAACAATTTCACATTTATGTCATTATATATAACTTATTTAAATTTTTGCTTTGTTTGAGATAGTTCTTTATTGTTAATTTGTTAATTAATTAAGTAATTATTGCTATGTGTTATGATTGTTATTTGGTATGCACGTGGTATATATGAACAGCCATGTGGTTAATTTTGATCGGTTATATCCGGAAACTAGTAATTAACTTAGATTTACTTATTTAACTTATAATAATAAATGCATTTAAATTTAGACTTGTATATTGTTTAGGTTTTGTTTGGATGTAAATTCCATTTAATATGTATGGGTTTATTGAATACTTTTAAGTCGCGTATATTTCTCTCTAATGTCCGTACACAACAATGGACAAGAGTTGGATGACAAAGCGTAGGGGTACGAAGGAATATAAAGACGGCTGTAGATTGTTCGTAGACTTTGCAGTTAGGAACTGCACAATACCTGATGGTAAGATTTATTGCCCATGTAAGGTGTGTCGCCTTAACCGGCGCTATCCGCCAGGCATTGTTCTCGCCCACTTGACAGGGGGAAAAGACATACTTCCTACAAATAAGGATTGGATGTTTCATGGTGAGAAGCCTGTCCGAGACCATGTTGAATTGTCTCCTTTGAATCGTACGGCCACAGATGAAGCAGGTGGAAGCAGTGATCAGGGTGGAAATATGCACGCTATGTTGCGTGATGTGTTCGGCATGCACGATGTCAGTGAAGACAACTGTGAGCCTCAGGTCGTTGTGCAGGGTGATGAAGAAATCGTAGTCGAAGAAGTGGATGAAGTTGATGCCCAAAAGTACCACAAGCTGCTTAAAGAGGCAAAGACATCACTATATGATAGGACCAAACATAGCAAGCTGAGCGCAACTGTTCATCTGTACAACTTAAAGTGTGTTGGTGGAATTAGTAACAAGATATTCTCATCTCTCCTTGAGTTCATCAATCAATTGTTGCCTGCGGATAATGAAGCTTTGCCGGTTAATACCTATGAAGCAAAAAAATATCTAAGGGACATGGGACTCGGGTATGAGAAGATTCTGGCTTGTCGTAATGACTACATGTTATTTTGGAAGGGCAACAAAGAGTTAGATTCATGTACAGTTTGTGGCAAATCTAAGTGAAAAGATGAAATTCATTTGGACGAGGACGGTCAACCCATATCGTCAAGTAAGAAACGCCCGGTAAAAGTGTTACGATGGTTTCCACTCATACCAGGACTACAGAGGTTGTTTATGTCACAGTATACATCACCCCATATGAAGTGGCATGTAGACAACCGCACAAAGGATGGCAAATTGAGGCATCCGGCCGACAGTGAAGCATGAAAGTCATTTGATCAGTTATATCTGGAATTTGCAGCTGACAGCAGGAATGTAAGGCTTGTACTAACCTAAGATGGATTTAATCCTTTTGGGAACCTTAGTACATCCCACAGCACTTGGCCTGTAATGCTTGTGCCATATAACTTGCCTCCTTGGATGTGCATGAAACAAACGTCTTTTATATTATCCCTGATTATCCCAGGCCCGAGCTCACCTGAAATGGATATAGACATTTACCTACAGCCCTTATTTGAGGAATTGAAGGAATTATGGAATGTAGGGGTACGCATATTTGATGTTTCCACTAAAACACACTTTATGTTGCGAGCACAATTGATGTGGATAATTAACGACTTCCTGTCATACGGAGATCTGTCAGGGTGGCCTACAAGGGGAGCAAAGGCATGTCTTTGTTATATGCAGTTAACAAGGTCTCGATGGTTAAAACACGACCACAAATGGTGTTTTATGGGTCATAGGCAATACTTGCCCTTGGATCATCCGTGGAGGAAGAATAAAAGAAATTTTGACGGTAACCAAGAACTACAATGTCCACCTAATGTGCTAAGTGGAGATGAAATCCTAAGACAGTTAGAAGGGATGCCATTTGGGGATGAGGATGCCGGCAAGTCAAAGCCAGACCGTAGTAAGAAGTAGGGAGAGAAGCGGAAGAAGAGTACTCTTAACACCAGACCAGAAGGGACCAATTATGCATTATGGAAGAAGAAGAGTATTTTCTTTAGGTTGCCGTATTGGAAGGATAATTTACTGCCGCACAACCTTAATGTGATGCACATAGAGAAGAATGTGATGAACAACATTCTTGGCACAATACTCAACATAAAAGGGAAAACAAAGGACAACTACGATGCTCGCAAAGACTTGCAAGAGATGGGATTGAGACGTCTACTTCATCAATTTACGAAGAATGGAAAAAACTATATGCCCCCAGCTTACCACACGATGTCCAATGAAGATAAAACCAGTTTCTTGAAAGTGCTTCGGGATGTGAGGGTGCCTGATGGTTATGCCTCGAATATTTTCAAATGCGTATGACTCAAAGATTGTACGATGACGGGTTTGAAGAGTCATGACAATCACATACTGATGCAATAACTTCTACCTATTACTTTACGTGGGTCACTTCCAGGTAACGTGGTCAGACCTTTGGTTGAGATGGAAACATTCTTCTGGGGCATATGTTCAACTACGCTGACACTAGATGATTTGTACCGACTCTAGAGTGAAGTCTGCGTGACTTTGTGCAAGATGGAACAACCCCCAAGTTTTTTCACTAGTATGGTCCATGTTGTCGTGCATCTTGTCAGTGAATGCCAACTGGGTGGACCAGTGCAGTATAGGTGGATGTATCTGGCTGAGAGTTAAATTTTGATCGTTAAGCTATTATTATTATTTCTTTCCCCACCACTAAAAGGCAGTGAATCACTGCAATTGATTGATTGATTTCCATATACAGGAGCCTAGGGGGGTTCAAATCTAATGTGCGCAATAAAGCGGCTCCCGAGGGATGTATTGCGGAAGGCTACATAGCAATTGAGTTGGTGACATTTTGCTCGATGTATTTGGATGACGCATCGATGTTTCATAATAAGGCCCAAAGAAACCCTGATGGTTGTAAGGGAGCAGGTACACAAGTCATCTTCAACCATATCACACTGGCACAGATTCATCGATATATATTGTTTAACTCGGACGAGTTCCTATCGCTACGGACGTGAGTCATGTCACTAGTACATGCCCTACCATTCCTTGTACAACTTTAATTTCTAGTGCACTATAATGAATTTAATTTCTAATTGTAGGATGCACATGGAAACGCTTAGAGGGCGAACAACGGACGATCAGTTGGAAAGCAAACATTTCAAACAATTTGTCGATTGGCATCGTGACTACATAAGAATAATGTCTTCTTACAAGTTAAATGACTTGTATATCTATTTCGCATACAAATCCTATACACCAACTTCATATATCGCCCTCCATTGTACGCAGGTCAATGGATTGGACGACCTACGTAGACAGGAGCTAGGTGAGAAACTGGTAATGCATTGTAGAGGGCCAAAGGAAATAGCAGTCAAGTATAACAGATATGTGGTTAACGGGAAGTTGTTCCGCACTCTTTCAGTTGATATCGGAAAAAGGACTCAAAATAGCGGCTTGTGTGTGCCAAGTACTGTTGGCAAAACGTATTACAGAAATTTAACCCAAATAATTGAGGTTGAGTACTACAATAGGACAAAGTATGTTATGTTCAAGTGTGATTAGGCGGGCAACACAAGGGACAGGGGGTACAAGGTTGACGAGTATGACATTATGCTTCTCAATTTCAAAACCTTATCCACACATGAGAGAGGATTACAGATGAGCCGTTTGTGCTAACTTCATAAGCTGACCAAGTATTTTACTTCGAAGATGAAAGGAACCCAGATTGGGCTTGCGCTGTAAGGCCTAAACCTACAAATGTGTATGATGTTGGTCAGGGTCAAGGGTCTGACGATTCTAATGTTAGCTACCACGAGATTGAGCCCCTCCTCTTGAGTACCAATCATGATCATGTTAACGCACCTGATGATGTCGATTACATTCGACCCGATTTAGAACCAATCGAAGCGTATGTCATTTAATGAAATTGGAGTACACCCTTCTCTTTGATTTTTTTTTTTTTTAAGAAATATTTACATTAATTTGTAATTGCTTTTTAGGTTAACCATAAAATTTATATGTAGTTTGTAGAAACGATATATAATTAATTGAATAACTAGTATATGTTTAAAATTTTAAATGTGTGATTACTTTACATATACTTGTACATATTTACTTATTTTAAATACTAATTCAGTTAGTAACATATTTTGCAGGGAGATATGAGTTATAGGAGAAAGAGAAAAACACAGTGGCAACTGACCGTGCGGTTGATATCCGGTGTCCATGCATTACATTCGTCCCCCCGGGCTGATATGGAGCCAAAAGGGTATAGACCGATGCTTCCACATCATGTGGAAGGGCAGACCCATGCGGGGCAGGACGTGGGCTTTGGTGGTGACGTTCATGTAGATTTTAGCATACTCCGCCAGAGCCGGGCACATCCACACCTTTCACACTCAACTTCACGACGTTGAGCGATCTGAGTATCATTTCCCATGGCCATTTCGAGCGGCACCCATATCCTACCGGATCACAGGTGGATGATAGTGATGAGACACAGCCCCTGGATAGCAATGTGGGTGATGAGGATGGTGTCGCGCAGGACACGCATTTTGATGATGCCGCTACACGCCCGTTGGCAGTGGACGAGTTTCGGACGATAAGTAAGTATATGTGCTAAAAAATCGTAATTTTTTTTTAATTTCAATATGTAGTTAGTTTAAATAAGTAGCTAACTTGTTCAAATCCTTAATGTATTAGGTGTAGATCAAAATGGCATCACCCGCTACCATGTTTTGAGTGTCAAGTCATGTCACAAGCTGTGGAAGATCCCCGATGACCAGAGGATCGTGTGTGAGTATAACCCCGCGTGGCAGCCTGTGGGACAAAGCGCTTCCAAATTTAGATGGATGACCGGAGTGTTCGTCAGGAGCAGTAATTATGTAAGGATTAGCGACAAGTGGAAGAATGTACCGGAGTGTAGGAAGGAGGATATTTGGGATGCCTTGATGGTATGTTATAATTAAATATTATTGTATTTATGATAGTTATTTGTATATTCATATATTTATCTCAAATACATGTTGTATTGTTAATATAAATATATGCGTGAATTTATGTAGAAGCACTTCTATATTCCGCATGAGTGCGATGTCGCGGCCATAAAATGGGACGCTTTCCTTGATATGCGAAACAAGCATAAGACTTGGAGGTATGACTTGAAGCAGAGTCTTCATATTACGTCGGACGATACTCCGAGGATAGTGAAGGCTAGGGAAGGGGAACAATTATCCATGTACAACAGAATGGACGTGGATATATTATTGGAGAAATGGTGTAGTAAAGAGAATGAAGTAAGTCACATATTTTAGTGGGTTTTGTTTAGTTTTATTAAAAGGAATGTGTTAGACTAAAATATTAACAATGTTAATTGTGTAGGAATATGCTGCATATATGAAGGGAATCTGGTCCAAGAACAAGGAGCCTCACTGCACCGAGTCAAAGAGCTTTGCTAGGGCTACACATGAAGAAGTATGTGTATTTTTTGATCAGTTATATATATATATATATATGGGATCAGCAATAAGCCGGAGTACGCTGGTCGGGTTCGCCAGGTTGGAACAGGTATACTACCTGTGCGTGGCAGCATATACTCCTATTATAGACTAGTCGCGCCAC
The DNA here is from genome assembly GCF_901000735.1 of Corylus avellana. NCBI lineage: Eukaryota > Viridiplantae > Streptophyta > Magnoliopsida > Fagales > Betulaceae > Corylus > Corylus avellana. The sequence continues at coordinate 18,123,361 of NC_081546.1, forward strand.
TGTCACAACCTCCCGGGAGCCCTGGTGTCCTAGAAATGATAGAAGCTGAACTACAAGCTGAGCGGGAGAAGCACAAGCAAGAGATGGATGCGCTGTTAGAGACACAACAAGAGCAAGCAGTAGCGCTGCAAGCTGAAAGGGAGAGGCATAGGGCGGAGATAGCTGCGCTGTTAGATGCACAGCGAGAGCAGGTTGCTGTGCGGCTAGCTGAGAGCGAGGCTAGTATGAACACTTTGTATGAGGCACATTTTCGTCAGCTTGAGTCCATGTTGCAGTCGAGGTCCTCATCCGATATGACTCGAGTTAAGGATGTGCCAGACAAAGAGTCTCTAGCCCGTTTGGAGGTGAGATCATTGGTGGGGAGTGGATCAGGTAATGCAATTTTTTTTTTTTTTTTTGGTTTGGGTTTTCTTGAATATATATATATGGACACTCTTGTTGCAAAATGTTTTGTTTGGCATTGGTTTGGTTATACATTTTATTGCTTTTAGTATTCTTTTTGATGTTCTTATTGTTGATAGTGACCCCCGATGATGTTTGTTATTGAAAAACGCTATGCCGACTCCAAAAACTTGTTTATCACAATTTATGCGAAATTAATATTATGAAGAAATAAACAATTCAATCACCTAAAATATATAAAGCAATAAAGAGGCAGACACAAATATTTTGGTTACGAAGAGGAAACCTTTTAGAAACCGATCTAAAAGTAAAACCTCTCCGGGGCAGCCAAACCCAGGAAATCACTATCAAAAGATTATCTAGAGATTACAGACACTAGGAACACTTACAACCCTTTGCAAGACCTTGGCTCTGTAAGATCGACAAGCCTACAACTCGTCTCCTTGCTCAAATCTTCTTCAACGTGATTCTCCTTTACCGGATCCTTCCGATAGACTTCTCAATCGTAGATTTATCAAAGGAATAACTAAAACTCTAAGAGATTTAATTTAACGCTCACCACATATGATCTCTCTTAGCACAGCCTCTGACGAACTCTCTGGGGGTGAAAATTCGTACATCTCTATTCTATAATGATGTATATATACCCTCGACAAAACCCTAGACCTAACCCACTTAAAATCACATTTTTTGAGCCTAAAACTTACGGGGTGTCCGGACAGGTTAATAGGCTATCTGGACAGGGCTTTGCAGAGCAGAAATAGAGTTTCTGAAAATGCGGTCCGGACCCAGGGAAGGCTTGACCGGACAAGGCATGCAATGGGTGAAACAGCATTCTGGAAATGCTATCCAGTCTTGATCAACTGCTCTGATCGTGGGAGTTTGTGGTTCGATTGAGCTGAAATTTTGTAGGGACGTTCATAACACATGAATCTATATTATGAACGGTGGAGATTGGATTATGAGCATTCTATACTAGTGTTTGAGACTGTGAACTGTAGCCTCTGCATTTTGGAACTGAATTAAGCCAACACAAGAACTAACAGTTATTATTTCTACTACTAAACGTTAGCATTGTATTTGCGTCTAATTTTATAAGGATATTATTTTTCAGTCGGAATATCTATATATATATATATATATAGATAGATATTGCATTGATGATGATTATTATTTGTAGTTAGTGCATTTTTTGTTCTATTATAGTAATGTCATTTTGGTTAGTATATATGTTAAAGTTGTTATGGTGCCCTTTTTTGTGTTTGGCTTAGGATCCTGATAAGAAAGGTACCTATTGCTTCCTGATTGATTGTTTTATCATCTCCAGGTAATGCGGAGAGGTTGGAGAATGAGGAAGCTATCGACCTAGAATGAGCATTGTCTATGAGTTTATAGTTGGTAAACCAATTATATATTTTGTTCTTGTTTTGTTGATGTTTAACATTACATGTAATTAAGTCTATATTCATGGTAACATATATAGTTTGGTTGTATATGATTGACGTAGAGACTGCATGTTTGTGATACATGTAATTATGTCAATATGATAAATAGTAAGTATTTTTTTATGGATATTTAATCAATACTTCGTTTAGGGTTTAATAGGTTGGGCCTCTTGTAGGAGAGATTAAGAGGTCAAAAGTATAATTGAGTGTTTCTTTTCATTAAAAAAAAAGAAAAAGAAAAAGAAAGAAAGGAGATAGAAAGAGAAGAGGAAGAAAAGAAGGAATCTCTATGGTCTACAAATTTGGAAGGGTTATGTAACTATGAGCACTTGTTATTCTTTCTGAAGAGGAAAAATTATGATATTTGGGTACCGCTAGAAAAAATCAATTATCAATTTGCTTCTATGTTCTTGAAGGTACTTTATGCTTCAATTTATAAATTAAACTGCTAGTTTTGGTTAGGTTTTCTTGTTCTTTGTGAAATAAATGTTATACTACCTTTCTTGATGTAAATGGCAATTCTATGAATGTAGATGGCAATCAAATATAAATACCTATTGATTTAATAAGATTCTGTGGTAGGTCATGGAGGAAAGTTGCTACTTTATTCAGTCTTGTCTTCCACAGGATAGAGTAGAGTATTTGTTTCTCTTTGTAGAGTAACATATTTTTTTCGAAATTATTTCTTACTGCAGATTGTGAAGAAGCTCATGAATGTTGTTGCCAGTATACATCAAGCTATCTGGGAAGCCTTTGGAAATAGCGGTATGAACTCAGCATCTCAAAATGAGAGTTCACAATCTGAGTATGCATCAAGCTTTCTCAAATATGGGAGTTCACTTTAAAAAGTAAAATGCCCATTGTGCAACAACTAATTGCCACATAAATGTGATAGTTCATGTGTCATTTTTGTTTTCCTTCTCCTTGCTCAGTAGGACTTAGTAATTTTTTCGATGTGTGTTTGTGTAAGTGATGAGTTTTAAGAGGAACTTTTATGGATGAGTTGGTACTTTGACATAAAAGTCATATACTGGTGTGAGGATTCACCAATATTGTCAAATTTCCTCTATCTGCCCTTGAATCTCCCAAGAATTTTCAGCTCCTGGCCAAAAATGAGATCATCTGCAAAAATATATACAGGATTCACCAATATATACATGACATCTGTAAGATTATATAATGAATTTCCAGCTCCTAGCAGCCCTTGTAAGAATATATACAAGATTCACCAATATATACATGCCATTTGTAAGAATATAGAATCTTACGTAGCAGAAAAATATAATTAGACTCTTCTTTGCAGCCCTTGTCTTTTATAACTACATATGCCTCAAGTATACTATGGCCTCTGCATATTGCCAAGTATAACCTGGTCATATAGGACGTATTAATTTGGTTGGATTTTGTTTTCCATTTTGGTTTGGCATCCTAATCTAACTGTTGAACTAATTCAATGACCTACCAGTTATTCTATGGCTTTCTCTATTTATTTCTTATGTTGATAGATCTGAATGTCGAATTCCATTATATGTAACTGAATTTTTGTACATATATCCTTTCTTACTGCATGGTTTTATCATGCCAAATGCAACATGGCATTATTTCTAAATTTGCTACCATTCATAATTTTTTTTTCCTAGATCCATCAACTACAAGTCATTAGGACATAGTTTAAGTCATTAAGAGTTGTTGGCTTTGGAAGATGTGCTTCAAATGATTTACTCTTAAATCCTTATGAAGTTGTCAATTCAAAAAAAAAACAAATGAGAAAAAAAAACAATAAATTGTAAATTAAACAAACAAATGAGGAAAAAAAAAAGACCTAATTTTCTGACGTGGTACTAGTGCCACGTCAGAAAATTTTATGACGTGCTACTCTTTGCCACGTCAAAATTGGAAGATCTATGTCAGAAAACATTCTGACGCAGTAGAAATGCCACGTCAAAAAAAATTTTGACGTGGCACAGAAAATTTTCTAACGTGCTACTATTTTCCACGTCAAAAAATATTTCTGACGTGTGATACAATAAAACGTCAGAAAATTCTGACGTTCTAACCACTAACACGTTAGGGAAAAAAAATTTACTGACCCCTATGCTTCTGACATTCAACACACGTCAGAAAAATTTTCTGACGTGTTAGACACCATAAAACGTCAGAAATTTCCAGTAAGGAAAAAATTGTTTTTTTGTAGTGGATAAGAATTTTTGGCCTATCTGCTTTTCACGTTAAAGTTGTGATCGATGGATATCACAGACTTGTCTTTTATATAGGCCAAGACCCATATCCACTTATCTTACGTTGCTTCCTTCCATCAAGGGAGACAACACTTGGTAAAAATAAATCACATTTTCACCTTCAGTAGTTAACTGTACTTTAATTACCCAAAGTTTTTTGTTTAATAAAAACTATATATAATATACTATATACATACAATATATGTGACATGTGGGCCACCTTAAGTCTCCTGATAGAAGATTAATTCTAATAACCCCAATCCCCAACTGGGGTGGCTAGCCACCTCTTAATATTTTATAATTTTGTTTTATAATTTTTTTTAATATAAAATAATATTTTATTATTATTTTTTGTTACTGGGACAGGTGTCTTATTCCTTAGAAATCCTAGCCTGGATATTCTCCCGTCCACTTTGGACTGGAGAGGATCTTATTCCACCTTAACTAAGTCCTATTATCTACTCTCCTGCAAACCTTAATTAGTGTTTAATGGATCCCAAATCAGCTTCTCAACAACCCCAGCTCGGCAAATCGACCACCGGTCTATGTGGTTGCTATAGAGATTGCAGGAGTTGTAAGGCCCCTTTTCTTTCTGTCTTTCTTTCCTTTTTTTAAAAAAAAAAAATAAAAAAAGAAAGTGTATCATCTTTTTTTCAGTTGAGATAAAAAATAAAATAAAAAATTATAATCTTTTTTTTTTTTTTTGTGTGTGTG